>NW_026267132.1:145263-149255 GCF_000697945.3 Frankliniella occidentalis | reverse complement strand
GGGGGGGATATGATGCATGGAGGGTTGCCCAAAAATGCAGATACATATGGATCTTGAGACACACTGATAAAGTCTTACGAAGAAAAATGCCAAATCCTTTGTAATACGAAGGATTTGGACGCTTCGTAGGGAGAAAATGCTTCGTAGGTACGAAGCATTTGGCATTTTGCTTCGTAAGACTTTAACTGTGCACATTCCTTATCCCTTAGACGGCTCCCTATAGAGACGGACTAATTGAAACAGACCCCTCCCCCCATCTGTCACGTTCAATCAGCAGAATCGGTTGCCTACCTACTAGGCGGACCCTCATTCATTATGTTTGTATAGTTTCGTTCTAAATTTGTTACGTCTTCTGTTATTTTAATGCACTCTGCTCAGCTACCCCGTGCACAATGTTAACGCACGGGGCCCTACGTACTAACGTGTTTGTCTGGAGTGCGAACGCAAACGATCTGTTCCCTCTTTTTGTTTGCAGGGTTCTAACAGTACTGAGACGCAAAACGAAGGAAGAATTGAGAAACGATTTTACACCAAATCTTTGTTATAACAGGGGAAAGTAATTCTGGATTCCCGGTCAAACAATCAATGGAAGGAAAACAACTTTATCTTTTATTATAGAAGAAATGCCTGTCAAGCTCTAAGATCAAATCTCCCTAATTTTTTCGAGCAAATTTTTAAGAAGAGAGCAGATGATAAAAGCGCTTGCATATTGAAACCTGTAAGTAATTAAATGCAAGTCGACGGGTCCTACTAACGTTGTCCGATCTCCCCGCGACGCTCCAACGTCGTCTGATCTCCCCGCGACGCTCTAACGTCGACCGATGTCCTTTTGCCGCGCGCTCTTCAGCGCTGTCTTCTTTTAATTACCAGTGGAGTAGTATCGGCAGTAGAGGAAAAGTAAAAATTCCCAGGTGGTCCTTCAAGATTGAGCAACACGTAGCAGTTTTCACTTTTCCTCTACTGCCGATATTACCCCACTGGTAATTAAAAGAAGACAGCGCTGCTGAGCGCGCGGCAAAAGGACATCGGACAACGTTAGAGCGTCGCGGGGAGATCGGACGACGTTGGAGCGTCGCGGGGAGATCGGACAACGTTAATAGGACCCGTCGAAGTGCTCTCGTTATACTCTCATGAATTTATTTTTTATAATTTATGGTAATGCATGGTTGTAATCGCGGCCAAAACACAAATGAATTGTAAAGACTGACGACTTCTATTACAGGGAGTTTACGATGTCAATAGCACCCCCGTAGACTGGACTTTTCCAAATGTTCCAATCTTTCCTTATGGACAATATAGGTTCAGAATGATGTTTGGCATAGGTGCAAACTTACAGGCATGTTTGGTGGCAGAGACTAAAGTTCTTCCGAAACCCGACTAGGACTACAACGTACCAGGGCAGATTCAGCAGTGTTCGCGCTAGGAACGCGGCCCAAGACGATTGCACAGTATCTCGCAGCCTTGGCGCGGAGTCCAAATATATATGTAATTGAAACGAATTTTTGTTTTCTTTATTGGAACTGCTTTGCACTCGCAGAGCCTGCTCGGACGTCACGGTGGCACACCTGGACCTGGACGGCGCGCAGGCGTAGACTAACGGGCATCGCGATAACTCACGTACTTCAACGCTGTGATGAAATTCACACGTTTACGCCCGTAAGAGTACGAATTGATATTCACACACCTACCAGTGAGCGACGCACACACTTGCGTTTCCAGTGCGACACGCGTGGCGTGGACGTACTGGAAATTTCTTTTCAACAAGCAGTCGGTAAAAATTTACTGCAGAGGAACCCGACCTAAAAACGAGCTACTTTGATATCCGAATGGGTATGGGAATGAGAATGTCTGGTGATCTCATGCACCTCCGTCACGGCAGAGCGGCTGCCCTACCTCCCAGGGTTAAGGATCCACCACCGCACCACAGGGCTTCAGCTCCGGTTAATGAAAACTAATGGCGGGTGGCGGGTGGAACATGGGGGAGGGAGAGCCAAGGCAGGCAGAGCGAGCAGAGAGCCCCGAACTGGGACCACCATACACAGTAGTAATTCACACAATTAATCTAGTTAAAAACAAGCATCAAACGTATGTGGTTTGAAGACGAAGAAATATTTACAGCCCGCAAAACATTTGATTGTGGATGGGGTCAGAGAGGACCATGACGCTAGCAAGTGAGTGTTACTGTGTGAGCCAGTCATGTTCCCAGTTGATATTCCCTTTGTAAGCAAATAACTGAGATGACTGGTAACATCACTGACTTTGCAATACATTTACATTAAAGGATTATCATTAAAGGATAGCTATTCTTGTCCCACTGTCATTCTTCTGGCTTGAGGGCCTCCACTATACACTCATAGAATTCTTTGGCTGTAACAAAAAGAAAGAGCTCATTTTAATAAGGACGGCAACTTTCATCATCAGGATCAGCGGAACGAATATAAGACTTCTGGTCATTGCTGTGTACTTACAGTAGTACAGCATACATACAAAGTGATAGCAACACCCGTAACAACTTCATGGTCCGGGATGGCCAGTGCACCCCAAAGGCTGCTATTACAATTCCTAGCAGTACCAGGACTGCGCGAATAGCAACAGGAGTTCTGTCAATGGAAATATATGTTAATGATGACATACAAAACGATTCTGTGCCATGTCTTTCATGAAATTATTGTAGGAAGAGCACTTGAATAAAAGGTAAATCCAATCCCTACTCCTTACAACGATTCGGCTAGCAGTATATATTTGTCAACATGAGGCATGAGGATGAGAACAAATTATGATAGTTTTGCACATGTATCTTCATAAGGAACAGTATATTAATGCCCAAAACCGGTCTGTAAATGCCTATTCAACACTTAGTTGCCATGTGCTAACCTCTACGGTACACAGCACACATACATAACATATTTTAACGCGTGAATTAACTTCAGAACGGAATGTCTTCATGAAATAGTGTGTCAGTTTCAAGAGAAATCAGACCAATTCGCATCGAATGATACATTCCTAAAAATGTGCTTTCGCTTTGGCGCGGCGGCGTTTTCGCCGTACCGGTAGAATATCATATATCGCGCAAATGTGGGCGATTTTCTGTGTCAACTATTCCCAGGTTTACGTACCGCATTGGCATCTTGACTATCTTGACACGAAAATTGTGTATTGTGCAGAGTTTAGCAATAATTCAATCGACGGTTAGACTGTCGTGCGACACCTGTATGATAGGGCCGGTCATCGGGGGGTGTGGATCACTTTTCCAATTTTGAAACACGGTAAAATGATGCCCGTCCTCCCAAAAGACCGGCAATTTTTTTTAAAAAATTTTCGGATATAGTTTAAGGGTGCCTACGTGGCCGTTTTGCCTCAGCTTAGGCAACCCGCAATACACTGCCGGTTTCCACCAGTTTCCGCGCCTAAAATCCATGTTTGAAGGTTCGTTCCAGGTATGTTACATGCTGGTCACCCCTCCATGTCATGGGGGAAGCCTAACGAGTTATCACCGAGCCACTTCCGATCTGTAAGGGCACCCAAAAGGCAAGAATACGCTTGATTTGTCAAAAAACCTTAAAAATCCGTATACAATGTACGGTATAGAGCAATATTAGTGAGTCTACCCATCCCAATCCCCACCCACTACCATCCAGGTTACCACCCACCCCCTACACCCCCACCCTCACACCTGCGGTCCTCTGGTCAGGGTACGTTACGCGGCTAAATTCATATGATTCTCTGATCTGAGCGACAGTTGCAGCTCTTAGCTCACCCTGAATGTGGGTCACTTAGTCGCTCACATTCAGGGATCCCCAGGACCCACGGCGAGGACGTGGCTGCAAGTCGAGTCCCGCCCACCCACTTGTGGACCCATCACACCTTTATTTTTCTACTCTAAGAGGGGTTTATAGTTTTCAAATTGATTTTTTGCATATAAACGGGTAAATGTAGTTTTCGACCTCCTATAATATGGTGATGGTCAAGGCGAGTGGAACCTTCATTTCCTA
>NW_026267132.1:135112-145213 GCF_000697945.3 Frankliniella occidentalis | reverse complement strand
TAGGAAATGAAGGTTCCACTCGCCTTGACCATCACCATATTATAGGAGGTCGAAAACTACATTTACCCGTTTATATGCAAAAAATCAATTTGAAAACTATAAACCCCTCTTAGAGTAGAAAAATAAAGGTGTGATGGGTCCACAAGTGGGTGGGCGGGACTCGACTTGCAGCCACGTCCTCGCCGTGGGTCCTGGGGATCCCTGAATGTGAGCGACTAAGTGACCCACATTCAGGGTGAGCTAAGAGCTGCAACTGTCGCTCAGATCAGAGAATCATATGAATTTAGCCGCGTAACGTACCCTGACCAGAGGACCGCAGGTGTGAGGGTGGGGGTGTAGGGGGTGGGTGGTAACCTGGATGGTAGTGGGTGGGGATTGGGATGGGTAGACTCACTAATATTGCTCTATAACGTACATTTTATACGGATTTTTAAGGTTTTTTGACAAATCAAGCGTATTCTTGCCTTTTGGGTGCCCTTACAGATCGGAAGTGGCTCGGTGATAACTCGTTAGGCTTCCCCCGTGACATGGAGAGGTGACCAGCATGTAACATACCTGAAACGAACCTTCAAACATGGATTTTTGGCGCGGAAACTGGTGGAAACCGGCAGTGTATTGTGGGTTGCCTAAGCTGAGGCAAAACGGCCATGTAGGCACCCTTAAACTATATCCGAAAATTTAAAAAAAAAAAAAATTGCCGGTCTTTTGGGAGGACGGGCATCATTTTACCGTGTTTCAAAATTGGAAAAGTGATCCACACCCCCCGATGACCGGGCCTACTGTATGATGGCGGATGCCGGATGCTGTAGCAAGGCAGAGTAGCTGCAGCCAGGAAACAAAGGAAAGTACGTCATCATTCACTCACCCAGGGTTGCCAGTTGCAGAGTCATATCCACTCATAAGTGAATTTTAAACGGACAAAAGGATACTAATGGGCGGATTTGTCGTGCTTCTCCCCTACCCTTTAGCTCAAAAAACCACCCAATTGGTGGCAAAACTGCCCTATCTGGCAGCACTTCCCACAGCAGGGAGATGTGGGATAGGGAATGCCAAAGCCCATAAGGTCTCGTAGTCGAATAAAAAAAAATTGTGTGAAAAATCACTTTAAAGTGATCTGCTTCAAATGGGCGTCTACAAATAAATGGAGTAGAAAGTGTGTCAAGCCCCCCCCCCCCTAAAAAAATTCAGGATAAGTACACAACACAAGCAGCAGGCTTCTGAACAGATGACGCTTTGCTTTGCGAGAAACGCTTTGCAAATGTAAGCCCAATATGAGGGGCGTGCCAGGGCATTACTTTTTCGTTTGTTTGGGGGGGGCCGTGAAGGACCCTTATAGTGTATTTCGACTAACGGGAAAAGAAGAAGAGCGGGTAGAACATAAACGTTACCGATTGGTCGAGAGCTTCCCGCCTCTACGTCACGCCGGTAGTGGGGGTAAGCGCTCGGCCAATCAGGAACCTTCATGTTCTACCCGCTCTTCTTCTTCCTCCGTTGGTCGAAATACACTATTCTGAAGGTGGATTGACAACGGTGGCGAAACGAAGCCTGCGAGCGCGTAGCCAGGCGCGGCTCCCACTGGCGCGCTGCGGGATTGCCTACTGCCCAGGGGGACGGGCCGGCCGCGGCGCGGCGCGCTACGGGCCGCTTGGGCTTTTTCGGTCCTGGCGGCCTTCCCGTTCATTTTCATGGATTTTGTATAAGGACATAAATTAAAGGGCTCGATTAGAGGAGTTGATTCAGCTTTTGTCCGACCCCATCCGACCTCTGGTTAGGGAGAAACGGCGATATACGTATTACGCGCAAATGACACGGCTCCGGTATTTCTCTTCTAGCGCCTTTCCTGTTGATTTTACTTGGGGGTTGAAAGCGAGGCGAATGGAGGGCATTCTTTGGGCTTTCGAATGAGCTTTCGACCGACTCGATCCGACCTCCCGTTTACGAATGGCGTGAACATGTTTGCTGATAACGGCATCGGCGCTCGGCGCAGGAGGCCGTTTTCGATGACCCCCCCCCCCCTTTAGACGTCCATTTTGACCTAAGTACCCCTAAAATTAACTAGCTATATGTACGCCAGACCACGTCTCGCGTAACAGGCTTCGCGATATCTCACGAAACACTGTTACCCTGCTACGCGCCTGGCGCACATTTAGCTAGGGCTGCGGCGCTGATACCCGAGACGAGTTAAGGAGAGGGTTTAGGGGAACAAGGTCTTCCGGGCCCAAAATTTAACATACTTGAACCATTTCTGGGGGTCTCACTCTAAAATTAGGGACATGAAACTTCTGCTGTTCGGTAACGGTTTTCATTGAAAGTTCGAGTTTTCTCAGATTGTTATGTAAAAATCAACGTTTTAGTGATACTAGATGATCTTGGGACCCTCAAGCCCGAAATAGGGTGCGGTTCGACCCGTAACGTGTGGTCTAAGTATTACAATCTTGTGACATGAAGCCTTTTCTACGATTTAATAGACCATTTTGTCTTTTTTACGTTGTTTTCGCCAAGAAATGCGCTATAGCGTCGAAACGGTACAAGATAGAGCAAAACGGACGAAATTTTAGCTCATAGCGCTCTACTTTAACAAGTCACCCCTTAGAAGACCATAAAAAAAAACTTTTTCCCACTTCTTGGACCAACCCTTATTTCTTTGTTACCCCCTTAAACCTACTGAGGGGTGCTTGCCAGGATTTGCACCAACCGTTTCGTTGGCCATTAGTGACAACAATAATACCCTGAAAATTTCAGACCTCTAGCTCACGTCCTTCCTGGGGAACGGACAGACGGACAAACACAGAGGCGATGGCATAAGCCCGCTTATATAGCTTTTAAGCAAAAGAGCGGGCTCAAAACAGTAAAGATATATCTGGAAGACACCGTTGTCTCTCTGTTATTCAAAATTCAACATTTGTCGAGGGGGAAATCACTTGCGAAATAGTTCGTACACCTTCCCCCGAAATAGTCCAAAATAAAGGCGAAATAGAGCGAAATAAAGACGAAATAGACGCGAAATAGTCGGTGAAATAGTCGCGAAATACCCTTGAAATACTCCGAAATAGCGCGAAATAGCCTGAAATAATCCGAAATAGGCGGGAAATAGCCGACATGGCAGGAGAAATAACCGAAATGGTAGGAGAAATACCACGAAATAGTCCGTACGCTACGAACCCTAGTGATTTCCCCCTCGACATTTGTAATATACAAACAGTCCTAGTTTTCAAATAGTCCCAGAAACAGGCCACTTAGGAAAAGATTAGCAGCCTATCTGATAATCAAAATTCAACATCTTAAAGAATTATATAAAATCCAAAAAGTAGTATTCTATAAACTTTCTACAGCATGCCCTCTATTATCCAATAGATACTCTGTAGCGTATTGGTTTCTGGACATTTCGCCTTGATTTTGTTTGACCTGAAGGTAAAGAAGAATATGATTAATTTATCAATAGTCTGTGTGACTTCATGTAAGCGGCCCACAGATGCATTAGCAAAGGAACTTTCTTTGGAACCTTTTCATGAAGGGGACAGAAATATATGCTGGTCTTTGATAGTTTTTGACGTTGGCCTCCAACACACTGTAGGTGCAGCCATTCTCTACATAACTCACACAATACCATGCCAACACAACCGCACACCCTGCAGCCAGAAGAAGAACCACATAATTTATTAGTTGCTTTAAAGATATTTCCTCCAATGCCGGCTAAGTCTTGCAGGGTTCCCTTGTAGTCTGGGATGAGTATTTCAGGTAAATTACTCTAGTCCCTATTTACAGCAATGGTTCCATCTTGTATGGCTTCCTGCGCTTTCTTATAAAATTCACTAAACAGTTCAGGAGGCTGTGGCCTGAATAAAATATAGTATTCATTCATACTGCATTACAAGATTAATTTTGAGAAAACCCAATTTATCTGCACCTCTGCTGCTCAGTGTCTATCTGCTTAGTGTCTATCTTCTCAATGGACTGTGCAATAATGTAGTAAATGCACCACATTCAAAATTGGAGCGTTTTAGGGTGTCGAAAATCAGAGTTTTCCAGAGCTTTCCCTGTCATAATGGTAAAGACAAATTGGCAAAGAATTAGTCCACAATCAGAGACATTTTCCTGACGTTGAAAATCTCTGGGGTAGAAAACATTCCATTTCTTCCAATCAATTGGCGAGTTTGTGCAATAGTGAAAACTGCAGCTAATAAAGTATGTAATAATCTGTAAAAAAAAGGTTATCTTGAATTTTAGTGGACTTATTGTACAGATAGATGTTTCATGTATGTTTCAGAATACAAACCTTGAGGTGTTCCATCAGTTCTTTTCCAGGACTTTTTTGATAGAGTGAATCTAGGACAAATATTTGTTTTTGCCAATCATGCCCACAAATAACACCCAATCATTGCGGCAGGATGGCACAATCCAAATGTCATTTTAAATTATTGGTGACCTTGCAAATCCAGTTATGTAGGAATCTATGCCTATTAAAGTAAGTGTTCAGTATTGCCTCAGCGAGCAGGAAGTGTAAATATGTCTGCACATTCATTAGACACTTCCTGCTCGATAAGCATAACAAAGCAATCAATCACTGTATCTGTCAGTTCTGACCCAGAGACAGGAAGTCAAATTTTGTTATGGTTAGTCCTTTGCATTCGTATTTTGGTTTTAATTCAGGGAATGTAAGTGTGTTTTCTGGTTCCATGGCAGCCCTGTAACAGAGGAAATAACTGTTAAAAGTTGCGTGTTGAATTTTCTTGACCCTTTTCTCACCCTTTGTAAACAAACCTGCTTGTCCTTCTGAACCATGTGACGACTCTTCACTGCCATTCACCTGATCAGGATTGTCCTCCTCTTCACTCTCTGTTTCTATTATTTTTTTTTAGTGGTTCCTTAAAATATAAAATAACATTTCAGCAATAGATGAGTTTACTGTAAGAACCGTATTAAAATGTAGTATAGGCACATTTTACAAGTCTGTGCTTTACCTGTTCGCTTATTTTTTTGAAGACGTGTTCCTTAGGTCTTCCTTTCACAATTTGAAAGGGTGGTAACTTAAGCTGGTCCTTATACTGCTTCAAACCTTGTGAGCCAAGTGACAATTTGATTCGTCTTCTGCTTTGGAAATTACCTGTGTTAAAAAGTTATGTTAAAATATTTTGTTGGGGCATCTGTAAAATTATTCTTGTTCTTGTAATGAGAACTCCTTACTGGGGGTAAAGTGGGGTGTGACTGTGACGGGATTTGCGGTGTTCTGCACCATCACACAAACAATAACCTTTGTAAATGTGTTTACAAGGGTTGAACCTATCATCACAATCACATGTGTATCTGTGCAAACATGGTTGGGGCTCAGTCTCACATTTTCTGCAGGTGTCTTTTCTGTGCTTGACATTGTAGGTACATGCACTTGTCTGAGACTTCACCCTCCAGCTTTTCCTAACGTCTCTGTTTGGAATTGAAATGCCTCTTTGGTATCGCTTTTCAGCTTCTTCACTTCGCTGAGGTCCTGCAATGAGAAATATGCCATCATTACTCAATTCATGTTGCCCAACTCTTTTATTTTTTTCTTTCTTAATGGGTTTGTGCTCCATATGATACAGACCAAACTCGTCGCGTCCTAAGAACAAAGTCTGATCTGTTTGCGCGCCCGTCAACAAAGTCCGATCTTTTCGCGGGCCCGTCAAGAAAGTCCGATCTGTTTTTGGTCGCGCTCGGGAGGCGGACGTTTGGAGCTTTGTGACAATTCTGTTTCTGAATCTTTGCTTGACACTTCGGTCTCAGTTATTCCTCAATCTCTTAGACATAGCAGTCATTACCTTTTCTATACTGTCAATATTAGTAAAGATAGAAACAAACTAAACCAGCGATGCAGAGCGCGGCCAAAAACAGATCGGATTTTGTTGAGCGTCACACAAACAGATCGGACTTTGTTGACGAGCGCGCGAAAAGATCGGACTTTGTTGACGGGCGCTCAAACAGATCAGACTTAGATCTTAGGACGCGTCGAACTGATCTTTTCTTACTTGCAGAAGTGGTTCTCTGATTTTCTTCCGGTGGCGTTGGGGTTGAAGGGGATTCAGTGGTCTGAGAATCTTATTCTGTTACATTTCCAGGATTGTCTCTGGCATCAGCACATTTCCTGGCTGTTACCAGAGCAAATTGCTTTTTCATTTTCTTCAGAGCATTTTTGTCAAACGACTTGCCTGTTGTTCCCTGTGCAAATTCTTTTTCCATTTCCTTCACAGCATTGTTGTCTAACAACTTCTCTAACAGCTCATCTATGCCCATTGAGAGAAAGGAATCTGTAAACAAAATAGGAACTCAAGAGTGATAGAGATTTATTTTTACACGCTTTCGGCGTCATTGGCAATTAGAAAATAGTTCACCTACATTCGACTACTGGCTCTGGTTCAGTGTCAATTGGGGAAACATGCTCAGATTGCTCTGAGTCATCATCATTGTCTTGTGAATTAGCGCCTGATTTAAGAAATAACAAGCAGGCCCATCCTTCCGCCAAACGGAGCTGCCAGCTCCACTTCGCTGCGCCAGCAACTCCGTTCGGCAGGGGCCGGGCCTGCGTGGCCTGCCGGCGACTTACCGAAGTGCATAATCAAATAAGTAATGTGATCGGTAAATCGCTTTGCACATTTGAGTAAACTAACGCGACCGGTAGGGGGCTTGCGGCCCTAGACTCTACGCAGGTGCACAGTTGCACAGTTTCGCGGGTGTCTCGTGCAGAGTTCGATCACATGGTCCAACGCTCAGAGACCGGGACGCAAATGCCCCGCGTTCGCGCGAAGCCCGGCGAATCCAGGCGTGATGCAGCTTGAGCTCGTGGAGGCGATGGTGCGCGTGCGGGTCGCACCGGCATGACGCGCGGGGAAGGCGCTTGACGCGCTTGACGACCTAGGCCTGTAAAGTTAGTGACGCGCGGCACCGCGCGCGTGCGTGCGTCGAGCGTCAGTCACTGCAAGTGCGGATTTTTGGGCCAAAACTTTGATCTCGTTCACTTTTGATGCAACCTGAAGTCGTTACATCTAAGAAGAAACCAAGAGATTTAATTTGGTACCAAAAATGTCACTCTTTCTCGTACTGCGATGCTGTCTTCCGATGTCGTCATTCGAGGGAGAAGTGATATTTTTGGTATCAAATGAAAGCTGTTGGTTTCTTCCGACACACGACGACTTTATGTTACATCAAAAGTGAACAGGATCAAAGTTTGGGCCCAAAAATCCGCACCTGCGGTGACTGACGCTCGACGCACGCACGCGCGCGGCGCCGCGCGTCGCTTACTTTACAGGCCTCCTGTTGACCGCGGCCCGAGGGGGTTTTCACTCGACATTTCGTTGTACACGGTATTTCGTAATACGTGTATTTTGCCGGTATTTCGCCGGTATTTCTCAGGAAAAGTTCACCGTTTTGGAGCATATTTCGGCATATTTTGGTGTATTTCATTCGAAATACCTGTGAAATACCTCATTTGGTGTACACGGTATTTCAGAAGTGAAAACCCCCTCGCCGCGGCCTCCCTCTGTGATCGTGCGCGAGCGAGATGCCGTATTTTAAAGGATAACATATGAGTGGATCAGTCTACAGATTTAAACTGCATACTGCCAAAATCATTGATGAAATGGGAAATATAAAATACCAATGGCACGGTTTTAAAATTTCCTTGTCAATTAACCTAAGTATGTTGAGAGGAGTTAGAATTATTTTTTTTTCAATTGCAAATGACAACTGCTTTGCATATGCAGTTTGATGTTTGAAACTAATTCATTGCAAAATTAGTGGGTTTTAAGCTATATCAAAATATGATAAGACAGAACTAAAACAAAACAGAGGAATCAATTCCAAAAGTCAAATGTATTGTTCAAAGATGTTCACACAATGATACACAGTACAACACCAAAAAAACTGATTTTCAACAAAGAGCCTTAAACTGCGAGGGGAGATCCAAAGTTGGGAACAAGTACACTATATACAAGTCAGCATTTCTAACAATACAGTGGAGCAGTCCACACATATACTGAGTCAAAATAAATTTACAAAGGTTGATTAAAAACATGCCAATCACTTCTGACATTGGAAAAGCAAAGTCACCATTAATTAGGTAGGGCAAGTAAAATTTAAAATGAGCTTAATTGTACAAGGAAGCATTTCTTTTAAAAATGCTCAATAGAGCAGTCCATGCCAATGAAGTCAAAGTACATGAACAGTTTCTTTTAGTTTCTCTTACACCTTAAAATCCATCCCATCTACCTGTCAATGTGCAACTCATTTTACCACACAGTAAAATGTAAAATACTACTTCATATTCGATAAGAAGCTACTGGTAAGTTGAAAATTTATATTGTTTTATATACCCTCTGCATAGTAAAACAATTAATCAAACAAACCGAGATCACCCAAAAATGCGGACAACAGGCTCGAAAAGATTTCCAACTGTTCGATGGCACCTGACCATGAAAACTAAATTTTAACAAAGCCTTACACTACGAGAGGAGATCCAAAGTTGGATAGAAGTATATACATATAGAAGTATATAAATATAGAAGTATATACAAGTAAGCATTTCCTTAAGCAATGCTTTATAGAGCAGTCTACCCATGCCAATCAGGTCAAAATAAAATTACAAAATTTACAAAGGTTCTCAATGAATTCTTTTCCACTTTCGGAATCCCTTCCGGCATGTAGGGCAGGTCCTCTTCTGCGCTTTCCAGCGAGTTATGCACGGCTCACAGAAGACATGCCCACATGCCAGAAGGGAATCCGGGGCCCTGCTGAGACAGATTCTGCACATTCCTGGTAACAAAAGAAAGAATTAAGGTCTGTCTTCAGGCCTTACACTACAGTTGAGCCCCTAGTTCCAAACATAATGTTTCTGGTTATTTTTATGGGTCAAAACGATTCAGGCGATGCAAACTAGGTAATAATTATGTAGGTAAGTTCTGTTTGAAACAAATCGACAAAAAAAAAAAAAAGTTCTGGAAACTTTGTGTTTGTAACTGAGGAACGACACCTTTCATGCTTGAGCCATTTGTCCTAATTATCACTTAACGCGCAAGATTTGAGAAGCTAGGATGATGAAATATTTTCGGAACTTCTAAAATATTTGAGGAACATGTTATTTTAGGCTTAAGTAATGAAAAAGGCAGAAATTTATTTGAAACAAGAAAATAATGAGCATATTTACAAAAATGTTTATGTCTACAATATGCTCAAAAATGCTTGTTTTCAATAATTATTTTTAAGCTGTTTTCATTGGTTCCGCTCAAAATGACCTGCCCAGGGGAGAGGAGGGAGAGCCGAGTGGAGCCGATGCAGCGGAGGCGAGAAAGCCTGGCCCTGGCCCAAGCGCTCAGTGTGCGGAATCACCCTGCTGGAGTCCCTGCCTGGACTTGCAGTGCGCTCCCGGCCTGCTCCTCGCTGGCTGAGACTCCGAGAGCGGTGACGCCCGGTCCTCCTGGAGTCCCTGCCTGAACTTGCAGTGCGCTCCTGGCCTGCCCCTCGCTGGCTGAGACTGCGAGAGCGGTGACGCCCGGTCCTCCTGGGTAGGCCATTCCATTTTGGGGTCTCAACTCGGCGATTTCCGAGGTCGGTGCTTTAAATAATAGATTTATCCTTGTAACTAGGTAGATGTACGCCAGACCACGTCTCGCGTAACAGGCTTCGCGATATCTCACGAAACACTGTTACGCTGCGACGCGCCTGGCACACATCTACCTAGGCCTGCGGCGCTGACACCCGAGTCGGGCAAATGCAGAGTCGTAGATAGGCCTTTGGCTCCAAAGAACACAAATTTCACCCCCAGGATTTTATTTTGACGAGTTGCCCGATTAGAGACCATCAAATATATCTGAGAAACAACATTAAAATGATTTGGGGCGATTTGGGGTCATTTTCGTGTGGAAATCGCCCTCTGGCGACTAAACGGTGAGAAATAGAGCCAAACGGACAAAAGTTTAGACCAAAGGAATCTACTTTGACGAGTTACGTGTTAGCAAAATGTAAAAAAAAAATATTTTTTAAAAGTAATATTTAGGGTTCTTCGTTTTTGATTTTGTTGACAGGTCAATTTTTAAGCTAGAGGACGGTATTTCGTAATACGTGTATTTTGCCGGTATT
>NW_026267132.1:131830-132747 GCF_000697945.3 Frankliniella occidentalis | reverse complement strand
GGGGGGTATTTACCACAAAACCTCACCTGTGACAAGGACTGGCTGCCTTTCCACATTCAACCCTCTGCCGACAAGTGGTGGCATTTTCTTACCGTCCATGTGAACAGTTAAAGGTCCCTTGGGTCTAAACTCTGAACGGATAGAATCTGCTCGCATTACGTATCTCTTTCCGTCTTCTGTAAATGGTCGTCTTGCTAAGGTTTAACCGTCGAATATCCAGGTTACAAGCCTGAGCCATCGACGCCACCGTGCAGAATGCATCCGAATGAGAGACCATTCCACGGTCTAGATTAGTGACAAGTTGGGTGATTTTCTCTTTGGAAGGGGGCGCAGAAGCTGGAACTTCCACCCCACCTTCGTCTTCGGGTAATTCGTAATCACAGTCAGAGTCGGAACTAGTGCCACTACTGTCTGTATCACATTCTGTAACAAACAGTCGCAATCAGGATACGTTTTATGTGGTGCAATAAATTATACGAAATGAAAAACCAGGAAGCACACGAAAGTGCACGACCTAGTACGCAATGACACGCTGTCAAAACAACTACGTTTCATTATCGATATTTAGTTGGTGAAAGTATCATTCACGTCGTAATCCATTATACTGTCTATATTCGATGATGAAACGTAATCGTTTTTTAGTCGCCAAAATATGTGCGCACTAGGGAATACCACCCTTGCCCTCGTGCGTCCAGCATCCACGTCAAACAACGTACCAGCTTAGAGATCCGTGTGACACGGGCGTCGGTCGACGAAACATAACGTATCGCGGCGAACACCGAAAGAGCCGCGAGCAAATGTGGGTGCTATGCTATGTAGCGCTAGCGCATCACATAATTGTAAAATGGCAAATAACACCCGACTCAGTAACGCATGTAAATCCAAAAACGCCAAAGAAACAAAGGGGGGGGGGGGGG
>NW_026267132.1:125910-128310 GCF_000697945.3 Frankliniella occidentalis | reverse complement strand
TGATTTTGTTGACAGGTCAATTTTTAAGCTAGAGGGCTAAAAATCAATACAGTTCTTGCTTTTTATGATACAAAGTTACAATAAAAATTTGAGCCCTCTAGCTCAAACCGTTCTCGAGTTATCGTGCTTACAGACAGACAAACAGACAGACGCGAAACTTTTTGATCATCACTGGAGTAATAGGCTTCGCTATCGCTCAGCCAACGAAGGTAGGTTCAAACCCGGACGCGATCGGACAACGTTTTCCCGTCGCGCATCGCGATTTTCGTTTCGCGAGCCCAAACGGCCGTTTGCGCGCCGCCATGTTTGAAGCCACGCAGCGCCGGCGTGGCGCGCCCAGAGGAGATGCCTTGCGGCTCATATGTGACCCTATGGACTCTACTTCTGGACCGGCAAGGAAAATCCGGTGTCCGAACACCCATACCGCCTACAGGGGCGTAAGTGTCGTGACGGACGCGTCTCGCGTTCTACCGAACACGTTTGCATTTTTCGATGTTTTTTCTTCGCGAATATCAAGGTCAGGTCGTACTCTAAATAAAACCGTCGAGAACGCCGGGTAGCGCCGACGCGAACACAGGGAAATCGAGCGAAACATCGGCCGCGCGGCTCGGTCGCTGTTCGAAGCGGCGCGCGGCGCGCCAGCCGGCCGCCCGGTAGAGTGGTGGTGGGGGGACCGTGGCCGGAGGGGAAGGCGCCTGGAGCGGGCGCGCCATTTGAACTCGGCCGGGCAGAGCGCGCGCGAGGAAACATGACCCTCTGTACTATATCGCGCGATGTGTGACGTGCATACGGGTGAAATGAAATAAGAATAAACGTATCGGAGACATTTTCCTGGAGTCATTTATTTTCTGGTTCAATGTAGTGGCTCAATGTTAGAGATGACTTTGAATCATTTTGGCGCGTTTTGTGAATCACCTGCGACAGTTTTGACATAAATTATTAAATATGAAGGAAAGTAGAGCGGAGTTGTACAGTACAGTGTAGTAGGAATACACCGTACCAAAAGCAGATTCTGAAAGCTTTTTTCTAACTTGGTTATCTTGCCGGCGTTATATTCAGAAGTGAGGTGCACCGCTCTTTCGGCTACATCATTCACAACCTCAAGCGCACTCACAGTTTCCAGTCCTTCCTGATACTCTTGATTTTGTGGCCACTCGGAGGGGGGAAGGCTGAGGAACCCCATGCTGATTCCCAGCAATTTAAAAAAAATAGCAGTCTGGCCGTTGACAAAATTAGACAAATCTAATCGATCTACTTTGGCATTAGCAGGAATTGTGAGCCGTTTTGGAGACACTCCCTCTGAATCTGAACTTTTCAGTCGAGCAACCATTTTTGATTTTGTCTCCTCGCTTACATCTTTGTCAAAAAAAGCCAGCGCCACACAAAGGGGCGACAAATACCACACCACAGGTGGTTCAGGAAAGCATCAAAAGCTATTTTAGAAACTTTTGGCGAAAACAATTTGTACGTCTTGATATTTTGGAGCAATTTGAGGTCTGTCCTAGGTGCGACAGCCGCTACTGTGGCAGTAAACCATGGTTCGACATAAGTAGTGACTATAAACAGACAGACATCGCGAATATTTTTGAGCAAATTCTTCTCAATGGTAAATTGACCTAAAATCAGTAAATGAAATAATTATTATGAACTGCCTACGTATCGGTTTGTTAACTCATGCAGAAACTTTACAAACCTGACATGGCAAACAAGTACATTGATAGGCAGTAAATAATTCGTCCCATAAAACGTGCCGATGTCAGGGCAATGGGCGGCCTGAATCGCACACCACCGGGAGGATGCTCTCTAATGAAAATGAGGACAAGTTGCAGAAAGTACTCGTAATCTCCCCGAATTTGTGGTTTCTGTTTAAAAAAAAAATGTCACGGGTTTTCTGTAAAACAAACACCCCAAGTGCAAGAATACTTCCAGAACCATTACCTGGAGGGTCTGGCGTACAAAGTTTGAGATCCTATTAATCGTCCCTGCCGTTAACATTTTTCTGCATTCCGGATCTTTGGTTGCTGGCTTAAATTGTTCCTTGTCCATTGCTGCCCACTCACGTTCAAACCGCTTACAAAGCTTCCCGAGGTCTGGGCCGGTGGAGTTTTTCACCATATCCTCAAACAGATGCTTGGGTATAATTTCTAATTCATGGTGGCGACAAGCAAGATAAATGAGTTCTCGGCCTAGACCGTCCTCAATATATTTAACAGCTCCGCTTTTCCACCCAGTGTTAGAATTTGTTGTGTCGGTGCACACACATTTCACCTCATCTGCTAAGTTGTAATTGTTGAGCTGTTGCAACACCTCATTAGCAATATCCTTCCCGCACCCCCCGGGCAAAATATTTGATGCCAATAGCTGGCTCACCCCTTTTCCTGTTCGGACAGAAAATAATGG
>NW_026267132.1:118228-123897 GCF_000697945.3 Frankliniella occidentalis | reverse complement strand
CTAGGTAGATGTATGCCAGGCGCGTCGCAGCGTAACAGTGTTTCGTGAGATATCGCGAAGCCTGTTACGCGAGACGTGGTCTGGCGTACATCTACCTAGTAATAAAACAGGCGCAAAACGTCAGGCGGAAACAGGGCCTCCGTTCTCCCAAACACTTCCTCCCAAAACGACATCTGAAATGTAAGTCGTTTGAGCACTGACAGTATCATAGAAACGAGCTGGCGGTATCAATAACACAACAATTGTACCTGTCTGCAAGATGTCCGAAAAACACATGCAGCTCCGTCCCAGATCCGGGCGACGCGACGCGCTTCGCACTAATATCAACTGTGTTGTGTGTAGTGGGCGGGGGGCCGGTGCCGGTAAGGTGTAATGTAGGTGCCGGTGGCTGGTGCACACTAGCGCTCACCAGACGGACGCCGCCCAGCCGCTGTCAGTCACCTGCCGCGTCGTCTGCTTTCGCTCTCGTAACGTGATAGCTAAAGCAGGCGCCGACTTGGAATTCAAATCGCGCGCCCGCTCCAGGCGCCTTCCCCTCCGGCCACGATCCCCCCACCACCGCTCTACCGGGCGGCCGGCTGGCGCGCCGCGCGCCGCTTCGAACAGCGGCCGAGCTGCGCGGCCGATGTTTCGCTCGATTTCCCTGTGTTCGCGTCGGCGCTACCCGGCGTTCTCGACGGTTTTATTTAGAGTACGACCTGACCTTGATATTCGCGAAGAAAAAACATCGAAAAGTGCAAACGCGTTCGGTAGAACGCGAGACGCGTCCGTCACGACACTTACGTCCCTGTAGGCGGTATGTGTGTTCAGACACCGGATTTTCCTTGCCGGTCCAGAAGTAGAGTCCATAGGGTCACATATGAGCCGCAAGGCATCTCCTCTGGGCGCGCCACGCCGGCACTGCGTGGCTTCAAACATGGCGGCGCGCAAAGGGCCGTTTGGGCTCGCGAAACGAAAATCGCGATGTGCGACGGGAAAACGTTGTCCGATCGCGCCCGGGTTTGAACCTACCTTCATTACAAGGTTAAATCCATCATTTAAAGCACCGACCTCAATAACTTTTTTTTTTTTGAATGGCCTACTCCTGGGGTCCCTCCCTGGACTTGTAGTGCGCTCCCGGCCTGCCCCTCGCTGCGTGAGACTGCGAGAGCGGTGACGCCGGGTCCTCCTGGAGTCCCTGCCTGGACTTGCAGTGCGCTCCCGGCCTGCCCCTCGCTGGCTGAGATTGCGAGAGCGGTGGTGCCGGGTCCTGGATTCACAGGTAGGGCTGCGAGAGCGATGTCGCCGGGTCCTGGACTCATAGGTAGGGATGGGAGAGCGATGTCGCCGGGTCCTGGAGTCACGGCCTGGGCTGTGAGAGTGGTGGCGCCGGGTCCTGGACTCTCAGCTTGGGCTGCGAGAGCGCTGGCGCCTTAAGGTTTTCCAAGCAGGAGGTTGCCTTTGGCGGTTGCCCCAATTGTCCTGCAAAGATGTTATATTCGTCATTATCTCAGTCTACTTGGCGGGTGATTCGCAGCTCATCATCCAGTCGAGGCAGTCAGCCACAGAGCGAGAAGGCGGCTCGCTAAGCCGCGGCAGGACCATGCTGCGACCGGATCGTGGAAGGGAGGCGCGGAGGAGGGATTAGCGGCGGGGGACAGCTCGGGAACCAGGCGCGCGCTCCACAGTAACACAGGCGACAATCAGCACCCCACAACAAGTACTCTCGGGCCGGCCCGAGGCGAGGCGACATGTATAACCAGCGCATCTAGACCCGGCCCCGCCACACCCGGCTTGGGGTGCATGGTGATGCTGTACCTCTGCCTGCCGCAGCCCTGGAGCCGTTCGAGTGCTACTCACCCTCACGGGAGCGGTGATAACCCATTGGCCCCCCCCCCCCCCCTGCCCCATGAAACCGCGCCTGGCACTTTGCACGTCTGCTGCTGGGGGAAGTCCCGAGGCGAGAGATCCGCACCGCAGCCCAACTCCAGGCCTTGCCTCAAGCAGCTACCTTCCGGACTGCGCACCTTCAACATGGACCGTGTTAAGCCCAACTAGCGGTCATTGTGATGACCTGTGGGTTGCGTACATTGACGGAACCCCCCTTAAAACTGAACCCGATCTTCAACGTCCTTCCCGTTCGGCACTAGGGTAAGTCGCATATCGCTTATTTTCGATTCTTCGGTTGTAATAGTGTTTTCCGGGCGCCATTTCGGATGAAAACTCCTGCAAATATTTTTTAAGTTTCTTCCTTTAACGTTTTCGTAACCCTACCTTGCCTGTTATTCTGGCCTGCCATAAGAGGTGGTTTAAAACCTCAATTTTTGGCGTATTTTTTTCTAGACTAAACACACAATTTTACGGCCCTCTGGGTGAAAATTTTAAGGAGAAGTCTCTATCTCTTCCGGTTTGCATGATATGAATTGTTCTTAAATTTTTGTAAATAAGTAACCTTTTCCCTGCCATCAATAATTCGTAGCTGGAAAACCAGCTGAGATAGAGCCTTCTCCTTAAAATTTTCACCCATAGGACCGTAAAATTGCGTCTTTAGTCAAGAAAAAAATACGCCAAAAATTGAGGTTTTTAAAACCACCTCTTATGGCATGTCAGAATAACAGGCAAGGTAGGGTTATGAAAGAGTCAAAGGAAAAAACTTAAGAAATGTTTGCAGGAGTTTTCATCCAAAATGGCGCCTGGAAAACACTATTACAACCCAAAAATCGAAAATAAGCGATATACGACTTACCCTACTTTGGATGACGCTGCATTGTCAGAGTCTTGCATGGGTTTCTTTGCATTTTCCTCATCATCATTTTCACCATTATATTTCGTGTTCCACTGCTTATAATTGTAGCAGCACCAACGTTCAGGGTGATTTGTATTCTTACACCACTTGCAAGGAGAAAACTTTCCATTTTTTTTAGCCCGCCCTTCTGCTTTTTAAAAAGCATTAAAGCGGGCTTATGCAACCGCTCTCGTGTCCGTGTCCATCTGTCTGTCGTCCGTGTGAGATGAAGGAGATGAGCTAGAGGTCTACAAATTTGAGGGTATCTTAGGGGTCACTCCTGGACAACGAAACGCCTGGTGCAAATCCTGGCAACCACCCCTAAGGGGGTGAAAGGGGGTAACAAAGAAAAAGGGGTTGGCCCAAAAAGTAGGAAAAAAATATTTTTTGTGGTCTCCTAAGGAGTAACTCGTGAAAGTAGAGCTCTTTGGACGAAAATTTTGTCCGTATGCCTCTATCTTGCACCGTTTGGGCGCTAGAGTGCTTTTTTCGACGAAAATACGGCGAAAATGACCACGTCGCACGTGTCCAATCGTAAAATGTCGATGACAGTACCCCTCCAAAACAACACGCGCATGCTTAATAGCTGACGGAGTAGAGCTGCCCGGCGGTAGACGCCCTTGTCCTGAAAGGCATGAGCAAGTCGCGACCACACCTGATGTGCTGAGGTCGCGCCTCTGATAAGTCGCAGCACTGGTGCCGCAGGAGAAAATAAGGTTCTTGCCTTCTGATCAGGGTTGGCATGAAGAATTAAATGGTGCTAAATGGGGCGAAAAGGGGCAGAATTTAATACAGCTGGGGACACCTACCGACTACAAAACACTACTACAAAATTCGCAGTCGCTTCCTGAGCGTGAGCTAGGTCGGGCATCGGCTGACGCTCATGGCGCTGTGGTGTGACGTGAAGTGCAATATTTTTTGACTCAATTTAGATTAATTTAATACTCTATGCCAACCCTGTCTGATCCTTCTTTTAGGTTTCACTTTTCTTGTCTGCTAGCTGCTCTTTTTCCGGCTTTTCCTCTGTGATGTCCCAGAGGTCCTCAGCCCCCAGGAGTACCTCCATCCGCATCTTCCAATCTGGCCAATTTTCTACTCCACGAAGTTTTTCCACCTTTGGCAGGGAACTGGACACCACAGTTGTTCCCGACGGGGTATCCGGCTGTCCCAGTCGACAAGGCGTCCTCGCTGTTGCGTGTTCTCCCCATGCTGTTTCAACGTGGTCACGCACCACTCGACAGAATCACAAGTTTTTCATTGATTTTAAGTTTGATCTAGAAAAATAATGATCACAGTTCACAGCGTAGACCTGAGCCCATAACCTGTTGTTGGCTGAGCGATTAGCGAAGCCCATTACTCCACTGACCGGAAAGGTTTCATTCTGTTTGTTTGTTTGTCTGCCTCTTTGTCCGTCTGTCCGCACGATAACTCGAGAAAGAATTGATAGAGCGATCTAGGAATTTCAGGGTCGTTTTGTATAATAAAAAGACAGATCGAGTCCGAAGATGAGCATTCTAGCTCAAAAATTGACTTTAAAAAAAATCAAGAACCACAGGCTGCAAAATATTTTTGTTCATATACTTTTTAATGGGCTCCTAAGACATAACTCGTCAAAGTACAGCCCAATCGACGAAAATTTCGTCCGTTTTGCTCTATCTCGTACCGTTTGGGTGCTAGGAGGAGGCATTTCTTGGCAAAAATAAGGTGAAAACGACTAAATGGTCTATTAAGTCGTAAGAGAGGCCTAATATTGAAAATCGTGCAGGAAGTAATACTAAAACCACACAGTTCAAGTCGAACAACACCCTCCTTTAGGCTCAAGGGTCCCTAGATTATCTAGTATCACTAAAACGTTGTTTTTAGCCCGCCCTTCTGCTTTGAAAAAGCTATCCAGCGGGCTTATGCAAACGACCTCGTGTCTGTCTGTCTGTCTGTCTGTCTGTCTGTCTGTTCCACTAGAAGGAGATGTGCTAGAGACTTAAAATTTTCAGGGTATCTTAAGGTCCACTTCTAGAGAACGAAACGCCTACGGCAAATCCTGTCAGCCACCCCTAAGGGGCTGAAAGGGGGTATCGAAGAAAACAGGCAAGGCCAAAAAAGTTGGAAAAAATATTTTTTTTTATGATCTCCTAAGGGGTAACTCGTCAAAGTAGGGCCCTTTGGGCGAAAATTTCGTCCGTTTTGCTCCATCTCTAACCGTTTAGGCGCTAGAGGGTCTTTTTTGTCGAAAATAAGCTAAAAATTGCCATAGTGAACAATAAGTTGTAGTGAAAGGCCTAAAAACCGCAAAATGGAAAGGTGACTCTCCCCCCACCCCCAAAACACGTTTTCTAAGCAGAAGGGTGGGTTGCAGTCGCGGTGCTTCACCGTTACATCCCTTTCTCGAGTCTTTGGGGCAAACTCAAAGACGACGGGTTTAAGCGGGCCGAAGGGCCGCTTCATCATTTGATTATGTTCTGCAGCAAATCGCGTGACAGAAATGGTCGGGCCGCAGGCCCGACCATCGCCGCCGGCAGGCCAAGCAGGCCCGGACCCTGCCGAACGGAGTTGCCGGCGGAGCGAAGCGGAGCTGGCAACTTCGTTTGGCGGAAGGGCGGGCCTGCTTGTTACTTAACAATCTGTCAAAATTCGAACCTTCAATGTCAACCGTTATGGAACAGCAGAAGTTTTATGTGTCATGTCTCTCATTTTAGAGTATTAAGTCCCCAACAAATGCTGTGAGTATATCAAAGTTTGGGGCCGGAAGGCCCTGTTCCCGAATACCCTCCCATTCACTCGTCTCGGGTGTCAGCGCCGCAGGCCTCGATGTATGTGCGCCAGGCGCGTCGCAGCGTATAAGTGTTTCGTGAGATATCGCGAAGCCTGTTACGTGAGACGTACACACTAAATGCTTATGAACTTTTTT
>NW_026267132.1:115881-117617 GCF_000697945.3 Frankliniella occidentalis | reverse complement strand
TTTTTGCTGAGCCCAGCGACTGAGCAAAGAAGTTCACAATTACGTACAAAATTGTCCACAATTATGTATAACTGCGATATACGCAGCTTATGAAGAAAAAAAAAGTTCATAAGCATTTAGTGTGTAGTCTGGCGTACATATAGCTAATTATTATTATGGGTTAATGTGGCAGGGTTGATCAGATATTCATAGATTTAGGTGAAGACTCGGTAAGGAACACTCAGGAGCTCAGCTGGTGGGCGGAAGCAATAACCAGTTTATTACCCTCTGACTAGGGTGCGGCTTCAAGTACGAATTCCGATTTTCCAACTTGCATCACTGCTTTTTCCTTTCCTTTTGAGGTCTAGAACCAAGAAAAAAAAAACCCACGGTTGTGGCACAAGCCTAACCCGTGCCGCATCCTACGTCTAAATTTACATGTAATTCTTATGGGAAAAAAGCCTTAAAATCGGAATTCGCATCAAGTCGGCTTCCGCTGTATATTTTTTGGCAAAATCGCGTAGGAACGCAATCCTCTAGTGATAACAAACCCGGCAATGTGCCACACATGATTACTAACAGCAGAGTTCATGAGGTGAACATTCGCATTTTTCATTAAAATGGCGTAAATTTGCCTAAATGTGTGCCACAGACCGCATGAACTGTACAGTGAAACATCATGTGTGACACATCGCCGGGTTTGTTATCACTAGAGGATAGCATTTCTGCACGAGTTTGTCACAAAATATGCAGTGGAGGCCTTCATGATGTAAATTTCGACTCTAATGCTTTTTTCCCATAAGAATAACAGGTACATTTTTTGAACTTTTATTCACTTGACCTTTTATACCTTACTTGCTTTGGCAGCATTGAACAATAAACTGAATCTGAATCAGAATCCCACTGCTCCCTTACTCCCTGGAGCCGCTCAGTTCCCCCTCTGCTTAGTGCCCGCAAACCCTGGCCGTATGGCCCCCTAACTCCTGCGCCAAACATGCCAGCGCTGGCGTCGGCAGAACGAAGGAAAAAAAAAACCTACAGAACTCTTGGCTAGCATTTCACCTTATTTCACCATTTCACCTTATTTCACCATTTCACATCCGCCGTTGTGACAAAACCCAGCAAAATGGAAGATTATTTTAAACTTATTGACGTAAGTGTCCGAATATTCGTTTTGTACGAGGAGGAAAATAAAACTGGGTGATTTACTTATTGAGTTATTGAAACTTTTTTTTGCAGCCCGCTGCAAGAAAGGCCATCAGACAGAAGCTTAAAGCCCAAGGCATACAGTGGCCACTCGCATAGCCGCGCCTCTCATTGCTGCGCTAAGCTCTACTAGCCTGACCCAACTGCTCACCGCCATACACCGCTAGCGTGGATTCTGTTTGTTCTCTGATTACTGTTCAACAGCTTTGAAGCTTAATAACACATACAGCACTGTGGCTTCCTCCCTCGGCCGGCCATTTGGCGGAGATGGAGGTCCCTCGCATAGCCGCGCCGGCCTACAGAGAAGAACCGTGCGGCGCGGCTACCGGTATGCGAGTGGCCACTGTACCCATCAGAAAACTCTCTTCAGCTGACGTGTTTCGTAAAAACTCTAAAGTTACAATCACTTATGACATTTCACCTGGGGCGGCACTCCGTGGCAGTGCAGACGCCGGCCCACAGGTGTGCCCCAGAGACCGCTGCCCTGGCGGTCCGAGACGCGTCGGTCCAGACGGACCGCCGCGAGCCGACGGTGGAGCCTGCGCGTCACC
>NW_026267132.1:113441-115246 GCF_000697945.3 Frankliniella occidentalis | reverse complement strand
CATGCTGTAACTCTGGAAGTTTTAGGAATTTTGACCTCAAATTTTATTTAGGACATCTACACTCTATTTTAGTAGGGCCATTTTAATTTCATTGAAATCGAAGCAAATTTTTCTGGTAACTCTTAAACGGCTTGAGCTAGGTTAAAACGGATAGCAGATTTGGCTTCGCCTCGTTTTTAACATTGTGACATCACCTTTCGATTTACTCTGACCTGATATTTTACTTTATTTAGCGATAAAAAACATTACACTCTGCTCTGGCAGAGAACGCCGTGCTGGGTAGGCAACACTCAACGGCGCAGGGCCACGTATCGTACGGGTGTACCGAACGGAGGAGCCGTGCTGGGTAGGCAACACTCAACAGCGCAGGGCCACGTATCGTACGGGTGTACCGAACGGAGGAGCCGTGCTGGGTAGGCAACACTCAACAACGCAGGACCACGTATCGTACAGGCGAACCGAACGGGGGCGCCGTGCTGGGTAGGCAACACTCAGCGCAGTGTGGTGGGGAGAGCGTGGTGGGGGGAGCGCCCGCCGGGCCCGCACGCCCGTACCTTAGCCGTAAGGTACGGGAATCCCGTACCTTACTTAACGTACATCGGTTCTGCCCTACCTTAAAATCGTACGCTCTTGTACCTTACACATTTACGGTGCGGTCGAGCGCCCGACGGCGCTCCCCCCGACGCCCCGACGAGAGGCCTGCGCGCCGTCCTGTCCGCGAGAGGCTCGGTTAGCCTCCTGCCGCACGCGCGCCGCGCGCCGCCGCTGAGGCCTTCGTCGCCGCTGCCCGCCCCGGAGCTAATGCTGAGCAGCGCCGGCTGCACTACACCCATGTCGCGACTGTCGCCGGCCCTGTCCCTTGGAGACCTGGAGCTGGGTGACATGGAGATGGAGGTCGGCGACCTCTTTGGTGACGAGGGGGGAAGTGTAGTGTAGCTGGCACCCAGCGTCCTCCTTCGGCAGCTCTGGACTCGGGCCCCGCTCGGGCCCACGCCTCGGGTCCCATTGTCGGGGGCCTATAAGAGCCGCGGTCCCGCACCGCCCCGGCGCAGAGGGCCCAGCCGCTCGCCAGTGCGAGCCTGTGCTGACTACCAATAAACCGTTGATTCAAACCCTGACTTGTCCTGATCACCCCAACCCACCAACACGACAATATCTTCGAAAAAACTTAGCTAACGCATCCTCTTTGCGCTCGTAGAGGTGATCGACTTACACCTCCCGCGACCAATCGTGCATTTGCATTCGGAAGGTTTGGTGGGCAACACGACGGTCGTGGCGCAGCATTGCAAGGTTCCTTAACTCGTTCCTCGTGTTTGCCGGAACGTTGAGGTCGCTTATCTGCTGGTAAGCCCACAGCAGCAGCTCTTCCTCGTACGCACAGAAGAGTTGGAGCGTTTCTTGGTCTGTAACATTTAGGGTACAAATTAATGCAGGAACGGATTATCACGGATTAAGGCTAACGCGGGGGAGGGGGTAGTGTCCACTTGGTTGATTTAATAAGGGGCACACTGTTGAAAATAAGTTGGGATTTCCCGAAGATCGCACTAAAGCGATTATTATTGGGCAAACGTATTTATGATTTACACTCGCGACATGTGACCCCCTCCGGTGTTCCCCACGATTTTTTTCTTCTGTTGTACCCCTTGACCTGAATTTGTAGTGGAATTTGGCCAAAAAACACTAAAGATACATAAAATTATACTTCTGATGTGCAATTTAGTTCAGAATAAGGACCGGGGGATTCAAAGTGCACCGAGTTTTAATCTGAAGGCTAGCAAAGGCCTCTCCAGGGCCTCCAGGCTCCA
>NW_026267132.1:103336-112224 GCF_000697945.3 Frankliniella occidentalis | reverse complement strand
TAGTGGAATTTGGCCAAAAAACACTAAAGATACATAAAATTATACTTCTGATCTGCAATTTAGTTCAGAATAAGGACCGGGGGATTCAAAGTGCACCGAGTTTTAATCTGAAGGCTAGCAAAGGCCTCTCCAGGGCCTCCAGGCTCCAGGCACTCCAGGAGTAGAGTTGCACTCGTTGGCTGGCCTCCCGGACCACGCTCGGCGCGGTCCGTGGTAGGGGTGGCGGGGCAGCGCCCGCCGGCGGGCCGGCTGTCGCTCTCACTCGCTCCCGCAGACCAAGTTTTCTCCCTCTTGCTGTAAGATGTATTCCTCTGCAGAAATGACCCCGTTCTCATCAAAATCTACAAGGTGAAAAAAATGATGACGTAAGGATTAAGTTCACACAAGCACCTAAACTAAGCAGCTAAACTGCAGTTTGATAGAAACAGAAACACTGAACGACGGTATTAAAAGATTACGAGATACAGAAAACGACTAACCTTCTATCTTGCTCGGCGTTATGAGTGACGCAATAGCTGACAAGAGGGTATTCCGATTCATCTTACAGTTATCACATGAAATTCTTAAACTCTTCTCTATTTGTATAGTCGTACTGACGAAAGAACAACACAGTTGCCCCTATCTTCACCACGCTTTTCAGCCAGTCGGTGTGCTATTCTTTCGTCAGACGGACCATATTGCTTTCTTGGAAGTTAATAATTATTATAAATCGTGCCATCGTCCGTAAGTCTGTCGGATGATTCCACTTTTCTACCAACCTCAAAAACGCGCCATGCCTCATGCCTCACCCCCAGCCCACAGCCATCCACAACCTACACTCGTCCACAAGTCTCTTCTCTTTTTTCCATCCACAACGAACGAACTTCTCATACTATAGATTTCTTCTGTAAATCTGCGAATAGTCAAAGTTTGCTTATTCGATGTGTTGTGCGTAAACAAACACGGAACCTGAAAATATTTGTCTTTGCACTAATTTTATTCTGTTCAGTATCGTTCATATTTAAGAAAAACATGCGCACCATTAACCAATAAATAATTATGATGCAAATCAGTCAAAGAAATGACTCCGCCCACCGACTACTTTACCACCGAAGATATGTTATAATTGAGCCGTATAACCTATAGTCTTCACTCAAGCAAGAAGAACAAATCTGATGAAGTTGGTTTGCGTTGCTGCAAATGGTACACTATTGTTCAGTACCTCATTGTGGAGGCAAGTGGAGAAAGGGTGGGGAACATTTGCGTTTTCATGCATTTCCGAAAAATGAATATATGAGGAAACTGTGGCAGGCTTCCATTCAACGGTCCAAGCCACCATCTCAATCTGCTAAAGTATGCAGCAAGCATTTCAAGGAGAGTGACTATATCACAGCGCCATCAGGCAAGTTCATATAACTTTTTGTATTGTGTGTGTAGTGTTTATCCTCAAACCGTGATTATTTATTCTGAAGTTGTTTTTTTTTCAGGTTTTAAGTACTTGATGAAGTCTGCTGTCCCTTCCCTCAATATTCCAACACAAGATACTCTAGCTTGCCTTTCAACAAGTACTAATGAGTCTGAAGTAAGTTCATAATTTTTCCTGCATTCTTACTACCATAACTAATTTTTGCTAAAGTTTCACTCTAATATAGTACCATGCTTCATGTTTTTCTCCTTTGATGTCAGGTATCAGTGGTCGACATCAATGCTGGAATACTTACCACAGATGGAGATTGTTGGGAGGAGATGGATGTCAAACAAGAAGTTAAGTTCAATCCAGATGCAGAAAATATGTCGCAGTTTCATCCACAGAACAGCACTGTACAGGATTTTCCCAGGCCCCTGGGTGTCCCTCTTCTTTCTTGTAACAGCATGACTAATGATGCATTTAAATATGTCACTGGCCTATCTAAATGTTGCTTTGAAAAATTCCTCAACATTTTAACTGTTTCACCATTTACATTGCCTGCTTGTGACTTGTCTGCAGGAAATCAATTATTCCTCACTCTGTGTAAAATGAAATGCAATTTCAGTTTTGACCATTTGAGTGTTGTTTTGAAAGTTGAACCTAATGCTGCCTTCATAGTATTTTCATTTTGGACATACACCATATTCAGAGTAATGAAATCAATGTGTCATGTCTCTAAAATCAGAGAGGGGAAATTGTTGGGTTCAATTTCTATTGGCTTAGTTCAAGTTAATGTCTTGAAGCATTACACTTCATGCATTGATTACATGTCGTCCTTCCCTCAAGTATCCACATCCCTCAAAGGAATTGTAGCTGTGGATGACTCTGAAATCAGATTGTATTATTGTTCCAAACTTTATGATGAATGTGTTTCTGCTGATGTCATGCTGCAAAACAGTGGTCTGAAGAAGTCCTTGGGTGCAACAAGTTTTCTGGCTAGTGAAAGTCTACTGCTCTCCAATTATTTTAAAAACTGTACTGCCAAGGTTACACCAATAGTGTCAGATTGTGTTTGTGGTAAAGATGCCATGACACGGTATCAGGCTTCAAAATTTGCAATGAGTAGAAAATGTTTTCAATGTCTTGTTGAAATGTATCGTATTTTAGCAGATGGAATACCTACCAATCTCACAATCATGCAATCAGAAATTTTCTTTAGTTGTATGATGATGCTAAATTTAAGAGAAGACCTATTTATGTCCGACTAACGTAAAAGTGTTACATTCAGAACACTTAAATGCCTTCAATGTTATTTTAAGGGTTGGAGTTGTAACTACTTTTTATTGGAGCCATCTGGAATTAAGTGATACTTATCGTGCATTGTCCCAGAACAGTTTGCAGCATATTTGCTACTCCATAACCAAAAGTGCCTAAACGGTGCAAGATAGAGTGAAATGGACAAAATTTTCGCCCAGAGGGCTCTATTACATTCACGAGTTACCCCTTAGGAGACTATAAAAGAAAAAAAATCCTTGTTTTGAAACCAACCCCTATTTCTTTGTTACCCCCTTTCACCCCCTTAGGGGTAGTTGCCAGGATTTGCACCAAGCGTTTCGTTGTCCAGGAGTGACCCCTAAGGTACCCTGAAATTTGTAGACCTCGTACTAAATTTCAGTTTGAAAGATTCCACAGCATAAAGAACTGCTCATGGTGTTTATGCCAGTAGTGGAAATTGTACATTAATTGTGGTATAGCATGTTCATCATTAAAATAAGAGATTGTATTTATTGAATGAAAGTGGATGCATGTAGTCAGATGTTTGAAAAATGTTTCCTGAAATCCAATTTCAATGTCTTGTTGAGATGTACCGTATTTTATCGGATGGAATACCTCAAAACCTTACAACCATGCAATCAGGAATTTTCTATAACTGTATGATTATACTAAATTTAAGAGCAGAATTATTTATGTAAAGTTTGTAGTTAAAGAAAAAGAGGGCAAATAAAACAACAGTTATAAATGGAATATCTATGAATCAATACTCCTTCAAAACTAATTTATAGAACATGCAAAGTGTAATAGAAGAGCGAAAAGCTCAAGTGAAATGTAGCTGCTCTTTAACAATGACTCAAGGCACAAAAGCAAAAAGGATGGTTAAAATCCTAAGTGAAGAAAAGAGTTGTGCTAGAATTTTTGAGCATGTAGGCAGCTCAATTTTTTTAATACTTATTTTTAATTATGTTGCATGATAAATCTGAAAATTCTTGAACTGGTTAGGGGCTTGTCCACGTAACGGTCAACCCGGAGAGTCCAACTCAAAATTAAAATTTTCACTCCGTGCAAAATCCTAGTCTGTACTACATGAACCATAGTTTCTTATTCCGGCGTTAGTTTCGAAATATTGGTGCTACTCGAGTTGCCACAGTCACGAAAAGCCAAACATTCTAAAAGTTGCCAAAGTAGCTAGATGAGAAAGCGGTTTTCAGATGCTAAAATTAGGTAGAGGACGAATTATTTTACCGGATTTTTTGCTGTGTCTTTTATGGATGACCCTTCTAGTGCCCCATTATCGCTTCACAAGTGAACCTGCCCCGATTTTTCTGCCCGAAAATGTCAAACGAAAATATATTAAAAGCAAATAATGTCAGTCCGTAACGAAAAACATGTGTTTACTTGTTTTGAGCGAACGCAACGAAACCCTGAGCAAATTCCTTTCAGATCCTACGTTAGTACATCGTTACAAACAAAAAATGACTCGAAACCTTTTTTGCCGTACCGATAGTTTAGGAGCTACACGGCGTTACGGACTGACATTTTTAGTAGAACTTGCTTCCGCTTGCTTCGTTACGGACTGACCATCAACAATGTTACGGACTGACCACCTACGAATCGGGACTACGCGCGTCCGGCGAGGGCTGCTGGTGGCAGCACAGGTACGATTCGCTTCCTCTCATGCGCGTCACAACAGTTCCGATAACCACTGCGCTGAGACATTGTAAACAATGGCGAAGACAGCGGCAGAAAGCGTTCGGGAGTACAGAGAGCGGAAGAGGGTTAGAGGTGACTATCAGGAATTGTTAGAAAAAGACAGGGCGAGGAAAGAAGTCGAACGGGCAAAACAGCGGAAGACGGCACGTGGTCGAGCGTCTCTGCGGACCCAAAACTAGCGTACAAAAGGGCACAGCGTTTGGGAGCAAAGGTAATGTTTCATTCCCATCGATTTTAAACCAATTACTACCATTCAGTCGTTTTCACGCGTATGCTCACACTGGTGTCTGGTAGGCGAGGGGCAGGGAGGCAGTGGTGCCCCCCTCCCCCCGCTGTTCAAAATAATTTAGTACCCTATTTTCTACACCAAATATTTTAATATTCTAGGTTTTTTAAAAGTGATATGTTATGTTTTGTTATTTTCTGACTTGAAATGAATCTATAGACCTTCTGAGCCGCTTTAAGCGCATGAGCTGGCAACGCCCCGATTTCTTTTAAAATCAGACGCAATTCAAAAAGAACGAAAATCACTTGCAGCTTGATTTTGTTATGCTGAATCTGGAAATGTAATCACTTTTGTCATTCAAAGATTTATTTCGTCGTATATTCAATTATAAGTGACTTAGCCCGGGGCAACGGCTTGCGGGCCAGGCATAGTCACTTATAATCGAATATACTCCGAAATACATTGTCAAATAACAGAAGTGGTTACATTTTCGGATTAAGCGTAGCGAAGTCTAGCTGCAAGTGTCTCTCTTTTTTTGAATTGCGTCTGATTTGAAGATTGGCAGTTCGAAGCTAGTTAAACTGCAGTTTGTTATTAGTTTTCATCATTTTCCGCCTTTTTCCCCAAATTTCTGCACTTGAACTGTAGTTTAACTGCATAAAATTATTGTAAAACTATAGTTCAACTACGATTTTAGCCATAGTACTGAGTACAGATCGTTCCAAGCGGGATATGAACTCCAAATATATAGTTCTTCCAATCCAAAATCGCTAGTGTCAGTCCGTAACGTTTTCCTGTCAGTCCGTAACAACGCACTTTCCCGGGCACAAGTATGGAACGGAATGAGATAAAAACAAACGAGTTGATGCACTAGATACATGGCTCTGAGGTCTAGTTTACGTAATTTTGGACGTTCTGATATCTTTTGTAATTTTAGAGCAATCCGGTCAAATGTACGTGTCAGAAAAACACAAGTTTACTTTTGGTCAGTCCGTAACGCTCACTTTGGGGCCTAACTGCGTGGCCATTTTTTCCGATACAAAAGATGCGGATACGTCTCTAGAAAGGTACTTTTTCTTGCTGTCAGATGCAATTGGGGCGAACTCCAAATGTCATCGCGTCTTCGGTCTAGGCGCGATTTAATACAAAACAGCGCTCCCAAACGTCAGTCCGTAACGCGTGGACAAGCCCTTAGAATACTACAAGGATTGCAAAAATGAAGCAACCACCAATCCTAATAGAACATAAAATCTCTAGGTGAGTAACCATGGAGACATAGGTAAATCTTAAGTATGAGTTGTACTGATGTCAGAACAATTTGACACCTGCTACTGGTACATTTCGTAGGTATAATTCTAACTACTAACAGGTAGAAAGGCGACGAACACATTGAGACGCTTATGAACTTAACAAAACGATTCACATACTTTTTGTCTTTTCAAATTGAATTACTGTGGCGAGTACAGATGTAAACAAATACCAAGCGGTACGCGGCTAAGAGAAAACTAAACAGCTCCAATGCCTTTGGTGAACGAGGTTATTCTCAGAACTCTTATTGTGTTATAATCAACATAATTTAACAATATGACAACTCAGAAGAGAAAATAGTTGAAAACAAAAACAACCAAGAACAATGACACCCAAAATTTTAGCTTCCTTTGCTATAGGCCTCCAGGTCGTCAACAACTTTCTTTGGCACTGTCCTTGTTACTGATTTTAATGCCTCCATGAAATCGTTGACGTCCACAGGAATATCCTACAAAATAAAAAATATTCAACATGTGGTGAGGCAATAATAAACTAATCTGTGCAAGTAAGTATGAAGAGATTAGAGAGCAGGAGGTCAAGTAGAAGTATTGTGGAGCATGAAAGAGAATTGAAATTTCAAGAAAGGGCTGCCCTGTCTTTCTGTTTTACTTGAACTGAATAAAATTAACCTACTGGAGATTTTTCAAAGGATCAGTACACTAATTTGAATTCTGATTACTCCAAGGGATGTGTTACAAGTTGACCCTAAACCATGTATAAAATAAGAACCGAATTCTGCGCATGGATATACTTTTCTTTTTAAGAAACAGGTCATTTTCCACACATGTGGTTTTTGGTTCTTAAAAATCAAAACATGCAATTAACTCTCTCAGAAATTTAAATTTGGTGGACTTACATTCTCTGGAAATACAAATCTTCCACGTGAGTCACGCTTTAACTTCCTTGTGTAGTTTTTGGAGGCCCAGCGGCACAATTGGTTGAGATCTGAACCACTGTAGCCCTCTGTCTCTCTTGCTATTTTCTCCACATCTTCCTCAGATAATGAATTTTCAGTGGAGGACATGATTTTGGTGAGCATTACTTTTCGGTCCTCAAAAAGACAGCATTTCATTATAATGTGAATGATTTTAGGACCACAGTTTAATGGTATGAAGGAAGGAAGGAAGGACTTACAGCTACTTGCGGCAGTGGCACATACAGCCGTGTGGTAAACCTTCTGATGAAGGCAGAGTCAATCGACTTGGGGAGATTGGTTGCCCCAATAAACAGCACTTTATCACTTGTCTTAGTTGTGCAGCCATCCTGCAAAGAGGTTGAAATTATTACAAATATATAACCAATGATACTTACAGCAGTATGCTAACTGTTTAATAAAATAGAGGCAAAAGCATATACCAGTTCGGTGAGGAATTCCATTTTGACTCGCCTCTCCCATGCCTTCTCATTGTCATTTCTAACACCAAGTAGAGCATCAATTTCATCGATAAATATTATAGTTGGTTGGAGAGCACTGCATTCAAATACAATTAAGATAGATATAAAAAATTAGAACAACCATAGAGAGAGCACATTTAGTTACTGTGGTCTTAAGTCCACCGCATTGCGCCAAGATCAACAACAAGTAATCTTAACTTACCGGGCAAGCTGAAATAATGTTTTCACTGCTCTTTCCGCCTCCCCAGCCCACTTTGTAATCAGAGAGGAGGCTGTGACACTAAAGAATTTCGCCTTCATCTGCGAGGCTATACACTTCCCTGAAACAAAATGAATAAAATGAAATGCAACATTTGGAACTTTGATACATTCTACTTACATGTGACAAAACAGAATACTATAACAAATGTTGACTTACCAATCATGGTTTTGCCTGTACCCGGCGGTCCATACATTAAAATACCTCTCGAAGCTGACCTGAGTCCAGTGAAACGGGCAGGATTTGCCCATGGCATTACGACATCTATCTGTGATAAGTAATTGAAATTGGATGAGTTTACAACAAAAAAGAAAGAAAACATAAACAAAACAGCATAATATACAAGCATGTACCTCTATGGTGTCCTTGATTTCTTCAAGTCCACAAACATCATCCCAGGACACCCGGTCAGATCCCGTCAGGTCAGCAAGCGTTGCAATGAGGATGGTAGCCATTTTCGTGTCCAAAGCACCTTTAGTGTACTCCATTGCTGCCTTCAAAATTTCTTCCGGTGTCTGTTTCTTTTCATTCTCTTTGGCTGGTTCAGTCTGATTCACAGTGCTTTTGCTGTCATCTCCACAATAGACGGTTCCCGCTTTGCACGTTTCGAGAAGAAGTAAGGAAATCGGGACCGGAACCAGTATGAAAAGTCCGCCTACTTTTCTTATTTAACTGTACAGTTTCACTTAGATGACCTCCAGGAAGTCCATGTAACTATGAAGGTTCATTTGCACTAGTTTTTACCGTAATTTCAGAACTGTTTCCGGTGACGATTTCCTGAATTCTTCTTGAAATGGGCACAGCGGGAACCGTCTATTGTTCTCGTTTTCATTGTTACTCTTGTCGTCATCATCCTTCTCCTCTATGACCGTTAGGTCAACAAAGTTAACGTCCTGCATAAGAAAAAGTAACATATCAAGTACTGAAATCACTGCCTCTTCATAACGAAAGAATTCTGTCACAGTCTTCCTATTTTCTACAAAGACTTAATCAGCTGTCCTTGGCGGGGTGCTGGCTGGAGTCGCTCCCACTCTCGCTGACGACGTGGTTCGCTTTGCCTTGCGCCCTCCAGATCGGCTGCGGCTCCTGCTTTGGCGCGTGCCCGTCCCGCTGGCACTTCCAGTGGAATCTAGTAGCTGTCGGTGGACGCTGCGGTCCCTGGAGGCGAGTGAGCTGTGGCGTTCAAGGAATGCTGACGCCCTGGGGCCACTGTGGGAGCGGCGGTGTCTTGACGGAGACCTGGTTTGTGACCGGCGGCCTCCAGGAGCTCTTGAAGACAGCCTAGAGCCGGAGCGGCGAGGTTCAAGGGCTCCCGACGCCCTGGA
>NW_026267132.1:98942-99568 GCF_000697945.3 Frankliniella occidentalis | reverse complement strand
GCACACATTTTTGTAAGGAACATCTTAAAGGCTTTAAGTTAAGAGGTCGATCTTCCCATCATCTGCAATAATAACTTTCTGTTGCAGACCCGTGAATGAAACTACACTTCAAATATATGGTCCTCACCTCAAACAACTAAGCTAAACTACTCCTCTTTCTTAGCTGGGGCCAAAACTTTATTCGCTTCTGTTGCCAGCAGAAATGCTGCAAACAAGAGGCATGGTATTAGTTTCACATAATGGACTGGAATGTAGAACGCAGCAGCTACTATTTGATACTTTACCACCATTTGTCACAACGAAGCCCTGGAGGGCAGTCTGGCCCTCTTTGTTGCCGGTTAACAAAACTGCAAATACAAAAAGCATGGTATCAGTTCTCATTGCTAGTAAGCAGTCATAAACTCTTTTTTGCCGGCTCCGGCTCCTAGTGTTCATTGTTAATTATTATTAATTACGACACACGACACACAGATCAAGAACAATAGCAGATGTCACACCACACAGTGGTCTGGCGGCTACTTCAGATTTCATCCGTACGGTTGCCAACCTGAGCAGGTTGAAAGTTATATTTAAGCTCTTGTGACAACGCATATACTATGTGTTCAGAAAGAATTGACCCTGCCTGA
>NW_026267132.1:91882-97136 GCF_000697945.3 Frankliniella occidentalis | reverse complement strand
AAAAAAAAGTAAAAAAAAACTTAAACAATTACAAAACAAAAAGAGATAGATTTTAATGGTCACCATTTGGAATAATCAAGTTTTCTGGTGGTAAGGGTAGTAAGCTCACTATTCATGGGTAGATCAATGGAATTTTCTTCCACTTCCATAGCTTCAGGTGCATGAGGCACAGTTCCCCACTCTAGTTGTGGGCCAGAATCTTCAAATAAAGCTCCCTGGAAGTTCAAATTGTTGGCTGGACCAGGACTACCAGGAGGGGCAACTTGAACTTGTGCATCTTCTGGGCGGAGCTCATGTGGGGATGGGGGCCTAACAACCCTTTCTTCCTCACTGGGATAACAGATATTAAATCGAGTGAATTTAGAGGTACCGAACATCCGTTTGTGGGTTTTACAAGAAAATTTCCAATTAAAAAAGTTACAAACTTAAACTTCACCAAATACTGTAAGATCGGATGAAATCTTAAATTTTCTCCTTTTTAGCCAATTACTCAACTATGGTTAATATTTTTAACACTGAGGGCCTCATTAGAAGTGTCATAAATTTAGATATTTTGTAAATATTAGATACAAAATATGTCCTAAATTTACGACAATATTTTTCACAGTGTAACCATCTGAATTCATCTAAAAAAACAAAACATTTCTGATACCCGCGCTGCTCCACCTGCTCTTCTGGTAGAACAGCCACCTCCTCTTCTTCAGCAAATAACTCTGTCACCTCCTCCTCCAGCAGAGGCTCTTCATCCCCACTGTCAGGTTCCCCCTCTTTTTCAGCTGTTTTGCACCTTGCTACCAGGCCCGTGATCTGCTGATCAGGAGAAAAGTTGGCATGCTCCGTGTTGCCCCCAGCCTTCTTGTAGACACCCAAAGCAAACACTGTAAAATGGAGAGATACAAAAATATTTAAAAAACAATTCATTTTTATCCCTCCCTTCTGCTTAAAAATAAAATAGTACAGTAGAAGATAAAAGAGCTTACTGAGAGCGGCATCCACAATAGGGGATGGGATCTTCACACACCCCCGTGTGCCGGTAGCACTTATGCCATTTGTTAGTCTTTTTCGGCCTACAAGGTGTTGAAGGGTTTTGCAGAATAGAGTTCTGGGGTCTAGCCGGTGGTTCCTTTTCAGAGAAGATACCCTTGGAATTTTCATATAAATTTTGGTTCCGCTTGCTATTTCCATCTATAAAAGAAGAAAGAAAGCAATAAATTAATGTCAATATGTAATGAGTAAGAGGTAAACACTTGCAAGCGATTAGAGGTTAAGTCACGATTTATTTATAGACATGTCATACTTTGCCTGGAGCTGCCTTGTGGCAGGGTAGTCTTCGCAGGGTTGAATTAAGAATTTCTTTTTCTGCTTTTGTTCGCATAGTTGGAAGCCTGCTCACGTATGGCCTCTGAACAGCTGCAGTGCCTATTGAGAAAACATAATGTTACTAATTTTAAATATTTATAAACTTTTAAAATTATGTGATGATAAATTTATTTCATTTTTTGATCTAGTATCTTTCATTTTTTCTGTTTTTCCCTTCTAATTCGTCTCAACCTAAAAGGTCTTTGCCTTTAACTAGTTTTGTAAAGATTTCAGAAAAATTTTCAGGATGTGTGCTGCAAAATTACAAGCCCTTTGCACTGACTTAAAAAAAATGAATGGGCTTTTATAAATTTAAAGTAAACTATATAAATTTTACATACAAAATGTATTGTAACTTTACAGAGATATTTTTCACGGTGGATATTCTGACCCCTATTCTGGCCTCAAATTTAAATTAAATTATGTATCATCCAAAACACTCACCAGGTCCTCCAGCCAACAAATTTTGGGCAATTTCTTGGAGCTGGTTGTTTTCAGCATTCAATCGCATACTTTTAAGTCTTGCCAACTCCTGGGCCCTTGTTAGCAGACCACCACCCTCCACAACGTCACCAACCTCATTAATCTTCACCTTTTCCAGGCGGATTTTAGTACCTGTAACAGAAGTTTACATATAATATAACCTCAGTGCCCATGTGGGGGTGTAACCTATCATGTGGGGAGTTGAAACTTAAAAATAAGAATTGCTCACCTATGTCAATAATTTTCCCAGGCAAGACAACGTAGATGGGGGGTGGTTTAGGTTTTGCCTTGTCCTTTTGTTTTGGGGCTTTTGTCTTGGGATCTTCCCAATTGAAGGAGCATTGAGCTCCTTTCACGAACTCTCCTTCAACCACAAGCCCCTTTCGTACAACCTCGGCACAAGGAGGATCGGATCCCAGAATTAAAGCGAACGGCTCTCTAGGCGCCATGGTGATCTGGGAAGATCACAACTCCATAGTTATTTCAATTCTATAAATACAGGACGTCCAATATTCCATAATAATCAATTAACCATTTTGACTTACCTCTGACTCGAAGATTTGCTTTAACTGTTTTAACAGAACGAGGAGTACGAGCTGATGTACGACTGGTGTCAAAAACGAAAATGGCTACAATCAAAACAACAATTTGGCAACTTAAGCGTTTGAGGTTACGTTAGCATGTGGAATAGATTTAGGTAATATAACCGTGATAATTAAGGAAGAGTGTTATTTTTATTATTACGTACTGTTTGTGGTGTTAAGTGGCGACTATTTACTCGACTACCCGATTTTTTTTTTTTGCATTTTCACTGTTTTGAGTTGGCAACAATCACTGCCTTCTGTGAAAGATGAGAGATGCGCGTGTATCTCCGATTCGCCGCCCCATTCCTTTGTTGATGTTTGCTCGGGCTCGGGCGCCGGGAGGACTCACCTCCAAAAATTTATTTCAAGGTTTCGCCTTTTAGTGAAGAATTATGCAGGACAAAAATACAGCTAAAAGGGCGAAGCGGCGTCGTTGGCAAGATCTAGCAGCAGAAGATTTAGAAGAAGACAATATCCCAATTGACGCGAGGTACGATGTTTGCACAGTCACATTTCCCATTTCTTTTTGAGCACACAAATGTTTACGCCTTTTGTGTCATTATGTCTTATTTTTAATACTCGTTTTCCTACTGTATACCAGTGAGCTGTGTGAGGAAGTCGAGCCTGAAGTTATAAAAGACGATTTGGAAGCCAGCGTGGAATGTTATGACATAACCTCCGTCGTGGATCCTACTGAACTTGAAGCAGACACTGATATCAATGTTTCTTCTTACGTAAAAAATACTCCATACGTAAAGAATACTCCACAATGTTCGAAAACACATGTCCGAAGTTCCCATTTAGGTATGTTTAATGTGTATTATTAATTAGTGAAAGCATTTCATTTACTGAAAACCCATAATCTATCGATTGATTTTCTTTTCTATTTTTTGTTGTAGATGTTCAGGCTGGGTCCAGCTCCTCCTCAGACCCAAAGACACATCCTTTGCAAACAACTTTTCACTCCACTCTCACACCTGTGAGAGAAGGATTCATAGAGTGTCCGGAGGAACAAATAGACACAAGTCAAATTTCTCTCTGCTCTGAAACTGCGGGGAATCTAAGGCAACTAGTCATAACTGACACTGGTTAGTTTGTACTTAGATTTTCTATTTTAAAGTGCAGCATTCATTGTTTGTATCCAACTTATTTATATTTTTTTTGTTAAGGTTGTGAAGTGCTTGTCACTGCAAGTGCTGCAAATAATGAGCAAGATTTTTTAGATTGCCAAAGTGATCCAGCAGGTAAATATTTTTTTAAACCATACTTTTCCAAAGCACGTCTAGAATGTCTCAATCATAAAAATTCATTTTCTTCACCAGAGTTTCCTGGTATGTTTGATCCTATATTGGATGACACAACCAATGAGGATGATACAGCAGAGTACCGTGAGCCTTCACTTGAACCCTGTTTGATAGATGACTTCCAGGAAGATGAAATTGAAGCCACTCCGATTGTATCACCTTCAACTACCAAGAGTCTACCAATCTACCCTGGTTCTCAAATCAACCTGTGGGAAAGTTTTCTTGCGACCTTGTGTTTTGCTGAATCTGAACACATAAGTGGCGCTGCTCTGGGTAGATTAATCAAACTGATATCATTGCACTTGCCACCAGATAGTAATTATTTTAAAACTAATTATTCATTTTTCAAGTTAATGGAAGGCTATGATGAACCTGTTAGGATACATTATTATTGTAATTTGTGTATGAAACACCGAAGTACTGCATCAGATTTGTGTGATGTTTGTACAGATAGTACTCGTTCTGTCATCTTTTTCCTGTCATTTTCATTAAAATCACAACTTTCTAGGCTGTTTAAGAGACCAGGGTTCCTTGAAGACCTTCAGTATAGAAATAATAGAACTAAAATTAATCCTGATGGTATCGAGGACATATATGACGGCAAGTTGTATAAGGAAGCAGTTCAATCTGGGTTGTCCTCTCCACATGACTTGTCATTTATGTGGAATACTGATGGTCTTCAGGTTTTTAATTCTAGTTCATTCTCACTTTGGGCATGGTATTTTGTCATCAACGAGTTACCACCTCACAAACGTTTTTTAAGTGAGAATATGTTAGTTGCTGGCATATGGGGAAGTACTAAAAAGCCTCATCCTAATGTTTTTCTTCAGCCTATCCACAAAGAGTTGCAAATTTTACAGAATGGAGTGAAGCTTGAGGCTCATGGTTGTCAGGAGCCCCTTCTTGTAAAAGTAATTGTTTTATGTGGAACTTGTGATGCTCCAGCTTTAGCTCTGTTTCTAAATATTAAGACATATTCTGGATATTTTTCTTGTCATATTTGTTATTGTAAGGGTGAGAATTCGAAGAGAACAGGCGAAGTAACTGTGTTCCCCTACCAAGAGAATGTCCCTCTACGCACTAAAGCTGATTACAAAAAGCAGGTTGATTTTGCTGTAAAAAATAAGGTTTTGCACAACTCACGCCTTTCAAATGAACCAGAATGTTCTGGTATTAAGGGACCGACGTTTTTATCTTACATGGTAAAAAATAATAACATTTTTGATTCAACAGCAATTGATGCAATGCATTGCATTTATCTGGGAGTCATGAGACAGCTTCTTACCCTTTGGTTTGACCATATTCATAGAGATGAACCATTTTCTGTACATAGTAAAATTCAGATATTTAATGAGAAAATGTTCAAAATATTGCCCCCACATTTTTTGCAGAGGCATCCTCAGTGCATTGACAAACTGTGCCATTGGAAGGCCAGTGAACTGCGATCTTTCTTTTTTAATCTATCTCTGTTTATTCTTTATGATATTCTTAAGCAGGAGTACTTTGACCATTTTTTATTGTTAG
>NW_026267132.1:82108-83706 GCF_000697945.3 Frankliniella occidentalis | reverse complement strand
GCCCCTAGGTTAGGTACGAGTTACTACCTGATAAGACCGCCCCGTCACTTACGCCCATAGGTTAGGCCCGAGGTACCCCCTGATAAGACCGCCGTCACACACCTTAGGTTCGGGGTTAGGCCCCGATAAGATCACCATTTAGGTTTAGGTTAACACCCCGCAACAATGGGGGGTATTTTCTCACACCCCTAAAATTCAAAATGGCTGCCGCAACAATGGGGGGTAAAGATGGCTGCCCGCTACAATGGGGGTTACTTACTACTCATTACACATAGTCCTGTTGTTCGGGTAACATAGCAAATAAATTTTGAGTATATTTGCCCTTGATATAGTATAATGAACCAAATTTTTTATATTGTTTTCTTATTTTAGAGTTAGACATACAGGCATAAATATTGCTGCAACCACACGTTATTCTGTTGATGCTTGTCAAAACATGTGATTTTAATTGTCTTCTTTTGATTAGCAGTAATACAAATGTCCTATGTTGTAATGCTTTGGAGTCTTTATTGGTTTCCTTTCTGTTTTTACTAAAAATATAACACCAGCAAAATTATTATTGTAATTGACTGACACGCTGTTTTTTGTTCACTCCATCTTCGTACATAACTGTTTCACCTCATTCGAAAGTAATTTCCACTAGTAAGTGTACTGAAAGTGTACTGTGGAATGTCAGTTGTTACACTTAGCGCTCTCAGAATATGTAATTGAGTTGCCACTGTGCGGACTCCAAGGTGTGGTGGGTGGTACTCTTTTACATTATTATTAATTTCTTTTAGGGACATGAAGGGTCTACAGGTAATGAATTGCAACAGTACCACGTGGGTAGGAAAAGACGACGGTCTCAAGGTCCGTGTTGAGGCGTCTTGCCTACACGCTGGGCGACCTGTCGCTGTTACAACCATAATATGAATGAACAAACCGTTTACCACGCAAACACCCATACTTACCGTCCAAGGTCATCACCCGAGGTTTCAATGCCACTTCTGCCACAGTTTCTCTCCGAACGCACTAAATCCAAGCGTGATGTTCAAAACTCACTAATTGCAGAGGCCTGTTACGTTCGAAACCTTCGGAACCCATGTAATGTGCTCGGTTCGTAGACGGCGGCAAACCGTTCTCGTAGAACGATTTCAGCTCTGACTGTGTCATAGACATGGGGCCTGTATTGTCATCTGCGAGGTGAACTGGTGCAATCGGCAACAGGACCCACAAACAAGCAGGCCCGCCCTTCCGCCAAACGGAGTTGCCAGCTCCGCTTCGCTGCGCCTGCAACTCGGTTCGGCAGGGGCCGGGCCTGCTTGGCCTGCCGGCGGCGATGGTCGGGCCTTCGGCCCGGTATGCAATATAACGGAGCCTTCAGCCCGACCATTTCAGCCTCGCGATTTACTAAAGTGCATCATCAAATAAATAGTGTGACCGGTAAATCACTTTACATATTTGAGTAAAAATAAAGCGTCCTGTGGGGGGCCTGCGGCCCTAGGAATTTGCTCCTTGGACATAACAAAAGACTGTAACGGGGCAACACCGTGACTACACCCCACCCTTCTGCTTTGCTTACAAAAAATTAACCCACGCAGTTTCTAGATTGTATACAT
>NW_026267132.1:76635-82058 GCF_000697945.3 Frankliniella occidentalis | reverse complement strand
AATCTATCTCTGTTTATTCTTTGTGATATTCTTAAGCAGGAGTACTTTGACCATTTTTTATTGTTAGTACAAGGAGTAGCTTTGCTTAATTCTTCCAGCATAACAAATGATGATCTTGTTTTAGCTAATATGTTGTTAGATAAATTTGTAAGGGATGTTGAGACTTTGTACGGTGTAAGGCATATGAGTCACAATATGCATATGCTTCTACATCTCAGCCATTGTGTTCAAAACCTAGGTCCTCTGCACATGACCAGCTGCTTCAAATTTGAGGATATGAATGGTAGAGTACTTCGATTCGTTCATGGCTCTCGACATGTTGCCCTGCAAATTCACACTAAGCTAAGCATCATCACTGATCTGACTCGAATGGTTCACAATCTCAGTGAGGGTCCAGCAAAAAATTACTGCAAAACATTGCAGCATAAATGGATGCGCTATAAAATCAATTGTACAATTTCTAATGGAGTTTATTGTGTAGGAAATGATTATGAGTTACAAGCTAGTCAAATGTGGGTCACTGATAAACTGTTATCATCTGGAGTATTATTAGAAAATAATGCTGTAAACATAAGAGTATACCATCGCCTGCTAAAAGATAGATTACTATTTGTATCAAGTTCGTATGTTAGAGGACGCTGTGTCTCATCATATGTTAAATACTCTGTAGCTAATCAAATATGTTATGGGAATATTGATTTTTTCCTGAAAGTTAAGTCATGCAGTTGTTCTGAACTTTCCTGTACTTGTTTAGAGACACACTTAGCCGTTATGCGGAGACATAGAAGCGTTGTTGCCTATCAAACCGATTTTGTTAAAGTTCAGCACGTGCTCAGATGTCACATGACTGAAACTATTGATTTTGTTCAACCTATTGATTTAAAAATTGTAATGTTTAAAGTTGGAATGGTGGATGACAGTGTTTGCCTATCTGAACCATTGAATTATTTTGAGCTTGAGTGAACTGGAGCAGGAATTAGTTTGAATCTTATATTCATGTGAAATACGATTGATCAGAGTAACTGACAATAAATTTTGAAAATTACCACACAGCTCCCTTTTGTACAAAATTCGTTTGAATTTGAATCCTCTTCTCCTTCACACGTCATTTGTACGCTTACCTTGCGGTCGGTGCGATGTATGCCGAGTAAAACACAGAGGGATGGATACAGTACACGAGGGGGGCGGGGGGCGGGGGAATGCATATGACGTCACGGTTGCGCTGGGAAGTGCAGTGTGGCAACAACGCAGCCGTGCGATCCGGGCCCTGGCCGTTTGGTAGTTATTTTGTCATTCGCTTGTCATTCATTTGTAAACGTTAACACAAAATTTTTGATAAACTTTTAACACCTGGTCTACATTCTGTCGACAAAATAATATCAAACACGCATTATCCGGTTTGTCGACAGCTTGTCAACCAGTTGTCAACAATTTTGTCATTGGGAAGTCATTAATTTGTGGCTTGTGGTTCTACAAATTTTTGACAAAATCAAGCCATCGGTTTCTACGGGTGGGCGCTGGGCGCGCAGTACTCCGCCCATGCGTCCCCGGCTCATCGCTGAAGCCGGGCCGGAGCGGCGCGCGGGTCTTTCTTGGGCTCTAGCTCCCAAATCGTTTGAAATAGATGGTGGGTCAAAGCGAGGCGAATAGAGAAAAAAGTCGAAGCTTTCCAACAGTGTTAAAATTTTCCCGATCCGGGAAGTTCGCGGACGTCCGGGAAGTTCGCTGGGAGCAGAAGCCGTGTCCTCTGCTACAGACTCGTGAGTACCTCGATGTTTACTGTGTTCAGATTTAATGAATTGTGTTGCTGGAATAAAAGAGAGAACATAACCCCAGCAACACAATTCATTAACGCACGGGCCGAGTCCTGCGCGCCCAGCGCCCAGCTCCGCGGCTACCTGGGCAAACTTCCCGGGCCAGCCGGCGGAGCTGCGCTGGTCAGATCGGTAAAATTTTAACAACGTTGGAAAGCTTAGACTTTTTATTCTATTCGCCTCGGTTTGACCAACCATCTATCTAAAATAAGATTAGTACACTTGTCTATGTGCCGCTATAATTCATTGACTTGTTGACTCCATTTTTATGACCCTATCTCAACATACCGTTTTTTATGACCCTAATCTCGACATACCGTTTTCAGGTCTTTACATTGGCAATGTTTCAGCAGTGTCAAAACTCGCGCGTCAATTGTTCTGCTCTCGGAGCTGGGCTGGGCGGTCAGGTTGGCCAGGCAGGCAGGCAGCCGAACAACACTGCACGTCCACAACCTCCACAACTTCCACAGCCAGGATAATAAATAGTTCGTCAAAGACTAGCGTGTGTTATGAAATATCTATCTAATTTCCGGTGTAGCAGGAATGTAATATGTGCATTTTTTTCCCTTGACTTTTCCACGTTAAATTAAAGAAATTATTATCATAGAAATTATAAAGCAAAAGTGTGAGGTTAGTCGGCCGTGTGTTTACCCTTTTCCCCTATCTTTAAAAAAGTATTAATAATTGAAGTTTAACTTTGTATTTATTTTCCAATAATAAACCAAAGGCACTCTTTTTCGTTTCAGCTCAATGGAAAATGCGTGGTGGGATAGTGGAGAGGGGACTGAGGGGTGGCACCTTCTATGTCCATGGCATAGATGGACACAGCTATCATGTCAACAAGAAGACGAAAGGAGGCAGGCTTTCCCTCAGATGTGTGAATTATGGAAACAAACAGACCTGCAGGGCAAGAGCAAACATGGACAGAGATGGAAGAAATTTTGTACCTGGCAGTTTACATCGTCACAACCACCCAAAGTCAAGAAATTTTGTCCATGAGAGACGTTTTAGAACTCGCCTTCTTAACCAGTGCCGCCAGCTTGATTGTGCTCTGTACAGCTTAAAAGAACTTTATTCCAAAGTGAAACGTGAAATGAGAGAGGATATGCAGTAAGTGGGCTTGGACGCCATTGGTTCTGAGTTGTGTGCAAATCGCGATTTCATAGTTCATCAACATGTCCTCCGTACTGTTTCAGCTTACCTCGACTTGCTTTGGTGAATGTGCCTTATGTCAAACTGAGGCAGTCAATGCAGAGAGCAAGAGCCCAGATATTGCCCAGAATACCACATACACTTTCGGATCTGGCTCACATTCTGGAAGACCCTGATTATGATTTCCTTACGAAAACATTGGATAAGGAAGATAGTACCTATTTGGGAAAGTGTGGTCAGTCAGCTTTAGGTACAAGATGTCTGATTTTTGCATCAAGGAGGCATCTGAGTTATCTGTCCACTAAAAAGTATGACATCATGAGCGATGTCACATTTTCGAGTGTTCCTGGTGCTATTGGTGCTGCCCAGATTTGGACGGTCATTCATTTAAGGAGGCATCATGTATGTATTCATACTTTTAAATTTAAACCAAGGAAGCAAGTTTTTGTATTTTCACTATATACTGTTCCATTTTAGGCAACTCCATTAGTCAGAGTGTTGATGCAGTCAAAGCTACAGGAATGCTACGAAGAAGCTCTCAGGGCCATCCGAGCTGTAATTCCTGATTTTGAACCAGAGACTGTGATGTGTGACTTTGCGCCTGCTCAAGCAAATGCGTGGCAAACTGTCTTTCCTCTGATAAGGGTAATAGGCTGCTTCTTTCACAGTTCAAAGGCCAGTAAAATTTCAACTACAGTAGTATAACAAATTTAGAGCTGTTGTAAACTAAAAATGCCACCTTTTTAAGCAAACTGCTTTCTTAAATAAGGCAGAAAATTGAAAATGGATTTTAGGGATTAAACTGTACTGTTCTTTTCAGCATCAAAATGTGAGGTGATTATGATTACCTCGTTGTGTGTATTTATTATTAAAATTTGCCGGCACCTCACTCGATGACCTTTTAGTTTTAAAGTAGCCAACCTAGGCTTAAAGTGCCCCTGAGGTGAGGATGTTCAAATGAATGTTGACAATGTTATTCACACGTTCATTCAAATGTTTATTCACACTTATACAAAAAAAAGGAACAAACTTCAAGAAACTTCAAAGTTTAGTAATTTTGCGGGGAAATAATTTTAATGTTATGTACAAGTATGAGCAGAACTGAATATTTGGTATCATACATTTGTACCTTTTAACCTTAGGCTTATTTTAAGCATAGGTTGACTAATATGTATAAAACTAAAAGTTCATTGTATGAAGTGCTGGTAAATTTGGAGAAAAATGCACACATTTGGGTATTTCTCAGGACCCACTTCACATTTCTGATGCTGATGACTGCTTTGTTTATCTGCCTGTTATTTCAACCAGGGTTTATTGAAACATGCTTATGTAACATACATTGATAAGACTTTAAAATATCTCTTTGATCAAAATGGTGCTTGTCACGTGATTTTTAGATCTATCTGTAAGCAAGTTTGGTCTAACTTCATTGCCCTGTATTTTTCTAGGCAATTGCTGGTAAAGCCAAAAAGATTCATCTTCTCCAATACATTCAAGAGAGTGAAGTAGTTGATAGCATTGTGAGGTCATGCTGTGCGTTGGCCCTTCTACCTTTAGACAAAATGTTTTGACGAGATCATCCGTGGACTACAAGAAGATGTGCAAAGGGGTAACATAACAATTGATGACTTTTTGAGGCAGGCATCACGCAGAGTTGAAGGGTTGTACAACATTGCCTTCGAGTACTGGTGCAAAGGGCAGTTGACGAGGGAGTCTGGAATATTTTGTCAGCTCTGTTTGTCTACATCAGAAGCACATGGTACTCAGCATCGAAGCTACCTATGTTTTGTGTTTTTGATGCAGTTGACAGGACTAATAATGCGTGTGAGTCTTCAAACGCAACCCTTCGTGCTGCTGTCAAGCACAAGCACCCAAACATTTGGTGCTTCCTATGTAAGATATATTATCAAAAACCAGTGACATTTCACTGTTTTTTACGTTACTTACCTGACTGACATTATTTTCGATTTTTCTGTAGATGCTTTAATTGATTTGGAGGACACAACAGAAGACGATATTTTAGTACTCAACAGTGGACGGTCACCAAGCAGAGCACGCGGAAGGACGGTCCTCATGAATGACGAGATCATCCGTGGACTTCAAGAAGATGTGCAAAGGGGTAACATAACAATTGATGACTTTTTGAGGCAGGCATCACGCAGAGTTGAAGGGTTGTACAACATTGCCTTAGACCTAAGGGAGGGTGGGGCAGTTAGTGACACTTTTTGGAAATCGAGCTTATTTCGCTTATTTTCGGCGAAATGTTGAGCACGAAAGCTTAGATAGTTACTTGCAACCTTTGCCGAGGTAATGCAGATGGTGGTTCGATGAGTTACGAGCCAGTGTGCCAACAAAGTGGCTTGAACTGGAGCCCTGCATTTGTCACTATGTACCCCGGCCCGGGGCAGTTAGTGACAGAGGTCGGGGCACTTAGTGACAACGGTATAAAATTGCATT
>NW_026267132.1:69505-70600 GCF_000697945.3 Frankliniella occidentalis | reverse complement strand
TTTCGTCGAAAAAAGCACTGTAGCGCCCAAACGGTGCAAGATAGAGTCAAACGGACAAAATTTTCCTCCAAGGGCCTCTACTTTCACGGGTTATCCCTTAGAAGACCATAAAAAACCCCTGCGGGGGACGCGGCCCACCCCACGGGGGTAGCGCGCGCGACGACCCCCGAGACTTCGCGTTACCCCCTCGGGGGTTTCGCGGGGGTGCGTAGCGGTTATCCCAGTAGCGCCTGGGGCACTCGCGGATACAAACCCCACCCCACACCCCATTTGGGAGCCTCCTGTTCCCGCCGCGCTACTCCCCACCGCAGCGACTCTAGCGGCGGGAGCGGTGAAGGGGACCGAATGCCAGCGCCTGCCGCGTAGGCAACTTTACGCACTGTCCTGTGTGTAGGTGGACAGGACACCCAGTATACACAGCAGGCGCTTGGGCCCTGAGACGTAATACTGTAGCGGATATGGTGGACTGTTTTGAGTTCATTTATGTCAAAGGCAGTGAGAAAAAAACCCTACTGGAAAAAATAGTCCCTGACAAAGTTGTCATTGACATTGAGAAACTAGGGTGCCCCAGACTAAGTAAACTCCCTCAGATGTTTGTGCCCTACCACGGTCCAGAGCACAGCGTATTCCCTTACCGTTCATGCGCGTGTCTTAACGCACGACGTATCGGTATGTGGTACGAATTCACATTGGTATAATAAAAATTATACGGTTTTGCATAGGCCTCTTTACGAGGGGGAAGGATTTACCGCAAAAAAATTCTAACGAGCGTGTCAGCATGCCTCCTGGGCGCGCATGGAAATGCTGATAAAATAAAAAATAAAAAATGTCAGGGGTGGGATTCGAACCAACGATCCCATACTGGGAAGCAGACGAGAAGTCTACCGCCTTAGACCACTCGGCCACCCTGACATACGATCTTCGATCACACATGCTCTACTTAAGTTACGCCCTGATACGACGCCATGTGAATCCTCGATCACTTAAGCCCCTAGGTTAGGTACGAGTTACTACCTGATAAGACCGCCCCGTCACTTACGCCCATAGGTTAGGCCCGAGGTACCCCCTGATAAGACCGCCGTCACACACCTTAGG
>NW_026267132.1:61156-65425 GCF_000697945.3 Frankliniella occidentalis | reverse complement strand
AACGGACAGCACGGCCTAAAAGCTCAGTTTGTTTTCGTTAGGATAGCGTAATCGGATTGTGAAAATTTGCGATGTGTGACGCTGACCTAGTTCAAACAGGCCTCTGCGTCAAATTACGTTTCTGACCGTTTCTGTGGCAGCGTGCGTGGACGCACAAATCAAAGGACAGCACGGCCTAAAAGCAGTGTTTTTTCGGTTATAATGGCGTAATCGGATTGCTAAAATTCGCAACGGCTTGCGACACAGTCCATTCTGACTCATTGTCTGACCTTCAACCCCTGTTGTTGTTTCGAGGGTTCCTTTAAACACCTGTCATCGACGCAAAATTCAAACGGAGAGCACGGGCTGAAAACACAGTTTTTTCCGGTCAGAATGGCGTAATCTGATTTTTAAAATTCGCAATTGGTGAAATTCGTGTGGTTTGCGGGACCCATATAAACGTGTTGATACCGCCCAGAGGGATACGAGCATAGTTTTTGTTGCCCAGACGGTTTAAAGGCACAGTTTAAGCACAGTTTTTCGACGTGCTCGGATTTAATGGTGAGTCTGGGTCCCGCTGGCCTAGTTTACCGGGGCCTTCCCGTCAAATGTGCGGTTTTTGGCGGTTCCTTTGGCAATGTGCGTTGATGCACAAAACAAACGGATAGGACGGCCTAAAAGCACAGTTTTTTTTTCGGTTAGAATGGCGTAATCGGATTGTGAAAATTTGCGATGGGGGACCCATGTAAACACGTTCTTTGTCGCCCAGAAAGAGACGAGCACCGAAATTACGTTTTTAACGGTGCCATGGAACACCTGTCATCGACGCACAACTTAACCGTAAGGCACGGCCTGAAAGCACAGTTTTCTTTCGGTCAGAATGGCGTAATCTGATTTTTGATATTCGCTATTGGTGAAATTCGTGTGGTTTGCGGGACCCATATAAACGTGTTAAAATCGCCCAGAGAGATACGAGCACAGTTTTTGTTGTCTAGACCGAGGGGGTTTTCACTCGAAATTTTCGTGTTCACTGTATTTCATAATTCAGTATTACGTGTATTACGGGTATTACGGTGTTATTGCGTGTATTACGTTGGTATTAGGTTGGTATTACGTGTATTACGTTGGTATTACGTTGGTATTACGGCGGTATTGCAAGTTAAAAACGCCTGTGAAGTAGGCAAGCCATCGTGCGCAGTTGTTCAGCGGGCTTGCCAGCCCTCAGTTCAGTCGAAGGGAGGGGAATGTTCGCAGTAGTGAAATAGTTTGGGCATCTGCTTTTCCTGTTAAAAATAAAATGAAATTTAATATATTTACTGAATGCCCTTTGAAAAATTTATTTTCTACCTCACATACGAAGATGACCTTACCCGCGATTTCCAGTACTCGAGCAAGTCTTTCAGCTCAACATTAACGACGCTATCGTCCATATACTTTTCTATCTCATTTTTGGGGCTCGTGTCCACCACTGGCTGGTGACGCCATTCGTCGTACCCCTCTTCGATCGTGTCGCTGGCTGGTTCTAGGCGGGGGCTCTTGGGGCGCACCGGGTCGTCCACCTCATGAAGACTGCCCTCCTCAATAATTAAAAGGACTTTGACTTTGACCTGCAATAAGGAAATATTCGTATGCAAAATGGTAAAAGAAAAACAACGAAAAAATAGGAAGTGAGGCAGTGTATTTAAATTCAAATTAGCGCGTTTCAATAAATTTTACCTCATCTGCCTCCACCTTTGGCAGCATCAGAAGGTTTTTGTAGGGATGCCACAAAAATGTGGCAATTTTATGGAGCATTGTTATTTCGAATTTATCTTGCAAAGCCTGATTTGCTCTCGCCCGTAACTCACTCATGAGGAAGGTGTCAGATTCCTTTATTAGGCAATGGCGGAGAAATTTGGCAGAAACAAGCAGGACAAGGGGAAGTGTCGGATACTTTTTCCCCTGAATTTTGTCCGTTTCTATTTTGAAGGGTTGAAGGAAAGCGCAGAGGGCTTTCACGTCATTGTGAACCACCCCTTTCATGCGCTTCTCCTGCTGTCCTCCCTTAGCAACTTCGGTCAACTGAAAACAAAAACGTTGTCTGTATTATAAAAATATTTTGTCCGTGAAATTTGCAGGGTGCCCCATGAGAGAACTAAAAATTCGCATAATAAAAGATACAATTCCAGTTAGAGTGTAACACTCAGATTTCTAACGTACCTTTGTCCAATTCTGGTCAAGGGATAACAACATAATGAAAAGGGTGTTCCACCTGGTTTCACACTCCTGCTTTAGGGTTGTGTCCAGAGTTTCGCCATTCCCTGACGTCTTCATCCCCGTCACCAATTCCTTACAGCGAAAAAGAGAAAACAATTGTTAATAGTGTCTAAATATTACCCGAGCCGCCAAATATAGATTGCGGAAGTATGATGGCGTACCTTGCAGACCCTAACTTTTTTGAACATTGTCATGATTTCCAGTCGGAAAGTGACGGCATTTTTAATGGCAATGACAAATTCCTTCTTGTCCACTCGTGCATTAATTTTGTAGGCGGCCCTAAGCACTTGTAGGCGACCCAAACCGACATCTTCTGTGTTCTCCACAGGCGTCAGGAGTTGAATGAGGTCGTATAGGTCGCGCATACAACTTTTCAGGCTGGCAACCAAATCATCCCTACCACAAGATTGGAGAACAGCAATAACCTGTCGAGTACGGAAAACAGCAATCAATACACGTTAAACACATACAAATACGGGAGAAATAACGAATGCCCCCCCCCACCACCACCACCACCATACTTGACACTGGGGTGAAATAAAAAGTCTTACATTGTCTTTCTGCACCATGCATGATTGCAAAAGAGGAAGGTACGAATTCCGGCTAGGGACAGAGAACTTTAGAGCTTTTTTGAGATCAGCCAATCTGATCTCAGGACAGTTTATGTCAGCAACCTTTACGGACTTCACAGCTCTGACAACAGTTGTCACGACAGTAACAAGCTCACTCACTCGTGGGTGGCTGTTAAAAAGAGTTTGCCTTAGCTCGTAATACTTCAGGGAAAAGGTGAACTGCAACACAGTATTGAGAACATGTGCCGCGCAATTGTACCTAGAAAAGGTTTGCAATGCACCAACCACATTAGATCCTCGATCAGTGACAAATTCAATCTTCCTCATTTCCCATAGAGGCACTCCAAGCCCTTCAAATTTGTTTATTAAAACATCCTTAATGTTTTCGGCAGAGGCACTTTTGAATGGGAATTTGTCAATAAACAGCAAGTGACTCTTATTTTGCATATCATTGTTGATGAAATGAACAGTCACAGCGATAAAATGGTTGTGCTTAAAATTATCTGTCCACATGTCAGTTGTAGCACCGCACCTGTCACAAAAAAAAAATGCGTTAAATAACACTTTCAAAATTTTTCTTAGATTTCCCGAATGCGATAGTCCCCCACCCTTCCCGACCCCGTGCAATTTACCTTTCATCATGCACAGCCTCGCGAATCTCTACCATGAGCTCTGCGCGGGCTTGCTCTGCCTTCTCACGAAGTCGCCGTGAAATTGTGGTACGGTGTGGAATGTACTTCTCCAGATTAACCATTCCATCAATAACATGGCCTATTTTTTGGGCGCACTGTATGAGCCGCCTCAGGCCAGTCTTCTCCAGAGCACTGCATGGCACTAAGTCAATGGCAGGCAACTCAATACAGGCGTCCACAAATGCAGTGAGGAGGTGGTCTGTTGGTTCTATTTCAGAGCTACCTGTCCCTGACTTACATTTTGGCAGGTGTTTGATCATTGCCGAAGTACTCCCATCGTCATTGTTTTTGCTAAATTGGTAGACGCTTCCGCACTGAATGCATACGGTAGCCCCTACTCTTTTCTTGTCTGGGCCTTCAACAACGATTCGGAAAGTTTTCCACGCATTACTCTTCTTCCCGGCTCTTCTATACTCTTTCTCCACAGTGGAATAAGTGCCCAGTTCGAGATTTCTCTTTACCTGTAAATGCAATATGCCATTTTTAGGTATATTCCAGTATTTGTTATATTTCGCTAATTAGGGTAATATTTAGGAGGGAAGGGGGGCAGCGCGGGCGGTCGCGGACGACTAGGGGCTGAGGGGGCTGCTGGGGGCGGCGGCGGCGGGGGCGGCTGCGGCTGTGCGCGGTCAGACTGGATGGATGTGGCGGGGGCGGTAGCAGCGGCTGGCCGCGGGGCGGGCGGAGGCGGCGAGGCGCGGTGATATGCCGCGAGGAGCTATAGTGGCGGGTACAGCGCGGCGGGGGTGGGGAAACTGCGCGGCGTGGGC
>NW_026267132.1:57155-61106 GCF_000697945.3 Frankliniella occidentalis | reverse complement strand
CATCACAAATTTTCACAGCGATTGACACACTCCCCTAAACCACACTGCACTTCCGAATGAACCCGACTGTCGCTTCCGGCCACACCTAAACACTGACCGCCCGTCACGTCACCTGCGGACTCGACCTGGCTGACGACTGCACTGCACTGCAGTCGGCGAGCGAGCTAGAGATGAGATACACGCACGAGACAAGCCACTAGAGGTCGCGCCCTGCTGTTTCTATCGAAACGAGACTGTTTTATTGTTGAGTGCCTTGGCCCCGTCTCTCTCACTCTCGATTCTTGCCGGGACTGTGGACCGCCCGTTGCTCACCTCTGGTCTCAGGCGGCCGCTGCTGCCAACGGCTGGTCCATCGACGAGCAGGGGCGCCGCCTGCTGAACTCCCTGGAAGGCCCTGCGGCCGACCTCGTCCATACCCTCCCGTCCGCGGACTTCGTCAACTTCGCCCGCCTGAGCGAGCGGCTGCGGGACCACTTTGACTCAGCCCGCGGCATGCACTTCCGACACCAGTGTAGAGATCTACGGTGTGGGAGTGTGGAGGGGATTCTCAGGAAGTAAGCAGGGAGTCACGAGGGCACAGCACGTCTAATTCAAGCAAGGGGCAGAGCACAAGTCTCGAGGGGCCGTAGCCAAGGGTTACAACAATAGTGAGCGAGGATCCGCGACAGTGGGAGCGGGAGCTGGGCGTGGCCAGGGAATCTGACCGCAACTGACCGTTTCTCTACAATATGCATCAAGTAGCAATGAGTGCAAGGCCACTGCTGTTTTCTGATGCAAAACTTGGGCGCGCAGTACATGACACACCTAAACATAAAATCATACGAAATAGAAACTGTAGAATGAAATACATAAGCCGAATAAATACGTTTAAATAGTTCATTTTATTTGTACCTTCAGAGCTCCCTCCGCTGATCCAGCTGTCGTCACGCCGGAACACGCCACGATGTGCACCCACCCGCTTTTTTCGAGCATTTGCCCAATCACAGCGAGGAATACCTTTTCTATGTGAAACCCTCCCGTTAGCATTACAATAAGCTCCTCGCCGTACAGGGTGGGTATAAGCCACTGTAATTTTTTAGCGAGTAGGTACAATTGCTGGTCTATACGGAGCACAGCTGTTTGGCCGGGATTGAGGTGTTGCGTGGTGCTTATGGCCAAGTCCACGCTGTGCCTTATCAGTCCCGGGGAGGTCGATTTCTCGTCCAGGAGTGGTAGCGTGGCGTTGATACCGGGGGTTGGTTGTCTCTCTGCAGCTAGAGCGTGGAAAGCACCCCATGAAAAATTGTCACAGTAGTCCGGGTCAATGATTGGGCGATAGACATGAGAAAGCCACGCGATGTCCCTCTTCCAGAAAGAAAGAAATGTACCTTAAAAAGAAGTAATCCATGTTACAGAAATGAGAGAGTCTCAAAGCGGGTTTGGTTCCACCTTTTCTAGTATAACAAAAGACTCTGAGATTGACGAGAAATCGACTGGTAGTAGAGGGGCACTGCGCTCTCGACGCTGTTCCACGCTCTCAAAAGTTGTGTGTAACTGTCGTACCAAACCGTCGTCATTTTCTTGTGGAATTTGAAACACAGAAATGCCAGTTCCGTGAAACTCAGGGCCACTTGGGGTACTTCAGGATTTAAAGTCTATATTGTCTACTGCTAAGACAGTCACAAGATTTTGTTTTAAGTTTCCGGGACACAAAACCTTTTTCTTCTTCTGCACGCTGCACTACTAGGCGGCAAAGCTGAGACGTGACCTCCATTATACGGTCGTACGACACGGAGATGCCCAGCCGATGCAACTCATCGATCATCGCTCTGTCCCGGCTGTATCCGTAGGCGTAGAGGGATAAGTAGAGAGGCAGTGGAGTCTCTCGATTCCTGTCCTGCCGTATAACTTTACCCTCGGGCATAGATTCATGAAAGTTTGTCAGTATTAACTGTGATATAGTCAATGAAGGTTTACTGGCAGCACACTTCCTCTGCAAGTTTGAGCCGTACAAAAGCATTGTGACAGCACTAAGCAGCGAAGGAGGTACACTCTTTTCTTCGCAGTTTTCTTCAAATTTTCAGAAATGCACTTTCTGAGTTTCTTGACAAACCTTACGAAGCCGATGGCGTTGTCGTCTTGGTCTTCCCATTCTAAACCCAGGAGAACGTTAGCCTTGCGATGGATTAACACCACATCTCTCCCAGCCTTCTGCTCTCTTCGTGTGACAATTTTCTCTCTTACTCAGGTCGAATGAATGGGGGCCAAATCGTCGACCTCTACTCCAAGAAGGTTAGCAAGCCGTGTACTATAGGAACGTACAAGGTCCGCAACAACGAACACAGTCTGCAGAGTCCTCCAGAAGCTTCATTGTTAGATATGAAATTAAATCGGCAAATGCCATGCTTTCACATAGCATCTCGTCCATGTCCTTTCTTGTCGTACAACTGACTCTCTGTGCACTGTTGTACAGCATTACGAGGCACCGACTGTGGTATTTTCCCTCCTGAGCAATCAGGTCCCCGTAGGTGACGATTTGAGACAATACCTGTGAATTTCCCCAAATTCTGGCACATTCCTTTATCCGTTTTTCCACGTTTCTAGTTTGGCAAAGATGGAGGTTGTTGAACTGCGTAGCGCACCGACCACACAAGAAGCAGCGGTCTGTCTTAGATTTCACACCATGTGATTTGGAGCGCGTGCGGGAGGTAGACAGGCCGGGGGTGGGCTCATGGGCGGGGTCGCGGGCGGCCTCCGCGAGGGCGGCTGCCTCCTCCCGGACCTTCTGCTCATCCTGCAGCTGTTTCAGGAGTGCAGTGACTTTTGGGGGCAGAAACATCCTCTCACATGCAGTGTGGTACAGCGCCTTACGCGCTATCAGGGTGGCCTGTGGAAACGCATGATTAATGCACAAATAAGGCCACGCAGTAGGTGGCCTTAATTCCCGGACATACCTGAATTCTATCTCCGTCGTCGAGGACGTCTACGCGGTGTCCTGATGGCAGCAAATATTTAGGGAAGTCCCGAAAGGCTTCTAGATGAGGGGCCAGGCTCGTGTACCCCTTATTCCTCTGACTTTGCACGACATTAAGTCCTGGGCACTTCTTTTTGCCCCTCGTTTCCTGACAGAAAATACATTTCTCCCAACAAAAATCCAACTCCTCGTCAAATGCACTTGGCGCAGCTCGCTTCATTGCGCTCGGGTATTCCCCCCGCGTATCAAGGCGCGTGGGCGTGTGTCACCACGACCGTTCACAATAGTAGTAAAGGTTACCCATTGTGACCGCCGCCATCTTGGTTACCCATTGTGACATGTTACCCATTGTGACATGGCCCCTCATGTCGGCCATGTTGGTTCCTCATTGTGACATGTTACCCATTGTAAAATCCGCCATTTTTCTTTATCGTTACCCATTGTAACATAGCCCTAACCTAGGGGCGCCTAACGCACCGCGAGGTCGCCGTCAAGGAGTCCGCCCGCCCGGGTGAGGTCGCCGTCGAGGAGGTCGCACCGCGCCCGCCCTATGGTTCCGCCCCTGCGACGGGTCACAACCCGCGAGGTGCCCGCCCCGCGCACCGGAGCCGCCGTGGCCGCGCACCGGTTAGAACGGGTGAGGTCGCCGTCGAGGAGTCCGTCCGGGGGCCTGGAGCCGCCCCTGCAACGGGTCTCAACATGCAGTCCGCGAGGTGGCCGCGCACCGGTTACAACGCGTCTCGGGTCAGCCCAGGGTGGAACATGTTTAAGCGCGAGAGTTACAAAGTCACAGTGTCAGGATGGCCGAGTGGTCTAAGGCGGTAGACTTCTCGTCTGCTTCCCCCAGGGGATCGTGGGTTCGAATCCCACTCCTGACATTGTTTTTTTATTAGCAGCATTGCCATGCGCGCCCAGGAGGCATGCTGCAACGCTCGTTAGAATTTTTTTGCGGTAAATCCTTCCCCCTTAGAGAGGCCTATGCAAAACCGTACTTTTTT
>NW_026267132.1:48646-52105 GCF_000697945.3 Frankliniella occidentalis | reverse complement strand
AGTGGTCTTTTCTTTTTCCTCGCCTGTAGCGTTCCACAACTTCCACGCTGTGCTATAGGAAGCAGGGTGTGCAGGATCGTGATATACTTTACCAAGTTTTCCAGGCATTGATTCCCGGGCAACTCCGGGCATAGGAAGCAGGGTGTGCAGGATCGTGATATACTTTACCAAGTTTTCCAGGCATTGATTTTAAACTGTTTTTTAGTTCGAGACTGTTTTTTAACGCTGTGTATTTTTTTCGGTTTTATTCTTTTTTTCAGTGTTGTGACAGAATCACTGTTTTTAACAGGTCTGATACCAGAACCGCTTTGATTACGTGCCGAAATAATTTCAGCTCTTCGAGTTGAGTTAAGTATAAGTTCTAATGGAATATTTATAGTGGAGAGAGCTTTAATAAAATGAGAAACTCCAACGGGTTCAAAGTTTTTGCGTGTGCGTGTTAGGTCAGATATGAGATCAATAATGTTTGAGTTCGGCACAGATTTATCATTTATAGACACGGTCCCTGTGGAATCCCATGTGACATGTGAGTCTGCTTGGCTCAAATAATCGAAGATTCGGAGTGCAGGCGCTTTATATGTTTTCGGGAGAGCTGCAGCGAGCTGCTGACGCATTGCCCCTCCACTCTCACTTTCGTCTTTCGAAAAATCAGCCACAGAAATCTGAAGAGGTTTTTTCTTTTCATTGACGAAATAAAGATAGCGCTCTAGAGCCTGACTGTAATGTTTCCATTTTTCTGAATCGTCAGCATATTTTTTACGTAAGATTAATTCCATCTCTGCGTCGAGCGAACTCGATTGAGTTTGCGCAGTAGACGGTGTAGCGTCATTTAACTTAGCCACACTCTCGTGTGGCACAAGAATCATTTTCTTGACGTGATTCATTTGAACAGACTAGGGAGGACAGATGCCACCGTGGACAGCAATAGAGGAAGAAATGATCCGCCCTTTTGAATCTTTTCTTTTTTCGCCTTTATACCTTTACCCTTTTGTGCGAGTTCTCTGATGAGAGCACGGTACCTTTGAAGTTTAGATTTCTGACTAGCAGTAAGTGGAATGTTTCCACTGAGTAGATTGTCGCAAATTTCGCAAATAGCGTAGATGATCGTTTTGTCAGAACTATTTATAATAGCTTTGCGTAGATTGGGTTTAGCTGACCGGAGGACCTGAAGCACAGCTTTACTGTGTGTCTTGTCGGCAGGAGCCATTCTCAACGAATGATTCAGACTTGGTCTACCATCTCCCTTTTATACTTTCCCTTAGGAATGTAAACGACCGTGGACTCACTAGGAAAAATAAGAGTGCGCATCCGCAGGTGATCGGATTGGCCGGGTTTAAAATCGAATAGCAGGTATGTGAACCCAGCCCGTGTGGCGTCATGATAAGCTTCAAGCAAACCGCGAAAATGCGTGGGATCAACTTGCATACAAAATGTACGTATCTGTGCCAAGTCTCGGCTCGTTTTGAACAGCACTATGTAGTGCGTATTCAAACTTATTTGCCGGAGACCGTCCGGAAACAAACATTGACTTAGGAAAAAAATGCTTAGATTTCTGTGATGACTACCCTTAATGAAAAATTTAAGGATTTCTTTGTGGTGTGACTTAATCTCATCCATAAAATCATCAATCACTATAAGCTTCGACCCCTGACCAGAGGGATGATCCTCGAGGAGAGGTAGTTCTTGTCTGAAATCGACTCTGTCTTTTAGCTCGCCGTAAAGCGACTGCCACTCAGAGTAATAAAAAATGATGTGTTCAAATTTTGTGTTGAACATCTCATCTTTATTTTCAATCAGGCGTTTCATGAAATAAGTTTTACCGCTGCCCGTCCCAACTACCACGAGGGCAGTGCAAGGATGTTGGAATCTGAGTTCCATCATGAAGAATGAGGACAATGCAATGGGGGCGTTTCTTTTATAGGGGCCTAACCAGCATCTCCCCTGCGCCGGTGGGGCCTGCCTGCTTCTCCCCTGCGCACGCCATGTGACTTAGGCATCTCCAAGACATGCCATGACCTCAAGGAGGTCCTGGTCCTCCTCGGCGGCCATGGTCCATGCATTGTAGCCGTGTGGCACAGTCATCTCCAGCCCAATACGGCGGCGTTTGGTGTTCTTAGCCTGCCATTGTTTCTTTGTGGCGCGAGTGACTATTTTCCACCCTGTGAGGCGGGCAATTTGACGGGGGATAGGCACTGTAGTCTTTACCTTATCCCCTAAAACCATGGTCTTAAGCTGCTCAAAGGTGACCAACTGGTCGCACGAGTTGGTCACCGATGACCATAGCCTTGAGCTGATCAAAGGTGACCAACTGGTCACATGAGCTGTTGATTGAAATGCCTCTAACCTTGATGCAAACCTTAAGGTTTGCGAGATCTCCACCCACCGCCACCTTGTAGGCATAATTTTTGGGTCCCCCGGCCACAAACTCAGTGATAAACGACCCAGGACCGAAGTCCTCTTCAATCTGATCGGTTAGATCACCGAGATGTGTGCCGAGGGGCAGCTCAGGCTCACCAGGGCGGCTGATGTACGCCACCGAGTCCGTGTCGTGGTAAAGGGCCCGTTTTTCTGCAATATCCAAGTACTTGTAGAGTTGCATACGACCATGGCATGTCGTGAAAGCAGCGTGTATAAGAGAGGAAGTGGGCAGAGACTCCTCAGAGTCCTCCACAGGCATACATGTCACTTGCATGCACTCCTCACCGAGGGGTATGATACTTGTCACATCCACAGCAGGATCTGTCACTAACCTGATAAGATGTTCATAACTATAGATCAGGTGTGTCTTTGGGCGCAGTGTCTTTTCTCCAAACTTACCCCAAAAAGAATTACACATCAACTTTGGCAGAGTTCGCAAAGCAGGGTTTTTCTCCATCTTGGTCGGATCTAGCACCACCCCGTCATGCTCTAGCGTGTCTGCTATGTATTTGGCCTTCTGCTCCTCTGTCTCACAGTCAGCAGGCCAGCCACTGGCTTGTATTTTTAAGGCCATAAAACACCTCACATAGCCTGAGAGCACCCCATCTGTTTTAGTGGCACCCCAGACAAAGGGAAAACCGGGCATCTGGCGGGCAACTATCGGGCACCTACCGGGCAACTGCCGGGCAACTCCCGGGCAACTCCGGGCAACTCCCGGGCAACTCCGGGCAACTCACGGGCAACATCCGGGCAACTACCGGGCTACGTCCGGGCAACTACCGGGCAACATCCTGGCAACTACCAGGCAACTACCGAGCAACCAGCGGGCAACCACCAGGCAACCACTAAGTAAGCCTCGCCTGGTGATACAAGCGTGTTGCCCGGTGGCAGACACTTCACGGCTCATAACTAGGGCCGGCACCCCACGGCGTGGGCAACTGTCGGGCAAGGGAGGACGGTCCCTGTCTTACTCGTAGAGGTCATACAAACCTGAAGTGTGACGGCAGGGTCCAGCCGCGGGGCCACGCGGGGCTCCCTTCG
>NW_026267132.1:45368-48596 GCF_000697945.3 Frankliniella occidentalis | reverse complement strand
TTTGTGTGTATTATTATTACTTCCTGCGTCTGCAGCATCTTTGAGTGGGTGCTGACGTAGGGATGACACATACACGTTTTTTACCAAACATACGCTTGAAGAGTTTCCGTACAATGGTATCATTTTTTATGGGATCTGAAGTGAAAAGTTTATGAACAAATGAATGGAGGGAGTAGCCATGTGCTCTATGAACTAAGTATAGCACACAATATTCTCCACACACCATAGAATCAACAGCTTGCAAACTGGTGTGATTATATGTCCATTTTCTACAGAGTCTGTTTAGAAATCTTTTGTGATGTGCCACAAGGGGTGGAAAACCATACGAATCCCAGTATTCGCCCACACCGTGTTTATCAATGTAAAACGCGACCCAGTGTTGCCCTGGCTTGGATACGGGGTCTGTATTGCAAATAAGAAGAGCGGGACGATTGTGCAGAGTGCGAGGAAGAGTATCCGCTGCAAACACGCCCTCAAAGAGAGGGGACACATGCTTGTCACGTCGCATCAGAGTGTCGAGAGTAAGTCCGTCCATTTTCATACGTTGTAGTCAACGATAACATTACGGTCCTTATCTATCTGAAGTAGTGATTAAAATTTTGCAAACACGATGCAATTTATAGGGCTTGCAAGAGGTGCCGCAAATCGGATATCGAGACGTAGTGAACCGTGTCTTTGCAAGTTCCAATGTGGTTGACTGGCTGAGAGATCTGGTGTCAGATCGAACGCATAAATCGTATTGCCTTTAGCGTAGTCTTTCCAGCTAATATTGTTTCCCTCGTCTTTCCAGTGTATACCTGTTCCACTGAACAGAGTGTTATATGCCTCAATATAGAGATCATTAGTGAAATCAGGCGTCAGTGGCTGTGATGGAACGTTTTCTCCGTCATTCTTCAACTGAATGTGGTTCACGTGAAAATGAGGGATATGAAATGGATTGCGTTTGAAATCTCCGTTAAATGCCCGATTGTCAACCATAAATACAATGATTCTCTGTGACATTTGATTAAGCAGGATGTTATCAATCGTCTTGTCTCTCAAGCCTTGTCCGATCGTTATGGTCTTAATAACAACACGGGTTAGGGGGTATTTTGCGGGCGCCTTTTCCAGAACTTGGGCGTGTGCTAGTAGGACTGATGGTGAAATTGTGACTTTACGAACAACGAGTTTGAGGTCCAAGAGCTTCAGTTTTTCTGTGCCCTTAGTGGACATGAGAACGAATGCATCACGGCTGCGAGTGAGTTTTAGCCTCAGAGTACAGTTGTTCAGAAGGAGGCGGTTCGAGTTAGCAATGTCGAGGTGAAGAGGTCCATACATTTCAAAGACCTTGCTGTTTGCCGTACGTGCACGGCGTGCTGCTAGACCTAGATTTTCTGCCCCGTCAAGTGAGTCAAAGTGACCGGGTGTATCCTCGTACCACATGCGCTGTTGTAGATGGGTATTCTTTGCACTTTTATCATAATTTAGTAGTGCCTCAACGTAAGCGCGATAGGGATAAGTCATGCTCGACTGTGAAATAACAGTCCCGTTAATGCTCGTGTCTATTTGCGACCACATAGCATGGAGAGCGTAATTAACAACTGTAGCATCGCTGTTATCAGCTGCTGTAATGTCTGAGCCATCTTCGTTTACAATCTTTTGTTTTGTGTAAAGATACATGAGTGCTACATCAATGTAGGCATGGCCTACGCCTTGAACTTCTACTTCGACAGTGCCTGAATCGAGACTGGAGGAAGTAGCCCTATACTCCTGCTCTTGACTTTTTTCTTCAGCTGACTGCGTCACCTCACTTCGAAAGAGATCGAGAGAAGAGGGAAGCGCTTCGGCTGACGAACTGTGCATGAACGCCATTATGAAAAATAATCAGGGGACAACCGTTTAGTGCGGGTTCGACTGACTGAATGACGCTTAGGAGCACGCTTCCTCCTTTTTATAGCTCTACCAGAGCCACTCATGGTGCTGGCTGCCTTCCGCTTGAGATTTTGTACTGCCTCGCCACCGTGTCGCAGGGCACTTTCTTTAAAATTATCACCGCTAGCTACATCTGCGAGAATATGACTGCCTGCCCTGGCCGCCTCCTTCCCTACAACGGCTGCGCCGCTTTTGAGGAGAGGGAGAACGGTGCGAAACAACCCGCCCAGCCAGGAGCCAATCCCGTGACCTTTTTGATAAGGCGCACCTGCGTAGTACTGGCCGCCACCGGCCTGTCTCAGGTAGTACTGAGTAATTTGATCTTGGTAAGTCATGACTGTTGTCTAAAGTGAACCAACAAGGTTGACGTTTCAAATTGAAATGGCATGTGACGCCCAGCGTGGTCCCTTATATCTATTTCCAGGCAGTCAAAGGATTTCGTTTTGAGGTTGAAGTAAATGGGGTGATCGAAATGAACCACAGTCGTGGTTCCATGCTGCGCTTTAATGTCCACGGGGACAGTGCGAAGCAGAGGTGCTCGGGTGTGACCAATAATCTGATCAGACAAAATATTCATGTAAATAAACATCTCGGGTGGCATCCCCAAGCTGATGTCAACTGGTTTTACGCCAAAAATATGTTCGTTTGCAGGATAAGGGCCCGCATGTGCCAAGCCAAGCTGGAGTGCCAGGCGAGGTGAAAAGTGCACTTTAGATTTGTCATCCATATCGAATGGAGAAAACTTAACGCGCTGGTCAGAAAGAAGTTCGTAATACTCTGTGTCCTGAATGGCATCTTCCTCAAAACTTTGCAGAGCGTCGCTCACACTTATAAGGAAATTTTTTGCGTTACTGTACGAGCCAGGTCTAACAGCAACCGTGTCAATGACACTGTCCGACACAATTGTTATTTCGTTTGCCCCCTCCACGACTTGTGCTATCGTGTTAGGATAGTGTAACTCAATGAGCGCGGCTTGCCAACGCCCGTGCAGTTCCATGCGTTGGTCGAGTTCAGTTTTAAAATGGGACGTAGTGTTGTCCGGATAGAGTTTCGGACTTGCATTGCTCGGTAAAAATGCGTAGAAATCCATTATACTAAATCAGAATCTAAAATCCAGGAGCGACTTTTCTCAGGATAACCTCTCCAGTGCACGAAGTGCTGACGACTACCCTTTTTACCTTTGGAGCGCACTATATATGCGATTTTGAATGCCTCGGGCTTGGTGACCTTTTGAAGCTCTGCCTCGTTAAACGTGCCCTGAATCGGATCCTTATCGAGGTCCTCCAAGCGATACACTGGCATCGTATGAGGAATGAC
>NW_026267132.1:36291-41209 GCF_000697945.3 Frankliniella occidentalis | reverse complement strand
GGCTGTTCAGATCACGCTGACGGTTGCCCGACGGTTGCCCTCACACGCCGTGCGGTGCCGACTCAAGCAGCCAAACAGCCCCCGGGCACCACGCTAGTATCACCACTCGAGGCTTGCTTAGTGGTTGCCTGGTGGATGCCCGGTGGTTGCCCGATGGTTGCTCGGTAGTTGCCCGAATGTTGCCCGGATGTTGCCCAGGAGTTGCCTGGAAGTTGCCCGGAAGTTGCCCGGAAGTTGCCCGGAAGTTGCCCGGAGTTGCCCGGGAGTTGCCCGGAGTTGCCCGGTAGTTGCCCGGCAGTTGCCCGGTAGGTGCCCGATAGTTGCCCGGCAGATGCCCGGTTTTCCCTTTGTCTGGGGCAGGATTGTATTTTGAAGTGTGGGGGAATTGGTAAACTTCGTGTACGGCCAGGAGTTGATAACCTTTTTTTCTGACTGCCATGAGTAGCTCAGGGGCACACCATGACCCGGTGATTTGACGCTCATGGGGTTCATGGAGACATACCTCAGTGCTCTCGCACTCAGCGCAAGTCCTGCATAGGGGGAACATAAGCTTACCACCACACTTGTACGGTAAGACAGGCAGATAGAGGTCACGCGGTGGAAGGACAGTACACTTTATCATACCATTCCAGAGATCAGGGGTCGGCATCTCTGGTGAATTTTCTAGGTGTATGTCTGGATGACCTATAGGGTACTCTCCCCTTAGGTTTGCATTGGGGTACTCGCTCACGACGTCCACTAGCTTTATCTTTTCACCGTTCTTCAAGTCTGCCTTGTAGTACCAGCGGAGGGCGCTTGTGCGTCCTCCTGCTAGACCGTCACGCAGATTGAGAGCTGTAGTTGTAGTTGTGGGGTGGGTCTTAAAATACTCCATGACATCTGGATCAGACTCAAGACGCCTCTTGAACTCACACTCCCAAATGACTACCACTTTGTATCCTGCTTCACGGTACATAGCCGTAATGTATTGTGTTCTCACGTACCGATTCTCTGGGGAATCTGATGTGGGCGGGAAATGAGTTGGACAGTTGTGCCAATAGCACCCATGAAATTGGTAAATGCGGCGCTCACAAGTGCCGTCAGGAAGCGGAAGCTCCACGTATCCATCTACGGGCCTGCCCATGACCATGACTTCCCTGTCAGTGTAAATTGTCTTAATTTTTCTGCCCAAGACATGTTCCTCATAAGATAGCCACTTGAGAGCGATATGAGACTGTTTGCCCCGCCCGTGGTAGCCTCCTGCAGGTACAATCCCGATTGTGTCTTTAGCAAGAAAATTTCGCCGAAAGGCGGCCATGCAGGCGCTGCTCAGAGTCATACAGTTAAACATTGGATCAAAGCCACCGACCTCTTGAAACAGTTTTCTGAAGGCCTGGCATGCCTGTCTGAGAATCGTCACATCAGAGATGCAGTAATCAATCAGCTCCCGCCTAAAGTTGAAGACATAGTTGGCTGCTACTTGTGCATCATACCAATCATTGAATTCCTTGGCTGCACCCCTCTTCATGTTTGAAACACAATAGAAATCTTTGTCCAGCAGTGGCCCCTCATACTTGTAGTATTCGGGCTTGTTTGCCAGAAATGGAGTGTAGCCCTTCTTAAGTTCTGTAAGTCCAAAAGATTTGGGCATAGAACTGAGAGGCATGGGTAAAAACATGAGAGAATCTATGAATTTCCAGTTCCCAGCGGTCAAACAGAGGATTTTAGCTCCTTGGAGCGTGGGTTCGACTTTGATCTTCCTGGCAATCAGCTCTTGGAGAACCAGTGGCCCGTCATACGAGCGCGAGTTATGGGCTATTAGGAGCAACTTGGTTTTAGCCGGGAAGGATCGGAGGTAATCTATAAACTGACCCATGACATTGAGTTCAGGGTCGTCTAAATTATGAAAGATTTGCTGCCGTGTCTTGCACACGGCACAGAAGTACTCATTCTGTGTTATGTCCTTGCACTCATCACAGACTGCCTGTGTGACGATGAGATTAGGTACATGCTCGTACGTGTCCTCTTTCCCTTCTACAGGCTTATCCTGAGAACATTCTGTGTCCCAGTAGATATTTACGTACTTGTAGTCTTTTTTCTTTTCTTTTTCACTCCATTTTGACATATAGCACAAGTGATTTTCTTTGACTGACTCCTTACAATTTCTGCAGTATATGAAACCGCACATGTGTTTTTGAGTGTGGAGTGTACTATAGCTCTTTTTGCAAATATTGCAAAACTTAAAAAGTTCACATTTTGTGAACTGTGTATTATTAATTTTGACAGTTTTGTGTTTTTCCAGGCATTCAGCGCCTGCAAAATGATGATGACAAGTAGGACACCGCACTAGTGCGTCTTCATGTTGATTTTCCCCATAACAGCGCCAGCAGTAACCTTCACAGTGATGGTCAAGTTTGTGGTTATAAAAAACTACACACTTCTCACATTCAAAATGAAAGTCAAATGCAGCTCCAGGATAGAGAATGGCACTAAAATGTTCTTGGTGCCAAAGCAAATAGATATTTTTGCGACCCGCCACATAAGGCCCTTTGTACACACATGCAGCATTTTTGTCTGTGAATACACACAGCCGGAAGTCAGGAAGACTATCTTGCAGTTTGACAACCTCGTCGATCCCACACGGCTGTGTGGGATCAATGTGTGCGTTTTCACAAAGTTTGAGAGCATTTTCTTGTTGCAAACCAGTGGTAGCCACTTTAAATCGAGAGAATGCCTTTCTGTTCATGCCGTGACGTGCTATTGCTATCGCAACACTCCGCGTCAAACACATGTTGTCTGTGTTGTCAGGTGAAAAAATGCTTTTTTTGTCAATTTTACGTGTCAGCCACTGTTCTGTTGTCTCATTTTCAATGCGATTAATACGTCGCCCTCCTGGCTTTGGTGAAGGAATGTGAATATAGCTCAGTTTGAGCTTACCATCGACCATAAAGGTTTGATTGCTGTTCAAGATTCGTGAGAGCTTGTCAAGAATGACACGACCATTTAATTGTGAAGTCTTTCGCAGACTTAGCCAAAGAGGGTTATCTGCGGATTCACCGTTCTCAATCTCTACTATCACACGGTCGTCGTCTTTGGCATCCACAGCCTCCCTCTGCCTCTGTAGTACTGTGTCAAAAAGGCCCTCCATAACCTCCTCTGAGGGAAGTGTATTTCCCAAACCTTTAACCAGCATAATTTCTTCACGAAATTTTGTTTTAAATCTTTTTATTTCCCGCTCTTCAGTTTGAAGAACCTCCAGTGTTGGACTCTCGTCCTCCTCCTCCTCGCCCTCCTTCTCCTCCTCTAGGCGCCGTTTTGATGGCCCCGGTTGAGGTGAGGGAGGGCGCGGAGTTGCTGGTCGCGAAGGACCTGGCTGCGGCTCCGCGGCGGTAGCCGCGGAAGCGCACTCAGATCCTTGCCCGACCATAGCAAGAGCCATACGATATGTGACTGCACTCTGTCTGTCCCCACCCCCTTGAACCCGAAGCAAGGCCTGATAGCCTACTAGCAGAAAGGGTATCACCCTTATATCTGCCCGTGCCGCTTCCGGCGCGTCCATCAAACTAGCTAGGACTTCAATGTAAGCCTGAGCCAACAACTCATCGTTGTAAAAACAACCCCCTTCCCACTCCTCCAAGACCTCCGTCAGAACACAAGACATCGATGAAGACTGACTAGGACAAAGCCGTAGAAAGAATGATGACTGGGCTCCGGACGGGTCACGATTTATACTAGCGCCGGTGCACCACTAGCGCTGCCTATCGGTTACGCGCGGAACTACTACCACGGCTCGGCTCCGCGCCACCGGCGGGGCGCGGCTGGACTCGGCTCGGATGGCCTGGTGCTGCGCGGCACGGCTCGGCTCCGCGCCCACGGCTGGGCGCGGCTCGGCTCGGCTCGGCCCGGCTGACGCATCTCAGTTCGCCCCGGCTGGACTCGACTCGGATGCCCTGGCGCTGCGCGGCACGGCTCGGCTCCGCGCCCGCGGAGCCGCCGCTGGGTGCAGCGGGGCGCGGGGTGAACGAGTAGCGACGTGTCATGCGGCTTTGGTTCCAGTTGTTGCCGATAGGCGGCCCTAGTGTCGCTAGCGGCGCAGGATAAAAGGACGACCCGGCGCCTCGGTCGGCATCACTTCGGTTAGAGAGCAGCAGCAGAATGTCTCACGCAGCAGTCGATGTTCAGATGCTCAGGGGGGTGCAGGGGGAGTTTGTGGTGAAGGAGTTCAGTCTGTACGATGCTGAGTATGATTTGAGTAAAACAGTGCTATTTGCACCACCGTGTGCAGAGTACTTGCTAAGTCCTGATATAATGAAAGAAAACAGTTACGTCACTAACAAAATTCATGGGTTGAGGTGGAATTGTGGAAATACACCTTATGGTGCATGTGCTGGCATCTTGCAATCAATGACTCGTCCGTACACGTATCTTTATGTTAAGGGAGAGCAGAAAAAGTATCTGCTTCAAGATTTTTTGCCTCAGAGTATAATTATTGACATCACAGAACTTGGTTGTCCAAAATTGGATAAACTCCCTAAAGTTGGTGTGCGGTCACACTGCGTGGAACACTTCATGTTCCCTCTGCACACATGTGCAGCTCTAAATGCTAAACGAATTGGGCTTTGGTATGAATTCCAAATGGAATAGCAGTGTTCTTTAAAAAATCAAAAAAATAATAAAAACGAATAAAAGTTTGAAAAGCCACTAAAAATGTTTTTTACACTGTATGTGAGAGTGTACTCGAGTGAAAACAAGTTGAAACAAGTCCATTATTTAGTTCTTTAGTTCGCCCGATAGGAGGCGCTAGTGGCGCCACTCGATTAGTATATAAGGAGACGGTGGTGCGACACCGCCAGAAGAAACCTGTCGTAACGATATCGTTTTGATATCGCTTGTGTAGTATCGATCCCTTGTCGTTTTCCGTGTCGTAAACGATACCAAA
>NW_026267132.1:35195-36151 GCF_000697945.3 Frankliniella occidentalis | reverse complement strand
TTTTTACAAATTATGAAATATAGTGGCAAAAATTGATAAATACCAATTATTGCATTTAAATGACTTTAAATCTATTTTTCCATATTTTTAAATTTACAATGTAACTGTCTCAAAAAATCTCATTTTGAAAGAGAAACACAGCGGCGTGTTCATAATTAATTTAATAAATGTTTTTCATTGGATAAAGTGCACTCTTGGTCTTCTGGGTCTCGTTCGGAGGGCTGCGCTCATCGACATGTTTCATACCATTCCCGACACGCGCGTCGTAGCCTCTCGGCGAGGCGCGGAAGTACATGTGAGGCCGTAATAGTTGACGTTAGGTTCGACGCTGCATTGCATTGCATTGCATTTTGCTGCCTTGCCTTGGCTTCAAAATGTGATTCATCTTCGGGGTACGTACATATTTCCTTTAATAAATATCTGCCAACCTCGCGAATTCGCGATGTATTGTGCCGATGTTAGGCTTTTCTGTCAATGCATGCTTACTCTCTTCACAATGTTTGTACGGTATCGCAGGGCTGCGCCTCTCGCCGCCGCTAGGTGTCATTGCTCGCGCTGCCCTCCCCCCTTCTCCCCGCGAGGTTTCTTGGTTGAACTGTCGTCAGCTGATCGCCCTCTTGCACCCGAACATCAGGCTACAGGCACGCAGGAAGAAAGCAGACAGTAGGATACAGAGGGCCAGGCGCCCTGTGCCATTGAGTCCATCCGAGCAGGGAATACCCTGAGTGAGCCCCTACAAGCAAAGGACAGGAGAACCAGGCCGAAGTGCCTCGAGTCCCGGTGCAGGTGCACGGCGATCGAGGTGGCCGACGAGCAGGGAGCGCCCACACCGTGCATCTACGAGCAACTGCAGGACGACGAGACCGAAGCCGACGTCCGGCGCTCTGAGGCAGGTGCAGGTGCACGGTCAAACTGGTTGCCAAGGCGCCTGCAACGGGGGCAGGGTAGGCCGACCC
>NW_026267132.1:28505-28890 GCF_000697945.3 Frankliniella occidentalis | reverse complement strand
CTTTTAGTTATCTTTGTTGTGTATCAAACTAATCATTTTACGATTCTCTGAGCGGGGAAAACTTGAGTTAAAGTTCTCCCAAAATACACAAACTCCGGTAATTTATCCAACACTAGCTACATTGTGTTGTGATTAGAATGTTTTACCAAAACTCATTGGAAATATTAACATTCATTGCTAAGTTTTTAAAAATTTGAGTGGAATTACTTTACTTCTGTTCTGAGTTGAGATTTTAAAAGCAAACATTTGACGATTCTTTATCCGAGAAAATTTTGGTTAAAGAATTTAGCATGAGTACAAGATGTGTTATTTTTTCTAACACAAACTATTTTGTGTTGTGATTAGAATGTTTAAACAAAACTCATTGGAAATATTAACATTCATT
>NW_026267132.1:22937-23703 GCF_000697945.3 Frankliniella occidentalis | reverse complement strand
ACGTAACGTAAGACGTAACGTAAGACGTAACGTAAGACGTAACGTAAGACGTAACGTAAGACGTAACGTAAGACGTAACGTAACGTGGGTGTGGAGCTGCTCAACAGGTGGTGTTGAACCATGACGCTCCTGCCTCCCCGCGCGCCCCAACTGTCTGGCAGAAACGGGTCCGTTTAAAAAGAACTAATCAGACTTCGTCATCGTCAGAAGAGCTGTCCACTGAAACAAACAAAAATCAATTAGAGCATTGCATGACCAGGCTGCATGAGCTGTAGGACAAGTTGTTCTCATTCACAATTTACCATCAGCGCTGGCCTTTCCCGGGGCTGTGTTTGTACGGCCTGCAGTCGGGTCCAGGGGCGCCATGCGCGGCGGTGGTGGGGCACATCCCTGGACTGGCGGCTCCTTCATGGGAGTACTTTGGTCCATAGGCGGACCGGCCTCAAAGGATAAAAATGGGAGCTCCAGCTGCAGAAGAAAAATGTGATCAATCACACAATAAGAGGAACGCAAGCATGTGGAGGGTAGAAGATGACTTACATTGACGGCCACGTCAAGGTCCCACTGCTCAGGGGGAGGGGGGCACGCCGACCCCGCCAGAATGGTGTCCTCTACCCTTAGGGCGGCGGCGAGAGGGCAGTCCTGGAACAAACAGAAAGTTATGAGACACACGCACCTCGATAAGCTGTAGCGCCCGTACACCACCAGCTCCACCCTGGCGCTGCCCTCCCTGTCGGCCCTGCGCCACCTCGACAAGTACCGCCCG
>NW_026267132.1:18463-22837 GCF_000697945.3 Frankliniella occidentalis | reverse complement strand
GGCGCTGCCCTCCCTGTCGGCCCTGCGCCACCTCGAGGAGTACCGCCCGTCCCGCCCACGCATACTCCGTCAGCTCCACCCTGGCGCTGCCCTCCATGCCGGCCCTGCGCCACTTCGACGAGTACCGCCCCCCCCCCCCTTCACACACACACAACTATGACCTAAAATGTGCACTTACATCTTCCTCCTCCGTGGTGGTGGAGAGCTCGAGGTCCTTCGACACGTTATCCGCCGCGTTGTCGGACGATGCCTCCAGCATTACTGAGCAATTGCAACCGCTCGTGTCGTGTGGTGCCCCGCAGCACATCTGATATGGATTACCCAGCTCTGAGTCGTTGCTGGCCCCGCACATCTCTACCGCCTCGCCGACTGCCGATGCACATGATGATGGTGGCGTTCCTGGCTGCCCCCCCCCACCGAAGTCTCAGCGGGTGAACAGAGCGGTGTAGCGGGGGTGTAGCTAACGCCACAGACATCAAAATCGGCGCCCTTGACGTTGCACTCAGTGCAGTCGCTGCAGCTGCTGCTGCTGCTGCATTGGCTGCATTTGCAGCTGCTACTGCTGCAGGATTCTTCCATCTCTGGGCAGGGCGGCGGCGGGGTGGTCGGCACGACCTCCTCATCCTCCTTGGTTGACTCCTTCAAAAATTAAAAACGTTTATGGGCCGTCCCCCTAGCTGCGAGCCAAGCGCCGAGCCGAGCGGCGACCTGGGCGCGCACGGCGGGAGGGGAGAGAGTTTGCATCCGAAACAACTGCCGCCCCGGTGCGCTCAGCGCGCCGAGCGTCAATGGAGGCTGTGTGCGAAACGAGGGGAGAGGGTCTGCATCCGAAACAGCTGCTGGCTCGCTGCGCTCACCGCGCAGCGCGCCAATGGAGGCTGCGTCCGAAACGAGGGGAATGACAAACTGTTCAGCGTTGTACAACGAACAACGCGTTCGCGTTGGAACAGCGCGTTCGCGTCTGAACAGAACGTTCAAACGCAAACGAAATACACATTGCAGGCATAAAGAACTTATGACGAAACGCGTTTATAGGGAAAACTAAGGGAGAAAGAGTGATGCAACGAATTTAGGTTCTTTCGAACGATTTTAAGCGCATTAACAACAGCACCTTAACGAGAGCACAGCAGAGGAGAAGACACCCGTGTGTCACACGCTTCAACGATCTCAAATATTAACATTCATGAGTCGTCATGGACCGGGAGGTTGAGGTTAGGAAACGAACACACACAGACTCTATCATTGTTTAAGACGGAAAAATATAAATATTACTCACCAAAAACTCGTAGGTCGAGTCGCCCACGCAAAGCTGCATGACGTCTTCGTCGCTTTCAGACATCTCTATCACACACACACTCGCACAATCGAAAGTTGAACGCTGTAGCTGTAGATCTCCACGCTAGGCGCCTCCTTACGACTGACTGAAGCCACGGAGAGGCTGAGGGCGCGGGGCGCGGGGCGCAGCGCGCTCTACACCCCACCCCCGAAAACAATCGGCGCGGCAAAAGTTTAAACTAGCTATGGTCGGGCACCCCAGTATGGCTGATCACGGCGTGTGCCTGCGCGCCCGGACGGCGTCACGTCCTCCACCACGTAGTGCATCACCGTGAACACCACGTGGTCCGGCAGCTGCTCGGTTGAGCGGTGTGTTCATGGACGGGACGGGTGGGCGATCGCAGGAGAATCTTGTAGAAGTACATGGGCATGTACTCGTCGCACTAGTGGAGCACCTTGATGTGCCCGCTGTACACGACCAGCTCCTCACCTCGTCCGCTTTCTGCTGTCAACGGTGCTCATGTCGCCGTACGGCACACTGTTTCCTTTGGTGGTGTCATGTTCATCTTTGTAATATCTATGAAATGCTTTGACCTAATCCACCACCCCGGGCGGGCGGCGGCGGGCCACGGGCTTCCTCGACCTGGCCCCGGCGGCCCCGTCGCAGGGGCGGAACCATAAGGCGGGCGCGCTTGGACATGCCACCTTGAGCCATAAATGCCTGATTTGAGTTCTCAATCTCAACGATGACGCGGTCATCGTCTTTTGCATTGACGGCCTCCCTCTGCCTCTGCAGCGCCGCGTCAAACATCCCCTCCATAACCTCTTCGGATGGCAAAGTGTCTCCCAGACCACTGATTTGCATCGCTTCCTCCCCGAAATTTGGTTTTGAATCGTTTCAACTCCCGCTCTCGAGTTTGTAGTATCTTGAGAGTTGGCCCCTCCTCCTCCTCTTCCCGGGGCCGCTTTTGGTGCGACCCCGCGGGTTGCGACCCGTCGCAAGGGCGGACTCCTTGACGGCGACCTCACCCGTTCTAACCGGTGCGCGGCCACGGCGGCTCCGGTGCGCGGGGCGGGCTCCTCGCGGGTTGTGACCCGTCGCAGGGGCGGAACCATAGGGCGGGCGCGGTGCGACCTCCTCGACGGCGACCTCACCCGGGCGGGCGGACTCCTTGACGGCGACCTCGCGGTGCGTTAGGCGCCCCTAGGTTAGGGCTATGTTACAATGGGTAACGATAAAGAAAAATGGCGGATTTTACAATGGGTAACATGTCACAATGGGTAACCAAGATGGCGGCGGTCACAATGGGTAACCTATACTACTCACAATTGCAACCAATCGTATACAGAAAAGCCGATCACCACAGCACTTTGCACAAACACTCGCGGAATTAATCCCGGTTCGCTGATACCCCCATGCCCAAGTCGCCTCATGCCCAATTCGCCCCAATAGGGTATTTCACCCAGTTTAAACCGGATCCAAAGAAGAACAATAATGCTTCCTGAACTGTTTCCTCCCTGGCGCTCATTGGCTCACGCGGACGAAGTTCTCGCACCCGACACTAGGGCACTCGCTGACCTGGTGGCGGGTTCACGAACTTCGTCCGCGTTAGCCAATGAGCGTCAAGGAGGAAACAGTTCAGGAAGCATTACTGTTCTTCTTTGGATCCGGTTTAAACTGGGTGAAATACCCTATTAGAATGAATTTTTGAATAGGTTTGCAGTGTTTTATTTAGAGGGACGGCCTTTTAACTGGGAGCTCGGTTGGTCTAATTTAGCCCGATTTGACTCCTGAATCACATCTGTAGCTCTGAATTCATAAAACGAATATTATGCGGTACTTTTCTCACAGTGCGTAGCGTAGAGAATCGACCCCTTGATCACGCATGTAGCTCAAAATACTCAAAGCCAATAGTATGGGGTACCTTTCTCACGGTGCCCAATGGTGCCCTACGAGTCAGGCAGCGTGAGACAAGTACCCAAGGGTCATTTTAAGCAATCCTACCTGTGTGTATGGTACGTCCCTAGAACCGTAGAATCGATTCCCATCAAGCCGAGACCAGTTAAAAGACATTGTGCCCTAAATGGGTCAAAATAGCCCAAAATATGACCAAATATTACCCAAACAGGTTTTATTTTGCCATTTTTTGCCATTTTTTGCAGTGTGGGGCGGCCGAGGGGAGAGGTGGCTTAGTGATAGTGCCATTAAATTCGAATGGGGCGAGATTTTAAAAATTTTGCCGATTGGGGCGAGATGGAAAAAACTTGCATCCGGAACTCTCCCTAAAATCGGAGCGAGTTGGCCTCGGGGCGAAATGTACCTGAACGGTGGACCCAGCCAAAAATACCAGCACGCACTGTCGGGTTCGTGTTGTATGGTGTAGAAATGGTAGCTGGTGGGGTACATTTTATGTCGTCGGGTATACCTTCTAGGTACGGGGTACCCGAGTGCGGTACGAACGGACCCCGTAGGGTTCGAACCCCCCGAACCCCGTGGGGTTCGAACCCCGTGACCCCGTGGGGTGTAAATTGTACCGTGTCAGCCATATAGTATTACGTGGAGGTTCCAAGGAGCAGTCGGCGGGCATAGTCGTGTCCCCCCCCCCCCCCTCTCGCTCTCCTCAAGTGCCGCATCCCTTGCTCAGAGCCAGTAATGTAGCTAAGCGAGTCCTACTCAATCGTATTGGCATTAGGAGCGCAGTATTTAACGACAACAATAGTATGCTGATGACTCATCTACTTCATTTGTTCTAGTGATGGTGCGTCAGTTGTTGCCTGTCCCTGCAGCAGCTTGCTTCGCTTCCTTCCGCTTTCTGTCGCTAGGGCGCTGTGTAGATAAGAAAAATAAAGTATCAATAAAGTAATTACAAATAAATGAATGACACGTGGCAATTCTTAAATCCTTCGACTGAGGACACTAACTGCAAACTAGAGCAAGCTTTTAATTTTCCCTGACTAATAGTTTTGAAGTTTGAAATTGTTTTTGAAAGCTTAGTGTATTCTTTCTCTCTATTTGCACAAATAATCTCATTTTGAACCACCTTATGTTTGTCAGAGGCCCAAAAAAAAAATAGTTTTACTAGTGAGTGAACAAGATGG
>NW_026267132.1:12840-15368 GCF_000697945.3 Frankliniella occidentalis | reverse complement strand
AAATGGTCGGGCCACAGGCCCGACCATCGCCGCCGGCAGGCCAAGCAGGCCCGGCCCCTGCCGAACGGAGTTGCCGGCGGAGCGAAGCGGAGCTGGCAACTTCGTTTGGCGGAAGGGCGGGCCTGCTTGTTATTTTTGCAGAGAATAAAGTTTCTGGAAAGAGGGCGACAAAATATGTCACAGAGGATTGGTAGAGGATTGGTTTACCGTATGGTGATATAAAAGATACAAAGAACGCGATTGTTTCTGTTAAGGAAAACATTCCACCTTGCCACCTACCCAGTTAAACTATTGCAAGCTCAGTGAGTTGTTCTTTTTATCATAGACCGTTTTCAAACATTTGACTCGGGGTGTTAATGTTAATATGCTTAGTTTAGTACATCTTTTGGCATGCTTTGACAGATCTTAAGCAGATCTTAAGAATGGTTTCCTTCAGTTCGATCTGTCAAGTCACAAATTCAATTTAGTTGGAAATAATATGCAAATTTTGAACTTGAAAATCCTTGCAGGCTTGTGCTGGCTTCTCACCAAGGAGAGTTAATGCACAAGCTCGCAACAGCCTGCCTTTTTGGCGGCACTGACTGATTCAACCTCCCTATTGTCAAATGCTTTTACTCTGATTAAACATTTCTGTTTTTTTCAACAGCGTGAAAATCACCCCCGAGGCAAATATGACTATTTGGCTCGATATTTTGATGAAGCAGAATTTTCTGAAATGCCTGATTATGAAAAGGACATTTACCTTAATGCAAAAGAGAATTGCGAGTATGGTGTAATAACTCTTGGTATGTATTTTTCTTGCCCATAACTAAAGTATTTTACTCTCTTTGAGTGTTTCTATGTGTTACATTTTTTAACAGGGCTTAAGATTCGGAAACCGGCCTTTATGAAACCGAAGCCTGAACTCAAAACTTCTAATAAGCAAGTGGCACCTAAATCATTTGAATTTGGTCCTTCATCAAGTAGAGCTCTTCGGAAGTCCCCATCAGTAAGTAGAATTTTGTAGTGGCTTTCTGCTTTTAAAATTTGACTTGCGGGCTTGTGCTGTCTTCTCACCTGGGAGCGATAATGCACAAGCTCGCAACAGCCTGCCCTTTGGGCGGCCTTGACTGTTGGCACATTAAATATTATAAATGTTGCCCTTTTTAGCCCGCCCTTCTGCTTTTAAAAAAGCATTAAAGCGGGCCTATGCAACCGCTCTCGTGTCTGTCTGTCTGTCGTCCGTGTAAGAGGAAGGAGATGAGCTAGAGGTCTACAAATTTCAGGGTATTTTAGGGGTCTTTTCTGGACAGCGAAACGCTTGGTGCAAATCCTGGCAACCACCCCTAAGGGGGTGAAAGGGGGTAACAAAGAAATAGGGGTTGGTCCAAAAAGTTGGAAAAAAATATTTTTTATACTGTTTCCTAAGGGGTAACTCGTGAAAGTAGAGCCCTCTGGGCGAAACTTTTGTCCGTTTGACTCTATCTTGCACCGTTTGGGCGCTAGAGTGCTTTTTTCGACGAAATTACGGCGAAAATGACCACGTTGCACATAAAGACGTACAAGGAGGCGTCCAATCGTAAAATGTCAGAGGGAGTACCCCCCCAAAACAACACATTCTGAATCAGGATCTACCCTCGGATTTGCCTTATCTTTCACTGCTTCGGCCCTAGAGGTGGATATATTGAAAACAACGGCAAAAAGTCAAGTTTTAGGACTGTTTAACAAACAATATACAACCAAAAAACTGCGCGGGTTCGTTTTTTTAAATTCTTAAGCAAAGCAGAAGGGTGGGGTGTAGTCACGGTGTTGCCCCGTTACAGTCTTTTGTCATGTGAAAGTAGCAAATCTCTAGGGCCGCAGGCCCCCCACCGGAAGTCAGCTTACCCAAATATGCAAAGTGATTTACCGGTCACATTATTTATTTGATTATGCACTTCAGTGAATCGTGGCCCGACCATCGCCGCCGGCAGGCCAAGCAGGCCCGGCCCCTGCCGAACGGAGTTGCCGGCGCAGCGAAGTGGAGCTGGCAACTCCGTTTGGCGGAAGGGCGGGCCTGCTTGTTTTTGTCATGCAGATTGCAAGTCCTTCCACTTCAAAAAATGACACCAGCTGATCACCAGCTGTTAGTACTTGATTTAATCTCCCTATTGTCAAATGCTATTACTTTGACTAAACATTTCTGTTTTTTTTTTTGTTTTTTTAACAGCGTGAAAATCCCCAGCCAGGCAAATATGACTGTTTGGCTCAATATTTTGATCAGGAAGATTTCCTAGAAATACCGGATTACGAAAGGGAAAGTTATCCAAACATAAAAGAGAATTATGAGTTTGGGTTATCTCTTGGTATGTATTTCTCTTGCCCATAACTAAAGTATTTTACTCTCTTCGAGTTTTTCTATGTGTTACATTTTTTAACAGGGCTTTAGATTGGGAAACCGGCCTTTATGAAACCGAGGCCTGAACTCAAATGCTTTACTGTTTTATTTGCTGCAAGAGATTTATTTTTCTGAACATTGTTAAAATTTATTCTGAATTCTTTTTACAGCT
>NW_026267132.1:11640-12790 GCF_000697945.3 Frankliniella occidentalis | reverse complement strand
CAAGGTAGATGTACGCCAGACCACGTCTCGCGTAACAGGCTTCGCGATATCTCACGAAACACTGTTACGCTGCGACGCGCCTGGCATACATCTACCTTGGCCTGCGGCGCTGACACCCGAGTCGGGAAGTTGGAAAATGTACACAAAGATACGGGCCTACGGCCCGTCAACGGCCCGTCAACGGCCCGTCACTTCGACTAAGCAAACAGAGTTGTACTTTTTTCGCTTATTTTCGCCAAAACTACCATCTAGCGCCTCAACGGTTAGAGCTAGAGCAAAACGGACAAAATTTTCGCCCACAGAACTCTACTTTGATGAGTTTACCCCAAGAAATCCTTAAAAAAATATTTTTAAAATACCTCATTTTTGGGACCTGTTGTTTTTGATTTTTTAAAAATCCAATTTTTGAGGTAGAATGCTCATCTTCGAACTCGATCTGTCTTTTCATGACACAAAACGACCCTGAAAATCCCAGGTCGCTCGCTCCCTTCGTTTTCGAGTTTTCGTGCGGACAGATACACAGATACACAGATACACAGACACACAGATACACAGACAGACAGACAGACAGACAAAGTTTTTTCCGACCAGACGGAGTAATAGGCTTCGCTGATCGCTCAGCCAATAATCTTCTTGGCATGGCAACGAGCCACCACACAAGTTGTAACATGAAAGAAAGGCTCTGCTTTAGAATTCATAAAATTAATTTTGCACTACAGTTTTCAATGTGGCATGTTTGATGGAAACCAAAACAAATTATTTTAAATAATAAAAGACAGCAATTCATTGGAAGATTATCGAGTCGACTAAACAAATGCTTTAGTAAGTAGCTATATGTACGCCAGACCACGTCTCGCGTAACAGGCTTCGCGATATCTCACGAAACACTGTTACGCTGCGACGCGCCTGGCGCACATATAGCTAGGCCTGCGGCGCTGACACCCGAGTCGGGTAGAGCAAAAATGTACACAAAGATACGGCCCTCCGGCCTGTCAACAGCCCGTCACTTGGACTAAGCATGCATGGTTGTGCATTTTTTCCATTATTTTCGTCATAAATACCCTCTAGCGCCGAAACGGTTGGAGCTAGAGCAAAACGGACAAAATTTTCGCCCAGAGGGCTCTACTTTGATGAGTTACCCCTTAGAAAA
>NW_026267132.1:3951-7372 GCF_000697945.3 Frankliniella occidentalis | reverse complement strand
GAGGCCTGAACTCAAATGCTTTACTGTTTTATTTGCTGCAAGAGATTTATTTTTCTGAACATTGTTAAAATTTATTCTGAATTCTTTTTACAGCTTATTTTGGTTTTATTCCATAAAGTACATCATATTGAAGATTATTACAATTGCTGTGAGGAGTTGAAAAGGAAGTTAGTTTATTTGAAAGTTTGATAACTCCCTCCAATCAGCTTTGGAAACCATACAACAAAAAAGTAGAACTTTTAAACTTTCTTTACGGCCGCACTGCTGTGGTATACTGGCTTTTGGTGATGTGAGGAAGTGCAACTCAAGTAAGTCAAAATTCAAAAAGCTGTCTGATTACTTTTTGTACAGTCAGCTTGGAAAATTTTAGTATACTTAATGGCTTTTCCTCTGACCTCCAGCTTTCCAGGAGCCCTGACGTAATTTTCCAATGGATCTTCAGTAATGAAGGGGATTGAAGTAATAAACAGGTCTCGGCAGCCACTGAAAAGAAAAGAAACAAGCAACATAATTGAAAGAAACTGAAGTATGTTTACAAGAGTTCAGATTGTTGTGATTTTTTAATTTATTTTTGAAAGATCATGGCCAGAGTAAACCGTGGTGTAAATAAAGTAAGTAAGCATGCTTAAGGAAAGTTTAATGTTTATTCATGTAGCCAATTCTAAATCCCAAGTTCTACCCTAAACTTTTCTTTACGGTTCAATTCAAACAGGAGGGGTGAAACAGCACAATGAAGAATATCCATCGAATTATCTTTAGACGAGACTGGGTCAGCAATCATTTTCTTGTCCTGGATGGGTGGATGATGGGATTGCCTAGCCTGCATTAGCAGGTGCTAATAAGACTAACCCCATATGTTAAGGAACAGGTTGATAGAAGCTATGTGGTGAGTGTAATTCATCCTGTAATACATTGGAAGATTTAATGTTACTAGGTAAAGCCCAAGCTTAAGGCTGAGCTAGAGATCCCACTTCAAGGAAAGGGGACAAAATTATACCGTTTCGAAGTTTGTTTTATAAATTTATTATTGTAGGAATTTTTATGCTATAGCTTCATGGTTGTCCCCACCTCACTATAGTCTTCCCCGCGAAAGAATAGTGAAGTGCGGAAGGCGGATTCCGTGGCTCTTTTTCCCCACTACTCAGTTTCCTGTGGACTGATTGGTGAGAACTGAGTTGTGGGGGAAAAGAGCCACGGAATCCGCCTTCCGCACTTCACTATTCTTTCGCTGGGAAGACTATACGTGCGACCCAAACTACGTCTTTTTACCAATAAAATTCAACAGCTGGTTGAGAATGGCTAAATCAAAACAACTTTGTCTGGCTTGAATATTGATGTCAGTTCATAACAATGTCCATAATTTTATTTCAGTTGTATTCCAATTGTCATGTTTTCAGAATGATGGTGTCAGAATGTTAACTTTTGGAATGATTTGCACATTAAGATTGAAAAAATTCTGATCATATTAGCAAAGAAGGTTTCAGAATTGGCAAGGTGGTAACAAAGCACAAACGGAAAAAAGTTTATACGTTTATTACAAAACAGTACAAAAATTAAAGTATTATAACATCTTAATGATTACATGAACATAATAGACTATAATTTAATTGCCTAGAGAACCTCACCTTCAAATGAGCAAGATCATCCACACAGAATTGAATGTTGATGAAAAAGCACTTTGAGATGAAGTTGTCTGATGATTGGCTAATACTGGTTATTACAAAACAGTAAAAAAATAATACGTATATCACAATTAAAATGTTTACATGCAGAGAACAGACTATAATTTATTTGCACAGATTACTTCACTTAAAGATGACTAGTATTCACACTACAGGATTGAATTGCAATGAGAAGGCACTTTAAGACTAGGTAGAAGTACGCCAGACCACGTCTCGCGTAACAGGCTTCGCGATATCTCACGAAACACTGTTACGCTGCGACGTGCCTGGCATACATCTACCTAGGCCTGCGGCGCTGCCACCCGAGTCGGGCCAAAGAAAGAGTCGGAAGTAGGCATTCGGCCCTAAAAGTCACAAATTTTGTTCCTCGGGGTTTTATTTTAACGAGTTACCCTACCGGTGGCCATCAAATATTTGAGAAAAAACGTAGAAATGTTTTGCGGTCATTTTCGTGTAGAAAACTCCCTATGGTGCCTAAACGGTTGCAGATAGAGCCAAATGGACAAAATTTTCGTCCAAAGGGATCTGCTTTGATGAGTTACCCCTAAGGAAACAGTAAAAAAATAATTTAAAAAAACGTTTATTTGGAGATCTGTGGTTTTTGATTTTTTTAAATCTAATTTTTGAGCTAGAATGCTCTTCTTCGAACTTGATGTGTCTTTTTATGACTCAAAACGACCCTAAAAAAAAGAATGTGTCGCTGTGGCAGCCTAGGACCACTTCTGCTACTCAGAAAAAAGGTGCTGTTCATTTCATGGTAAATTCTGTTATGTGCTGTCATGGACCAAAGGTACAAATTTTCTTTATTTTAAGCAGGACCCAAAGCATGCTCTAGTCCACTGGCAAGCAGAGGAGCTCAAGGACGTTTTGGGGAAAGAAGGAAACGCATGCTTTCTTAGAGGCGTGCAAGCTGCATACAGAGCCCTTGCGGCAGCGATATGTGAACGCAGAAGTGTGGCAGAGCACCTCAAGGGGCAGGGCTATAAGTATGACCCAGATGCACTGAGGGAAAAGACACGAAACTTAAAACGACATTTTCAGGATAAAAAATTAAAAGAGAATGGTCAATTGTGGGAGTATTTTGGGGCCATGCAAGAGATATATGATGTGGAAATTTATGAAGGTAAAGTGCCACCCTTTTTGCTGTATACTATGTTCTTCCCTTTATGTGTGAGCCTGATGTAATTTTTCTTTTGTCTGCTAGATGAGACCCCGACTACTGTGCTGACATCCCTTCCAATCACGAAGGTAAGCTGAATTTTTGTATCTTCCTTTAAATATCGTATACTGCTATAATTAGCTTGTGTGTTAATGCTGGATTGATTTTGCTTCTCTAAGGTATCGAACAGGAAGTACTCTCTGTGTCTTCTGCCCCCGTTGACCACGAAGTGAGTGGTGGTGATCTCAATATTGCAGGAATGTTTGACACTGAAATCCCTTTCAATGACAAAGGTAAGCTGAATTTCTGCATCTCCCTTTAAATATCCTATACTGCTATAACTAGCTTGTGAGTTAATGCTGGATTGATTTTGCCTCTCTAAGGTATCGAACAGGAAGTACTCTCTGTGTCTTCTGCCCTAGTTGACCACGAAGTGAGTGGTGATGATCTCAATATTTCAGGATTTTTTGACAATATTAAAATATTGTTAAAAACTGTTTTGCAAGGCCTGAGGTGTCTAGAAATTTTCCATCCTGCTTCCGAATGTTCCGTTTCTCTGGCTTTTGCTCTCAACATGAGT
>NW_026267132.1:3593-3901 GCF_000697945.3 Frankliniella occidentalis | reverse complement strand
TATTCATCAAATTCCCGTTTTGCACCACCAAAACACCGCGTCGTTTCCTCTAATTCGATCAAGGGCTCCCCTTTCGACTAAAATTTTGTCCGTTTAGGAGCTAGAGTGAGTTTTCGACGAAAATACGGTGAAAATGACTACGCTGTATGTAAAGAGGTACAAGGAGGCGCCAAATCAGAAAATAACAGAGGAAGTACTACCCCACTACCCCTAACAGCACATTCTTAATCGACAATTGTCTTCGGATTCACCGTATCTTTAAAATTTTTGAAGCTATTCTAGTTTTGCTGTTGTTCCTGTTCCTAAAA
>NW_026267132.1:0-2460 GCF_000697945.3 Frankliniella occidentalis | reverse complement strand
CTAGAAGAATTAGTGGCTGTGTTCTCTATGCAGTAGGAATTGGTTGGAAGTGTTGAAATGTCGTACTTTTAAAAGTGCTTAACACATCCAAAAGTGTAACAAAAAATGCTATTGCGTTTCTTTTGGGTACATCATGTGCTGGGCTGTCGGGGCTGTAGTTTTTTCAAAAGCGCACAGTGCAACGCGACACAAATTCAAAGGACTGTGTATTATCAGTGGTTCGCCTTGCAATCGACATCAGATTGCACTTGATGTATCCATAAGCAGGGAATGCATTTACATTTTTGTTTGACATTTTGATCTTAACCACTTGAAAGTCCATGGCATTTCCACACTTCAGAAAACGTGCTACTGAATAGAGAACAACACTAACATATAATTCTAATAGCCTGATGTCAACTATACAGATCGCAACGAGCAAAGACACACTTATTCTTGGAGCATGAGCCCACGATACAGCACATTAGGAACTGATATGAAAAATTCCTAGGCCACTCTGACCTTTAAAATCAGTTGTAAACAATATTTTAATATTTCATTAATATTTAAATGTTAAAAACTATTTTTTAAATAAAAACTATAAAAAATAGTAAAAAATTCAGGGGGGACCCTCCAGACAGGGGACCCTCCAGAACCTACCCATCAAAGTGGAGCCTTTGGACGAAAATTTCGTCCGTTTGGCTCTATCTTTAACCATTTAGGCGTCACAGGGAGTTTTTGACGAAAATGAGCGAAAAAATGTAGTACCCTGCATGCTTAGTCGAAGAGACGGTAAGTTGGCGGGCCGGAGGCCCTTTGTTTACATTTTTGCCCTACCCGACTCGGGTGTCAGCGCCGCAGGCCTAGGTAGATGTATGCCAGGCGCGTCGCAGCGCAACAGTGTTTTGTGAGATATCGCGAAGCCTGTTACGCGAGACGTGGTCTGGTGTACATCTACCTAGTGGGTACCAATTAAAGCAATCCATAACACTTGGATTATTTGTTCTAAACTAATCATATTTGTTTACATTTAGAACCTGCGGTACAATTTTCAACAAAAAATAAACAAAACTTTATTTGCAGACTTCATAGTTCAGTCCCAGACAAAGACAATCCCTGCCCAAATAACAAAATATAATTATTTATCAAAACAATAAAGAACTATTCCTTTTTGGAGTAATACTTTAACTTCAAAACGGAACAAATAGCATTACTTTTTCAAAGTTGTAAGAACACTACTTCAGAAACAACTTATACAAGCCACAAAAAAAATCACATTTTCAAGTGGTAATTGCACTTAATAAATAACACATCATTGATTGCTTCTGGCGACAATGTGGATCTGAACATAGATAGCATGAGTTTAAAATAAGAAAAAGTGCGCTCCACGCCAACTTGAGTCTTTGGAACAGCAAGTTGCCTGACTTCCGACAATTTAAACAAAAAAGTCTTTTTGTGTCTTCTATCATACCAGAATTTGAAGACGTCAGTATCTGTAGGGAGTCTATCCGAGTCAGAGTAGTCTGTCAGTTCTCTTGTCAGATTATTGTCTATTGCATCGAGCTGATCTTTTGATTTTAAAATTGCTTCGAGAATATCATCGTTCTCCCTGTCATTATCGTTCATAGAGTCTTCAGCTTCAGAGAATCTCCCTTCCTGGTCTCCTAAACACAAGTTGTCCATCCTCACAGAGAGGGCTTGTAGGTATTTAATGGCTTTGTTCTTCTGATCCGCGGTCAGAAGTTTTTTGTACCGCGGATCCATGAAGACAGCTGGTACAAACACATCACATTCAAGTAGACTCCCCTCTCTTTTCTTCATGGCGCTCACAACCCGCCGGGCTAGAAGGTTTTTGTGCGTTCGATACAGGTCAACCACTCCCCATAGAACTGGCCAGCAGTGAGGTTCGCTGTGGCGATGGTGGCAGGCTTCAGCGCGTCGCACACTGTCAAAACAAGCAGGCCCACCCTTCCGCCAAACGAAGTTGCCAGCTCCGCTTCGCTCCGCCGGCAACTCCGTTCGGCAGGGGCCGGGCCTGCTTGGCCTTCCGGCTAGGCCATCTCACCGGAAAAAAATTTTCGAGGTACGCACGTCTAGTGATAGATTAGACCTAGCAGAGACCCTGTGCAAAGTTTAAGCCCTGTGCGATAACGTTAACCCGACCCGCATCGCGATTTTCCGAGCGGGCTCAAAATTGGCGCGCTGTGACCCGACACCTTGTCAGCTCTGCCGTGCTGACACGGTGCGGTCAGAGGTGACGTCTCGGGTTTAAATTGTGACCATATGGGTCCTACTTCACATCCGACATGGTGAATCCGAGCTCGCGACTGACCGGGCGTCTCCAGGGGCCCAAACGTCGCGGGTCGCGCGACTCGCTCCTGGCAGCCGAAATTGGCAAAATCAAACATGTTGTTTTTGCCAATACGTAGGCCGTACCGTGCGCTATCCACTAACACTCTAAAGCCGTAAGCCCCGCGACTT
>NW_026267131.1:5260987-5261296 GCF_000697945.3 Frankliniella occidentalis | reverse complement strand
AATTTCGTCGACAACTTCGTTTCAGGACCAACGATAACTTCTCGAGCAGTCGACGTCGATTCGAGGTCGATTCGAACACTCATTTCTCACTGGGGCGAAGACGCCCACACTCACACACCAAGCCTGGCGGGCTCGGCCGGGGGCTTAACTTTTCTTTTTTTTTAACAAAAAAAGAAATTACCGTTGTAACAGTCGACCATAGCAGGCACACACTTGTAACAGTCGACCAAAGCAGGCACACACTTGTAACAGTCGACCATGGAGTCAAGCCACTAACGTAGGGAGACGCAAGGTCTGGTGCACCACCTA
>NW_026267131.1:5259913-5260232 GCF_000697945.3 Frankliniella occidentalis | reverse complement strand
GTTTTACTAGAGTAATCTACAGCCGAAATCTGGACGCTGTAGCTCCAATCCCAGTGAGAAATCAGTGGTCGAATCGACCTCGAATCGACGTCGATTGGGCAGGTCGAAAAATTGTCGATTCCAAATGTCGAATCGAAGGGATTTTGTCCCGCAAATCGACGTTTTTTTGACATCGACTATTTCGATGTTTTATCGACAAGGGACAAAAGCGACAGATTTCAACGGTTGAGCAAGGTCTAGTACCGACTGTTGGTGTCCGGAGGCACCCGCGTCGCCACCATATTCAAAATTTACTGCAGGAGATGAAGTCCGTGATGGA
>NW_026267131.1:5256142-5257603 GCF_000697945.3 Frankliniella occidentalis | reverse complement strand
CTCTCTTGCGTTCGAACGCCACGGAAGGTCACGCGATGCCGCACAGGTGCTGACAGCTGTCAGCTGTCTCCCACCCGGCAGTCCTCCGCTAGCCCCCATCTGAGCAGCCGTCGCAGCTGCTGCATATTGAGCTGCTGGGGGCTGGGTGAGAAATCGAATGAGGCATCGACTGTTTCCGAGCGAGTGCGGGCGAACCCGCAACAGTGCGACGTGCGCACCGTCGCACCCAGCCTCCCTACACTTTCACGGTTTCTTTCGGCGTTTCCCCGAGCTGGTGGGCTGGTGGCACTGCTGTATCGCGGATGGGTGGGCCACGTTGGCAGCCGTGCGCCTAAATTTCTTTGGACGTGAGGGGTGAGGGGCATTCCGACGAGGACGCGGCCCCGTTATGTCAATAAATTGTGAACGAAGCGGGGTGCCGGGGCCGAGCCGCGGACAAACTGGGAGGGCGCGAGAACTCTTTGCACCTCGCTGAGAGCATGAGACAGGGGGAGAGGGAAGAGGGGGCGAGATATAAAGGAAGCGAGAAGGAGAGAAAAAGAGAGAAACCGACTCGCGAGAGAAGATGGGCTCTGGGGGATCGCAGCTCATCGGCCTTGTATAATCGGTAACCTCCAACCTCAGACCACCACTGCCGCCCTGCCCCTGACCCCGCTCTTCACTCGGGCGCTGCACAGTTTCTCTTCTCGCTCTCTCTCCCCCTTTTCCCCCTCCCAGCTCCTTGATCCCGCCATCGCCCGTCTCCCACCCCTAGTCCCCGCCCCCGCCCCAACATTCACGGATCCATAGGGACACTCCAATAATTCACTAGAGGCGCACTCGTTGGGGGTTTGGACGCCGGGTCAGGGCTAGGGCCCTCGGGCACGGGCACGCCCCAGCCTCCCCTTCCCCGGTACCGCCCCGCCTCGGCCAAGGGAAAATAAAGGCACCTAGCCTAGCAGGCGGCCGGCTGAGCTACTGCTGTATCCTTATATAAACAATTGTGCCACCGAAGTGTACAAAAAAAGTCGGTAAATTTTGCGAGATAATTTTCTATGAAAATGCCGCTAGAAAGTTACGTATATTATTAGTAATGTTTCGAGGCTTTCTTAAGACAATATGTATAGCTTAGTTTTCTTCAATGAACAATAATTATTTAAAATAGTACAAATTTACAAAAGACATCTTGCAATTACAGTGTCACGACTCATCAGGGCATTGTGCTCCTCTTGCAGCACACACCAACACCACAGCGACGCTGACGGGACGGGTAATTACATCACACAGGGAGAGAGAGGGAGAGAAGGGGGGGAAGGACAGAGGAGTAGGAAGGGGGGGGGGTGGAAAGTGAAGGGGAGATGTAAGGTTGGTGGTGGTAATCGCCGAGAAGAGGACACACAAATGAACTGATGGTTCCCCAGGAGCTGCCAAAATGGGCGGAAATCTTTCCTGCTCGCCTCTACCGAACCCGTTATTTTCTCC
>NW_026267131.1:5244850-5256092 GCF_000697945.3 Frankliniella occidentalis | reverse complement strand
AATGATTTGCCACAGTTGCCAGCACCTAATAGAAAAGAAAGGAGGAGGAAGGTAAAGACTCCGGACCGTTCCGCCACCTACCACGAAGGCGGTGGACGGATCCCCCAAGGGCTGGTGGCACCCGGCCGAACCTTGCGTCTCCCTACGTTAGTGGCTTGACTCCATGAGTCGACCTATGGTCGCGTGCGCGGTAGTCTTCCCAGCGAAAGAATAGTGGAGTGCGGATGGCGGATTCCGTGGCTCTTTTCCCCCACTACTCAGTTTCTTGTGGACTGATTGGTGAGAACTGAGTAGTGGGGGAAAAGAGCCACAGAATCCGCCATCCGCACTCCACTATTCTTTCGCTGGGAAGACTAGGCGCGGCGCCCACGTCGTCCCACCCACGTCGCACGGGGAACGCACAGATCCAGCCCGCCGAGCGCACGGGTCGGCACAGGAAAAGTAACGCGGAAGGCACAGATTTGCACTCGTCTGCACCGAGAAGGCGCGGTTTTGCACGCATATTTTTTGACAAGGGAGGCTCTCGTGAGCCTCATCCTTTCCTTCCTGCCCGGGGCCCGGGGCCCGGGGCCACCCCTGCGAGCGTGAACTCAAGAGATGCTTATTGTCAGTTCTGATCTGGCTTCTGTGAATAACGTGCGGTTGCGGTCTGAGCAGGTCCACGAAGGCCTTCGGGGTTGTTATTCTTGCATTTTGGGGGCTTTAAAGCTCTGAATTTGCTGCATATTTGTTGCGGTTGACTGAAAATTTGTGTCTTGACAGATTTTGAAGGTGAGCGTTACTTTTGCGGCATGGTTGATGATGTTCTGTGAGATAGATACAGTTTGGCCAGGTTTGTTTTTGTGTTCCCCCATTATCTGTTATTGCTTTTATTGGCATTTTAGAGTGTTGTCACATTACATTGTCCTCGAGTCCTCGCTTGTCGACAAGTTTTCCTTTGATACGTGTTGGGGGAGTACATAGCTAAATTGTATTCATATCTTTCGATACATTAGTATTATTGTAAAGACATGCAGGTTATGATTCGTTTGCACTTTCATCATGAATGGATTAAACCAAGATTATTTTTAAAGAGAAACTTGTCGCACTTAACCATCATTCTGTACAATTTCCCTCTCAACTTCTGGACCTCGATATTTGAAAACTGTTTTTGAAATAAATAGATTGAAGGGTTTGGTAACTATCTAGAAGTTGTTTTTACTACTGATTTTTTAGATGGCTGCTCCAATGGGTGTGACAGAGCTCAATGTTGCTGTGTCACAAGTCGCTGTTGAACTTGTACGAGCCATTGAAATTACTATGGATCCATCAGTACCTCATCCCCAGCGGCTAGAAGCATACAACCATTGTGAAACTTTCAAAGACAAATCTCCGTACTGTGTTCAATGTGGTCTTTATCTTGCTCAACAAAAACAACTTTCTGAACATGTGCAACATTTTGGCCTTCAATTAATGGAATACTGTATAAAGTACAGATGGTATGATCTGCCCCAGGGTGAAAAAATCTTTATCAAGGTTTGTATATGGCAAATATGGACATATATTGAATTTTTTAAACATATTTTTTTAGATTTTACACTCAAAGAATAAAACTACTAATTATTTTTCTGCTGTTCAGGAAAATGCCATGAAGTTATTAAGTGAAGGAATGCCAATAAACTCTCCAAACCATATGAAGGATGCGATTTCTCGTATAGTCGTGGAGATGGTGAAGCGAGAGTGGCCTCAGCAGTGGCCAGGCTTGATGAGTGAGCTTAGTCACATCAGCTCTCTTGGGGAGAGTCAGACCGAGCTTGTGCTTCTGGTGTTTTTGAGACTTGTTGAAGATGTTCACACCTTACAGGCATGTTTATCATAACTTATTATTCAAAATTGTTATGTTTATTCCGCGTTTTTGATTCTTATTTCTGTTCTGTTCAGACTTTGGATTCAAACCAACGTCGAAAAGATCTGTACCAAGCTCTTACTATGAACCTATCGGAAATCTTCAGCTTTTTTGTCAGGCTTATTGAAACCCATGTTAACAAGTACAGAGAATTAACAGCTCAAGGAACTAGAACAGAGGATATCTTACCCCATCGTAGTGTTGTACAAACAGTACTGCTCACCCTAACTGGATTTCTAGAATGGGTTCCCGTTACTCATATAATGGCTGAGGAAGGTCGTTTGCTTCGTGACCTTTGTCTTCTCCTTGATCATAAAGACTTTCAATGTGCTGCAGCTGAGTGCTTGCTACTTATCGTCAGCCGTAAAGGGAAACCAGAAGATCGTAAGCCTTTTATGGTTCTCTTTGGGAATGAAGTGATGGCTTGCATGTTCAGGTCTGCATGTAGCAGCTCTCCTACCGATGAAGCTGATTACAAATACCTCAAGGTTCTTGCTCAGGTAGTGTTAAAATTTACCTTTAATTGACATATGTTTCATTGTAAATGAGTAAACATGGATTCAGTTGGTTTCTGATATGAAATTTTTGTGTTATTCTCTCGTAGGTCCTGGCGGGCTTGGGCTTGCTACTGTGTGCTGTGTGGGGTAAAGATGAGGGACCATCGGCTCAACCATCTAGCTTTGGGACATTTCTTGATATCATTCTAAGCTTTACTCGTCATCCCAGCCTTACTTTGACACGAACTGTGTCAGAACTGTGGGGTGCTTTGTTTAGACATGACTCAATTTCAAGGCAACCTATTATGCTAGAGTTCATCCCTAAATGGGTGGAAGCTGCTGCCCCAAAAGCCATCAAGGTATGGAACAAAAATATCTTTGTTGTCATTAAATGCACTTCTAGGGCTTACACCGTAATATGTTTATGACCAAACTTATTTATTCTATCCAGGTCTTGTACCCTTCTAAGAGAACTACCATAATCACAGCGAATTCATCTTATTTTGCTGGTCTTGACTATGATAGTAAAGAAGAGTTCACCACTTTCTGCAGTCAGTTGCGCATTATCATTTGTGAAAACTTTCGTCAGGCTACATTTATTGCTCCCCTTGTCACATATGGTTACACTGAACGCTGGCTTCAACAGCGTATTCAACAGTCTATGTCAGATCCAACTCCATTGACTAATACCTCTCCAGCATATCTGGAGTGGGCTGCTGTTGCTTGTGTAGGTTTCCCTTCTATTTTATCATGTATTTTATTGTACAGTAGAATTATGGTCTAATTTTCTTTTCCTTCTCTTAGATATTGGACAGTGTTTTGAATAAAATTTTGCAAGTGGCTGAGCGACCACCTCCTGCAGCAGGCCTTCGACTTTTGGAACAATGTTTGAACTTTGAGCCTGCAGATCCTCTAGTGTTGTCTGAACTATTGTCATGCGTATCAGCCCTATTTGTGTTCTTGTCTATGTCTCCTTCAACTAATCTGCTCACCTCAGTAAGGATCTTTTTATCAATTTCTTATTAAGATATGATTACGAGCATTTTTTAGTCTGTTCTTTTTCCTTGCAGGTTCTCAATAAGATCTTTGCGGCACTTGTGTTCTCCCAGCCTGGAGTGCCTAGAGAGATGCTTAGCCGAGACATCAAATCTGTCAGACGCCATGGTGCATGTCTTATGGTTAAAATTGGCACCAAGTATCCCTTAATTTTGTTACCAATTTTTGATCAAATATATGGAATTGTTAGCAATCTTCATAGCAAACCTGCATTGCTTTCATCTCTAGAAAAAGTTACATTACAGGTAAGTTTTTCTTTCAATATTCAATTTCTAAATTAAATTACATTTGTAATTCCAACTTTAGAAACACTAGATCATATGTTATTTTAGGAGAGCCTTTTGCTCATCAACAATCACTTTTATGAGTATGAACGGCAAACCAAGTTTATTGGAGAAGAACTGAAGGGTCCTAGTTCAGTTTGGCTAAGTTTGGGTCATGAAGCTTTTGCAAATGCTCCAAGTTTGATGGAAGCAGTTGGTTTACGCCATGCATTAACAGACTCAGTTAATGAAGAAAAGTGGGGAACTAACCGCTCAAATATTATGATTTGTGTGAATCTGATGATGGCTGTGGTGAAACGGTGCACCTGGCCAGATGATCCTGATAAGGCAGCTAGAGGAGGTTTTGTGGTAAGTTTTTAATAAAATGAGATTTATTTTTTTAAATGAGTATGTTTGGGATATATTCATAAAATCTCTTAATCTGAAATTGTGTTTCAGATTCACATGACAAAAAGTGGAAATCCAGTATATCGTAATCCTGCTGCCCCTCATGTCGTCCCAATGCTGCCAAACTTTTTTGCTCTATTGCGAGCTATGAACTCTCTGTGGACCCCTGAAGCACTTGCTTGCTTGTCAGAAGTGTGTATATCTCTTCTCTTTTGATGTATACATATTAGTTCACTTTCATCAAATGATCATTGATAAATAATGATCTATTATTTTTCACAGGATTACAGATTAGTCTACAAAATGACAGATGGTGAGCGCGCACAGCTGGTTGGCAGTAGTATCACTTCGTCCAGCCCAGATCTTGACCTTGTGGACTCAGCATGTACAGCATCTAATGGCTCAAGTGCACTCTCTAGTGCAAGAGCTCCTGCTCGAATGCAGTCATACATTAGCACATTGCATGATAATTCATATCATATCCTGGGAAGTATGGGAATGTCATTTGGATGGGATTTGTATCAGCTCCCTGACCTTGCAACTAATCTAATCAATACTGTTTTCCATGGCCTTGAGGTAAGTTAATATGTTAATAATGTCATTAACTTTTGCATACTTTGAAAATGTCAGTATCTTCAAAACTTTTTCTCTCTTTCTCTTTGCAGTTTATCCCTGACTATAGACTCAGACCAATTGTAAAAACATTCCTCAAACCATTTATTGGAGCTTGCCCCTCTATTTTTAATGAATCAGTCATTCTACCAGTGCTTGCAAATTTTTGCCCATACAGTAGGTATTGAAGTATGACACACTCAGATTTCATGCTTTAAAATTTTGTTAACACATTTCTCTGCTCCACAGTGTTTGGAAGACTCAATGCCAAATGGCAGTACTTAGCTGAACTTCGTGAAGCTGGACAGATTGATGATGAGAATACAGAGGCTCAGGTAAGCTTTGCACTTTGACCAATCTTTCATACCATCACAAACCCCATAAGTTGTTATAATTTCTAATTCCTATGGTTTTAGGAAGTCGTTGATGATATGCTCAACAGAAATCTAACAAGAGAATACCTTGATGTACTGAAAGTAGCTTTGATTGGAGGCTCTTCAGTTGTCGAGCTTGCAAACAATGACAATGTAGATGGAATGGAGCAAGATGAGGGTAGCCGTCCACCGCCATCTACCCAATCTATGGAAGTTATCAGTGAGCTAGGTCAACATATATTGCGCTGCCCACACACAAGTCAATCCGTAGCTTTGTGTGTCCTCAGGTAACTTCAAGAAAGGAATCTATAAATAAAGAAACCTGTCAGTCAACCTACTATTTAATATTAATCCTCTGAAATTTCCAACAATTGCAGAGCTTTGTCATGGCCCGACAGTGGAACAAGCTACAAAGCTGCCATGCTTACAGGACCTATGGTCCGTCAGCTCTTGGCAGATGGTAGTGTTTCACCCATGGTGGCCACACACATTATGACATCAGTTCTACAAGGACTCCAGCTCCATGGTCATCATGATGTAAATCAGAGTGTGTTGCTACAGCTTGGAACCCAAGTATATGATATGCTGAGACCACGCTTTGTGGAAGTGGTTGAGGTAGGTTTCTTTTAATACTGTACGTGAACATTTGGTGGTTCTTTGAAATAGTCATGTCATAAAATTATTGGGTTTATTGGATCAGGTAATGAAGCAAATTCCTGGAATAAATATCATGGAGTTGCAAAAGCTGGATGAAAAGGTTCTTAGTGGTGCAGCATCTGCTGCAGCTGCTGGTCCTACTGGTGGACGAACTACAAATAGTAAAACTGAGAAAGCAAAGAAAGACAATTTCAAAAGACTTACAACTCAGGTAAAGAGATCAGTAATGCTGTATAGTTTTTCAGTTCAGTGTTTCCATATTTCAAACAGATGTTAATTTTCTCTCTGTTTCTTTCAGTTAATTAACTGTAGTTTAAGCCAGCTATTCTGCAAGAAGGCTTGGATTGCTGAGCTGCCCCGTCTGGACGTTCCAAGAAGAATAAAACCACCTAGAGTTGAAGATTTACCTGGGGAAACTGGCCTAGCTAGCTTGTTCCATGGTAACTCAGCATAGTTGTATAATCATTCCATCATATTGAGACTGAGATCATATCTGCTGTGTTGTGATTTAGTTCCTGTAATTTTTGTCTTGTGATCATATGCTTTTAGATTTTTGGGTCATTTTAACCTTGGCATATTCTGTTGCTTTAAATTATTTATAAAAAAAGAAATGTACATATTGTGCCTACAGCTGCTCAAAACAAATGTCCATCAAATGGATGTATCATTTAAAAACTATGAAGTTTGATTAGTTACCAAATGAATTAGGTAGATTGAACATTGCCTTAAGTATAGTAAGTTATTAAATAAGAATTGCTTACTGTAAATATCAGTTGAATTCCATGAGCATGATTGATTCTTTTATATTGTGATGAAATGATTTGCACAGAAAATAATCAAGATTTTTAAATATGTATTGTAATGTCTCCTAGTACTGTGAAAATTGATTCAAATGATTGCATTTCTTCTCAATATGCCCCTGGTGTAAGTACGGTGTGCCCATTAATAGGTTAAAAAGCAAATCTAACTACATTTGGTCTTCAGTAATCTCCTGCTTTAAACTAAAGGTAGTTCTGTGTTTTGCTTCTTTTTTGCTTTCTAATGTCCAGGCATGTTTTATCATATAACAATATCCAAAAATTTTGACTCTTTAAATAAAAATGAACTAGGTAGGAAGAATTTCTCAACTTCAAATGACAATATTAAAATGTGATTAATACTCAAATAGTGCATTGATGAAATTATGAAAATAGGTTTAATATGATCTTAAACTACATGCAATTCAGCTGAACAGTTCTTTTCATTCAATTGTTGTTTTTTTTTGTTAAGTAAAAACCTATTTATTTTGGTTAGATCTCATGGATCTCTTGAATTTGTGCCTTCTTTAGTTGTCTTTTATTATATATAATTCCATGACAACTTTTATTCTGCTCCTCTCAAGTTTTCTCAGGGCTCCTGGGTCAGCATTTATAGATCAACCGTCATTACTAAAAATGTCGGTGTGATCTGTAGATCAAAATTATGTGTAAAAATGTGGCCATTATTAGAGACTGACAACTCATTTATGTTCCTATGAACTGCAATTAAAACTCCTCAGATTTCTCAAATTTTTAATTTTCTACATCTTATAAACTTCTGAAGTTATGAATATGTATTAGGTGTTCCAAGCTTAGTGAGCTTGTGCATTTTACTGTCACAATTATAATGCATTTATTACTATTTTCAGAACCTTACGTGTCACACATGTACTACAGGTAAAACATAAAATAAAATGTCTGCATTGTGTATTTGTTTGCATTTTAATGCCTTTCCTCTGCACAGATGGACACACGAAACTCAATGTAACATCTTTGAGCAAGACTTAATGAAGGTTTGATGTCTATTGCTTTCAGTAAAACAAGTGGAATAGGTTACCACACTCTTAGTTCAAACAAGCAAAAAAATGTTCAAGGAAATGCTCTTCTGGCACATTTTCTGCACTTAAGAAAAAGTCCAGTCCTCAATGAAAAATCCTCAGAATATTGCTACCACTTTGAATCGAAGACATTTTCTGCTCAGTCATGTCTTGTAGTGGAGAGAAAGACCGCGGGACAGTGCAGTCCCTTCTTACTTTCTTTTCCCACCCGATTCTGGTAAACGTCCCTCTCCCCACCCGGAATGCAGCAAGCTCCTGTAGCGGTTCGAAAGGTCAGCTGCGGCGACAGCGCGTTGCGGCTGCCCACCCGAGCCTTTTTCTTCACAATAATGGAAAAAAACGACAAGATTCTCCCCCGTCACCGAGAGTAAGAACCATCCCTACGCCTCCTCATTTCTTGCTCGCAGCCTCGACTTCCTTGTTGAGGTAGTGCAGCACGTAGTGCAGCACGAGGTCGTAGCAGTACTTGTACTCCGTCATGCTGCCCATGAGCTGGGGCCGGTGCCTGCGAACCGTCCGCACCGCCTGCAGCACGTCCACCTCCCCGTGCTGGATCACCTGCTCGATGCAGGCGTTGGCCGCGCAGTACACTCCGCAGCGGCTGTGCCCGTCCCTGCGACACACAATGGCACAAATTCATGTCTGAAACGAGTCATGGTGACGCCATAGTGACGTTATAGGGACACTCTATAGTGGCGCCATAGTGACTTTTCCGTGCTTGTATGGCTACTCACTGGCTGACGACAACGACGGGGCCGTAGTCGCAGCGCTGCCGCCACCGCTCCACCATGTTCATGAGCTCGACGAGGGAGTTGGTGGACGTGGGCACCTTGTGGTCCATAGGCCAGCACGTCAGCTGGAAGAGCTGCACGCGCCGTGGTGGCGCTTTCACGCCCGCCATCAGCTCCGTCAGCGAGACGATCTGCGGACAGGCAGGTACACACCGGGTCAGGCGAGCAGTACCGCGCATTTGATGTCCCAGTAAGTGCCTCACCATGCCCCCGCACACAATCCCAATGCCCCCGCTATGCACGCTCTTTTAGACGGCAAACACCTCTGCGCCTACCTTTTTATTGATACGGAAGACCCACGTTCTGATGTTGCTGTATTCGTTGTGCGAGATGTGGTCGATGGTGAACACGGGGCCATACTTTTTCGAGTGGCGGCCCTCCGGCCAAAAGGGCGGGTAACTTTGCTGTAAAATACAAAAAGTCCGTTAATTATTTCGTGGCTGTAAAGTAACGCCAAATAAAATGAGTTCATTTTGTTTTGGTTGGGGTTTTGGGTTGAGCATACCGAGTTCTTGGGTGGGACGCACAGCACTACCACGGCGGCGGCCTCGTAGTCGTACACCATGGACCAGAGGTCACCCTGCGTGTGCTTCAGCGGCCACTCCGTGATGATGTACTCTCTGGGCTTGGTGTATCCCTGGAGGGACGGGGGATTATTTTTAATAAATTACAAGATTAAGTGTCACGAATACCTTTATTTCGATGGCCTGCTCCTTTCCAGCAGTTCAACTCACGTCCACGAACACAGCGTTGATGTAGTCGGTGAAATTGTTCCCCTGGAATGATGTGAGGTATGGTCGAGAGTTGTCAGCTGAAACGTATCCCAAGTATTTTCTATCAACGTTCCAACTTTTCTCTCATCTCGCAAACTGCAACCATCATACGCCACCATCTACTCACGCGGCACAACGAGGACGTCCCTGTTCTTCTCCCGGTTGTCTCCGCGGTGTCCGCCCGCGCAGTCGCCTATCGTGAACCGCGGCGTCTGCTTGCAGATGAGCTGGGGCCAACAGATTCCAGCGTCAGCCTGGGTGATAACCTCGACGAGACGCTTTTTTGTTTCGACGGACGCGTACCTGGTACTCGCGCTGGTATTCGCTGAGCTTGTTGGGCCCGCGCTGGCCCTTGGCGCGCAGCCTCTGCGACAGCTCCTTGACCGGGAACCAGCTGGGCCCGCAGATAGCGTGCTCCTCCAGGGTGTCGTACACGAACTTGTACTGGTCCTGCGGGAGGGGCGGGCGGGCGCGTTAGTTACGCTTAATGCAGCCCCACTGTGAAGCGGTACACCACCCACCGCCGGGTGGCCGACTCCCCCACCCCGAGAGAGGAGGTTAAAGGACCTCAACAAGACCCCTGCACGCGCGGGAAAAAAAATGACTACGTTTTCGGACGCTGGATACGCATGGACTGCGTTCATTTGCCGTTCGAATAGTTTTCAGGGCATGTTTCGGTCCGTCTGTGCACCCCGTATTTTCGCATTCCAGCCGAGTGGCATGGCACCTGGGCCGGGACCTCTGGACGGACGGGGCGGGGCGGGGTAGGCCACCGTATCGCTCGGCGGACACGCGCGCGCGGCGGGCAGCCTACTCCCTCCACCGCAGGCGCTCCGCGACCTGGATTGGGCCGACCTAGCTCGGGGGATCCTGGGCCTGGCCGTGGCTGGGGCGGGCGGGCTTACCACGTTGTCGATCATGCCCTTCCTGGACTGACGCAGCTTCTTGAGGTAGCCGAACACGTCGAAGCAGTCCTCCTCCTCGGCGAGCTCGAGGTTGGCGTCGATGGCCAGGTACACGCCGGAGCGGCCGGCGCCGTCGCTGCAGTGCACGACGCACGGCCCGTGCTGGTCGGTCTGGCGCTGCGCCGCCACCACCATGCGCACCCGCCGCCGGAACTCGAGGATCGAGTTGGAGAACGGGCAGGTGTGGCTGGGCCACTCGGTGTAGTGGAACTGGAGCAGCGTGCGCTCCTCCACGATCTCCTCCGCGGGCGCCGCCACGCCCTGGCCCTGGTCGAGCGTGTTCTCGCCCGCGGCCGGCTGCACCCGGTTGTACCGCACCACCCGCAGAGTCCGGATGTGGAAGTTGGCCAGCTCCTCCTCGCGCAGCACCGACACCTCCAGGTCGCCGTAGCGCTCCGGGTGGTCGGGCGCGGGCGGCCAGTACTGCAGGCACATGACCTTGATGAAGTCGAACGTCTTCGTGAGCATGACGATGCACGACGCCCGCTCCTGCCACACCATGCACCAGAAGTCCACGACCGTGTGCTCGGTCGGACCCTGGGTGACGATGTAGGCGTTCGGCTTCAGCATGCTCTGCAACAAGTGGAAGGGGAAACAATTAATCTCGCCGGGCGGACGCGGACAGAAAGGATTGCGAGTTCTACCTCGCCCTCCTCCAAAGCGCGCTCAATATATGATGTGGCACTTTCACGAGGGCAGAGGCCGTGGCTCGCCGCAGGGTGTTTGACCGGGGAGGGGGGGGGCATGTTGGCAGGGAGCCAGTGGTAACGCGCGAACACCACTGGACACTGCGCCTATGGATCGCAGAGGAGGTCCTAGATGTGTTGCGTTTGTAGAGTAGCGCTGTATCGCCGTGGGGTCCCCCTACGCAGCGCGATGGCTCTTTGCTGCTGCGGTCTTGCTGGGGTGTCGGTGGTTCTCTCTCTCTCTCCCTCTCTCTCTCTCTCTGACGGGTATGGGTGTCCTTGGGGACGCAGGGCGTGGCCTTAATGGAGTAAAGGGACTCTCGCACTCCCTCCCTCTCTCCCGCTCCTGCTCCACTCTTTCTCTTTTGTCTCTTCCTCCCCAATCCTTCTCCCCCCACCCCTCTGTCTCTCTCTGTCTCT
>NW_026267131.1:5236082-5243225 GCF_000697945.3 Frankliniella occidentalis | reverse complement strand
CCCCCGTCCCTCTTTCTGCTCTGGCTCCTCTTTGCCGCTCCTGCTGTTTTCTTGGCCGTAAGAGAGACTGCTGAACAAAACCGAGTAGCCCGACCAACGCGTCTAATAGCCGCTATAATTACATAGCGCATACACGTGCTCGCACGTCCGATTATTCTTGGAGAGCAGATCCACTGTTTGCGTGCACGTGTATATGCGTGCGAGTGTGTACGCAAAACTCGACGCACACACTGTAAACCATATTTGTAAAGCTCACGGGAAACGTTTCCGTTAGAGTGGCAAGAGTTCTCTTTTCTCCATTGTATTGTTTTTCTGCTGTTTTTTTTTTTTTTCTACTGGGTGGTGGCGCTGACAGGGTAGGATGGGAGGGGGGACACACTTGACACGCTTTTGGGGCGGTGAGAGATGAAAATGATTACTACAAACTGCTGCTCTGATGTTTTCTCAGTCTATTGGGTGGAAGCAGTAGGACGTCCCCCCCCCCTTTCCCTGTATCTACCCGGCCCTACTCCGCCCTAGCCTATCCCCGCCTCCCCTCAAATGTCCGGCTCGGTCAGAATGACAACACGGCATCAATTTCCGCTCGGGAAAGCAGCATGTCTGTGTGGTTGTGTGTGTATTGGAGAAGGAGAGAGATAGTGAGAGAGAGAGATGGGGGGGGGGGGAAGAAGGGTGGGAGAGAAGGGGCAGAGAGGTCCTTCGATTCCTCCTTTCTGGGATTGCAACTGTGTCCGTCCGCAATACATTCTCAGATAATGTCCGATGCCCCATTCTTCAAGATATTGTCCCGTGTTCCGCCGCACTTACGTCTATGTGGGAGGCATTGATGTAGTCTGAAGTGGCGCAGGTCTTGGACGGGTCCAGCACCACTCGATTGTAGTCATCTGGGAAAGGAAATGCAACATCAGATATCAGCACAGCTGCTACCCCCCGCAGGGCAATGCGAGCGCCTCGCCAGACGTCGTCTCGACCACTCACATGGCACGCACTTGAGGGTCTGGTTCTTCTCCCGGTTCACAGCCTTGTTCGCGTGCCTGCACGAGTGGACCTCCACCTTGGCCGCCGTCTGCAACAACAACAATAACAACGGCAGCTGTGAGAAGGGGGTTGGGGCGCCGGTATGGACGGCGATGATGGCACACCGAAGAAAAAGAAGTACGCGAGAAAGATGCGGCACTGTGATAGAAAACTGTCGTGATTTCACCGTTAAACCAAGAGTAAAAAAACTACAAGTTGAATACTTGTAAGTGTTCAACTGAGTAGTTGTGCACTTGTAAGTTCCCTATCCTCTTAATTTGGATGTTTACCGTGCAGGAGTGGGACACACGGTCAAAATAATGTCTTGAAATCCCAGGAAATTTCAAACAGTCGTAGGTCTACTTAAAAAATTTCTGTGTGTCGTCAAATTACAATTTGAAATAATTGTAGATGTACTAGCACTTTGCATCGACTTGGAATTGATCAACAAGCCTGGAGCTCTCGCAAATTTACAACATGTTTTGTAAATTAAAATTACAACAATATGTTGTAAATTGCCGAGGATATTTTTCACAGTGGAAATGTTAAACAGAGAAGTTGCGCTTTCAAGTATGCCTGCAGTTGCTCACTTACAAGTGTAAAGCAGTTGCACACTCGGTTCCTAAGTGTTGTTGTAATACGTCTTCGTCTCTCCAGGCGCCTGCGGACCGCGAGGTAGGCCACCGGCCTGGGCCGCGGCTCCAGCGGGTCGCCTATCCAGTCGCCCGCGGGCGCCCGCCGCCCCGTGAGAGCGAGTGAGACAGAGACAGAGGGATGCGGGGGGAGATTTTTCAGAATTATTATGACGCGAGCGGCCGGGTGGCGGCATTCCTTGAGACCCGGTCGGCGGTAGGGCCAGTGCGCCCGTCTGACGTCAGGGGCGGGGCGGGGCGGGGCGCTGCCACCGTGAGCAGCTGTTGCTGGCCCGCGCGAGCATCACGACCGCGTCCACCCGGCATCACATCCGGCCGACCGGGCCCCGGCAGCAACAGCGGCCCATGTCAAAGTCCTGGTCGACGCGACGCGCCACGCCACGCCCCGGCCTAGTGCGTCACTGGCCCCACCGCCAGGGAGGGGCTGCCAAAGGAGTGTACCGTGTACCGATGGTAAAGCAACCCCCACCACACGCACACACATGCGCACACACGCACGCACGCACGCACACACCGAGAGCAGAGTAGGTTGTACGGGTACGATTATATGGATTGTTCCACCTACTTTTCTCCGACCCGACCAGGTAATTTTTCCAAAATCCCCAAAAGTGCTGTCTGACCTCGGTTTTGTCCGACCTATTTTTCTCCGACCTCGTCGATATGCTTAAAATTTGGGAAGAATGTACTTCAAAGAACAACGAACGGCACGCAAGGGCGTGATGACGGGTTTGAAATTTGGTGGCCTGAGAAAAATTTCAAATCGACGGTGATTCGAACCGCCAACCTCCCGCGCTCCTAGCGGGCGCGCTACCGACTGAGTCATAGAGGCGAGATACAGGATGTCGCTCCCGGGAACGATCCATTCTACGCTGTCGCTAACTGATAAACAAATGTAAGTGTAAAGAAATAATTTTTGTTCACACAACATATACCTATTTGAGCGTTTTGAAGTGCTGGGAACAACATATCAAAAGATGGCGATTACTTTTTAGGGGTTCCTTTACCGAGAGGTCGGACGAGACTTAATTTCTGTGGACTGAAGTGTCGCGCACTGGTATGAACAAAAAACAACCTGTGCCGCGGCCGGGACTCTAAGCACCATTGCGAGCGGATTGTAACTTCAAAATTTTGTTTCTCTCGTCCCTTGACCGGAATCGGTTCCACGGTGAGCAGCGCAGCTATTACTTGTCGTGGTAGCTCAGTGGTCTCCGTGCGTGGTGGCTGGATAGTAAGCCGGGTCCGGCTCGGGTTCGAAACCCGACCGGTGCGTAACCAGTTTCCCCGCACGGAACCTCTGACGTTATTCAGAGGATCTAGAAGCCGTGGTGGTTGGCTGTTGTGCAGGGGATGGACTGAGTTTCTGGAAATTCGGGAAGCGGAGATAGCCGAGCTTCCGCGACTAATAATTTTATCGGAGGAAAACATCTTGATTTTTTTTCTCCGAATACCTGTCCAAGCTTTCCAGGGGAAATTAAAACCGTCGTTTCACCAGCTACGCTTCGTCGAGCTCCGACGGCGTAGTTGTTACGTTAGAACCGAGTAAATCAGAGAACGCAGGTTCTCTGCGGTTTATCGTTTTTTCGTCTCTTTTCTGACTAAAGTAGACTCACGAGTTATGGCTCTTACGCAGGAGCCTCCTCCGACTTGGTGCCATAGCCGCACCCGTTCAGTTCGGAACTTCAGACTCATAGTTCAGCAGTTCGAATTCCGGTCGCATCGACTTTTTATCCGGCCAGAAAATTTCGAGTGGACTCCAACCCGACCATTTCAGGAGGTGACCGCCGTGGAGTGCCGACGGCGTCCTCAGCGCCATGTCAATCAAGGATCGCGGATTCGAATACCTGTGCTTCTTCGTTTTTATTTACTGCCCGATTAGACTCGCCCAGCATCACTTTAAAACGACAGGACAGGCCGTCTACCGTGGAATCGTAGCAGCCTCGTTCTGTACAACATCAGAGACTTGAAGGTCGATGGTTCGAATCTCCGTCGAGTGGGCATTTTTCTCTGGCTTCGCGAAGATTTTAAACTGTGTGATTGTGGTAAGGTGGAAAATGGATCAATTTTCCTCGGCGCCACGTTGTCGCCGTTGCCGCTGCCGCTACGCTACTAGCCCGGGCGGCGGGGCGGCTCGGCCCTGAGTTACGGCACCGCCGGTCGTAATAATCATCTCTCGATAGAGAGTTTGGAGGGATGGGGGATTACTCGCGGGTCGTAAACGGGTGCTGCAGAACCTCTACGAGGCTCTCTGAACATCCCCCACCTCACCCCTATCCCAAAACGAGTTTAATAAAATACTTTTTTTTCTGTTCTGATCAACTAGCTACAGTATATTATAATGTTAGTAAAAGGGGTTGATTTCTAGCTGGAAGGAGTACTCATTCTGTTGGTCATAAATTGTTCGATTATGAACGAAGATAAGGGACGCATTCCCACCGATGATCCTGAACCTGTTTTGAACCCGATTATGTAGAGAGGTTACTCACTTGGAATTCGACTCGGAACAGTACTGCAAACTTCCTCCGTTGGTCGCACAGCTTCTGGAATCTGGCCACCGGTACCGGGTCGGACGGAACCGTGGACAGGATACCGTGCTCCTCCGAGGCTGAAAGGTATCAAAAGTGAAACATTAAAAGAAATTATTGATAAGGATGACAATATCAAAATACGGTTTTGCTTTGGTTCTTTTGTTCTTGACATGATACACTGTGAAAAATACTCGTACAAGTTTACGGGAAATTTTTACATAATGTGAGTCCGTAAAATTACAATTGAGATTACAATGTGAAATTGTAAAATTACAGTCACTTCCTATCGACTTGGAATTCATCGAGGAGCGAAAATGGGCCGTCGTAAATTTAAATTTACAACATCATTTTGTAGTTCCAAATTACAGGAAATGTCGTAACTTTACGAGGAAATTTTTCACAGTGTATAGTCGCTCTTTGCTCGACGTTGTCCATAAGCGGACCAGGGATCCCTATTCGCCCTCGCTCGTCTCATCTTTCTCTGGAGTCGGTGTGCCCCACCCGCTCGCAAAATCGTCCTCATATCCTCACATTCACACTCACGCGCTCACACCGACACACCGACACTCACACAACGGCGACCACGCCTGTCCGTGTCAATAAAAGATGGCTATAAATATGATAAGATGGAGTTCGCTTCAGTTCGGTGGAGACAGTCCTCCACTCGGAATTCCTCAGCAACAACTTCCTGCAAGGCTCCCCTCCGTCACCCCACCGCCCCCATAGCACGCCCCCACCCTTTCACCCCTCTCCCCTGACCCCCACCCCTCATGCAGCCCCGTACCCGTGGTGCCCGGGTACGCGTTACGGCGTTTCCTGTCGGCCCATTTTATTTATCTCTCCCTCACAATCGATTGGTTGTGATCTTCCCGGTGAATCGTGTCACTTTGCTTTGCACAGCGGAAAAGAAAAAGAAGCTATAAACCCAAATTCTAAAAAAAAGACCATATGTACGAAATTATTCCAATTTTGATAGGCGCCCCCCCCCCCTCTTACCCCCACCAAGGGAGATTAAGGGAGATTTGGAGAGGAAAGGGGTGGGGGGGGGGATGTTTTTTTAGGTTAACCTAATAGAAGCGAAACACCCAAATCGGACCCATTTTAGTACCAACATACTCCCTCTTGTTTTAAGGGACTAAAAGAGGATTTGGAACTTTCGAAAATCCCTCTGAAATCCCTTTCTTCTGAAATCCCTCTGAACTCCCTTTTCCCCACGACACGCCGTTTGAGGGCGAATTTAGAAAATGGTGAAGGAAGCTTCTTAGGTCATTTTTAACATGTCAGGCGAGCTCACATGGCCGGGAAGTACTCTACATCTGTACAATATGTATATATACATATCGTTAGAAGCAAACTTGTAGCTAGGCTCTATCGGTTCCCGTGGGCAACATGGCCACGGGATTCCAAATGGGATTCCGAAGGGATTGGGTGTAATACCAAGGTGGAATCCCATGTCCCTGTTTTGACCCGTTTTGGCAAGTTTTCGGGATTTAGGATTTGGGACTGTATTGGGATTTGGAGTTAGGGACTAAAATGGGATTCTTTTTTCTATTAGGGTTAGTAAACTTGACCCGTCACCATGCGAGGTTGTCCCGCCGGAGTTGGTGTGTATACACACGCTCTGCTGCGCCAACAGCGTCTGGACAACCTTGGAGGCTGTGTGTAGTTGTGTGTATGTGCGCGCGCGCGAGATGCGGTGCTGGTGCGCTCCGCTTGAGGGTGCGTGCGGGTTGGTGTGAGTCTGTGTGTGTGTGTGTATGTGTGTGTGTGTGTCGGTGTGTTGCACAAGGTTACGTCCGGCTGCGCGAAGGGGAAAAATCTGGGTCAAGCTCAACGCATTCGGGACGCCGCCGCGTCCGTCTCGCACAGGGGAGAGGGAGGGGGAGGGGGGTCTGGGAAAAGGGGAGGGGCGGCAACCAGGATGGCGCAGAATGTGTTCGAGTCCCATCCCATCGAGGTCCCGGGGCGGCGTTGGCCTCCGCTGGCAGGGACAAGGCGTGGCCCGCATCAAAGCGTTATTTGTATTAAAATCGTTCTAAAGTCAAAAAGTCTCGCGCGTGCCCGCCCGCCCAACCCAACCGTGAACAGAGCCGTGTGCGAGTCTCTATAGTTCAAAGTGTCGCAAGTTCCGGTCGAGCTTCTCGGCTTATAATGAGGAGCGAAAACTGACTAAATAAATGAAATAGGTAAGCCTCTTTTCTCCTCCTGCTTCTAAAGGACACGTGTATATCTTCTCTCACTCACAGCTTGTAGCAAAAGCTTGCAGAAAAAAAGGACTCTGCTTGACGCTATTTTGTTTTTTGTTTGAAACACGCTTTTTCAACTTACTGTCGCGTCTTGCGTATGGCATTTCCTTTTCTTGTTCCCTGCTCCCCGTTGGGGCTTCCCTGTTGCTGGCCGAGGACGACGCTGGCCGCATGTTGACCACAGCTAATCCCCCCCCTCTTTCCACTTCCTCTCCCCCGTCCTCCACCCCCAATGCGCCCCAATGTCAGCAGGGTAGGGCCTCTGGCAAGAGTAGAGGGGGCGGGTTGCTCAGTTGCTCGGGAGGGACCGAGAGAAAAAGTATAAACCTCCAGCGCGGCAGGACAAATTTCACTGCCCCATACAGCTTTTGTTTCAAGCCGCGCTGCCGCCCCACGCCCTTTTTATACGGTATACGGCGCGACAGAGAAAGAACAAAAAACAGCAAAAGCAAACAAAAAAAACACAGCAACATTCTTTTTAAGGAGCGGGCGGGCACCCACACTCAACTCACGTCCGGTGCGCAATGTAAACAAACTAGAGCAGAGAGCAAAGGGCAGCAGCTGAGGAGTGGTTAAACCTGGAATATTTTACCATTTTTATTTAAAAAAACAAAAAATTGCATTTTTGTTTTCAGTGAGCTTATCTTTTTTAAGCCCGGCATGTTTGTGTTGACATAGAGCGCCTCATTTCCCTGCCGGCCC
>NW_026267131.1:5230715-5235702 GCF_000697945.3 Frankliniella occidentalis | reverse complement strand
TCTCATCCCCTTCTCGTCTTCTCCTCAAACCCGACAGTTCCGCTTTTCCTCCCGACCAGAAATCAATTTGTTAGCCCCGCTTGTTTATGGCATCACTGGCGCTCTGATCGAGGCTAACTGCGCCGCGCGGGGGTAAAGAGAGCAAAGCGAGGGAGAAGAATAAAACGAAAATAACTGAAGAGCGTGAAAAGGATTTTTCCGCCTCGCATATTTTGTTGGGTGGCGTGAACTGCGCCAAAGTTACGTTGGTTTCCATATCCAGCACGTCCGACGCCAAGCCGTTGCCATGGGGACGGCGGGAGAGCGCCGCAGCTAACGCGGGTACGCCCACGACCACAACTAGACCCCGTGTCCTTGGCTGGGATCATCCTAATTGCATGCGATCGAATATTCTGTGCGTGCGTGCGTGTGTGCGTGTGCGTGGGCGCAGTTGTGAGCAGAATTACATGTGAGTAAGTAGAGGAGGGAGGGAGGGAGGGAGTAAAAAAACAGAAATGGATCGTGAGGAGAAGAAAGATGAGGGAAAAAAGAGGAGAAGGCAGTACACGAAATATGGAGGGAGGTCACGAAAAGTGTGTCGAAGTCGGACCGCGGAGGATGTATGGCTCCGCCCCAGCACTGCCCCGGCGCCGACGCAACCCAACGAGTTTCAAACGCACGCCTTACATCGCACAAGTTCGCCGATTCCCCACTTCTCTCTGCCAATAATTCTGTTTTGTTTTGTCGGACACATTTCGGAGGTCTTCTTTCCGTAGTGTACATGAGTCTCCCGCCCAGACATTCCTTCGGGCCTGTTATGAATTTTAATGCCCTGTAAACAAGCAAGCGATCCTTTGGGGGGGGGGGGGGAGTTCGAGCCGGCCCCGCCTGGGTGCAGTGAGCGGTGGCGAGCAGTCATGACACACACTGCAAAAACAAATTTCGTCACCACGCAAAACCCCGCGGGTAATTTCAACGGAAGAACCAGCACTGCAAACGATGTTACTGACTTCAATTTTTTTCATATTTTTTGATTGGAGTGCATCTCGTGTGTGCGAAAGGCAAAACATCATGCCGCACTCTGCACGATGACAAAGGGGGGGGGGGCGAGGGGTCTTTTCTTTTGTACATTTTGTTCTCTGTCTCATTTTATCATTTTGGAGGGACACGATTGTATCAGGAACAGATGCCATCGGTTCTCCTCTCCCTCCCCTCTCCCCCTCCACGTGGCTCCTCTCTCACACCCTCCGACCCTCCGCGCCCAAACAGAGCAACAACGCCCACAGGCGAGCGCAGGCCACTCGCTTTCAAACTTGGAGCGATTCCACTGCGACCTCCCCGCTCCCTCCCCCCTTCTCCTACATGCATCCATGCCCTCCGGGACAAGCGTCCTCGCCCATGCCTCAGCCTCACCCCCCAACACCACCAAATAAAAGCTTCTTTCTCTCTCTCACTTAAGCCATTCGCCCGTCTTCAGTATGGATGACGGCTCCCTTGTACCCATTTCAGATCGGCGACAAAGGGGAGGGGCCGACTGTTAGTCCAGAGGCAGGATAACTCTCACAAGTCTTCTTACGTATCATTCACGTATCACTCACACATTCCACTCACATCCGTGCACCCTCACCCTCTTGCACACACACACACGTTTCCCGACTCGCACCCTCAAGTAATTACGACGGCAACCTTAATCCAATCTCGACTGCACCCCCCTACCCAACCACACCCCCTGCCGACGCATGCCTCCTTTCACCTTGCTGTCAGCTGGACCGCCCCACCCCCACCCCCAACCCCGTTTCAGACGGTTTGAGATAAACCAGAACCCGATCTTCACCGAGCACCACACAGCGCTTTGTTGAGCGCTTCTTTTTTTGCACTTCTTTTTCCCTCTCTTCTGCCCGTTTTCGTCTCTTCCTCTCCTTCATATGTTCATACATATCTCTCTCTCTCTCTCTCGCTCTCTCTCCTCCCCCACTATCACAACAATACTTTCCTGCAGTTGATCGCCGTCAAGCTTTCTCCTTTCCTCTCCCCTTCCTCACACCTACACACCTCGACACGTTCAAGGCTGGTCCATAGACCCCTTCCTTTATTTGGCCATGGCATACTGTACCGGATCAGGCGAGTGGCCGGGTTACATACTCGCACGGGGCCCATAAGGCGCCGCGGTGAGCGACGGTAGGCAAGCCCGCACGCACGCCTGCATGCAAAATAAAGGAAGGGATCTCTGAACCTGGACCACCCTGTATATCCCACCTTTCCCACCTCTTTATCCCCCCCCCTCCTTCCCCTCTCAGCCCCACTCGTATCCCCCCATCTCTCTCGCACTGGCACTCCACTCGGGGGCCTGAGACGAAGACAGATGACGCAGTCCGTCGATACGCCAATAACTAATGGCCGTGGCGGCGCCCAGAGGGCAGCCAATGTCCAGCTGAAGGGCGTCGGAGCCTCAACCGAAGCCCGGAGCCTCAGCCGCGATGCCTCGGCCAGAGGCTCAGCAAGGGCCTCAGCCGGTGCCTCACGAGCTCCATCCAGATCCAGTGGCTCAGCCAGAACGTCATCCAGAGTCTCAGCAAGGACGTCGGCCGGTGCCTCGTCCAGAGGCTGAGCCGGCGCCTCAGCCAGGACCACAGCTAAAGGGCTCAGTCAGGGCCATCAGCAAGGCCTCAACCAGGAGGGCCTCAGCCCAACCGGGAAGGGCGTCCACCACAGAGATCCAGATCCATGGGCCCTCCTCTAATAACCGCGATGCGACGCTGCGGAATCCTTCGCTCAAGGGACTTGCCTAAATACTGTCAGTCGCGAAATAAGAGAACTGTCAAAAGTGCTGACACATTCCGGCAGCCACGTGGCCGGTGGTGTAAACGGTGAGGCAGGCGCTACTAGAAAGAGAGAGAGAAAAGGGGGGGGGCATGGACAGGGGGGAGCGGTGGGAGGAGGAAAGATGGGGGAAAAGTACTTGACCCTGCAGATATCGCGCACACACCCCCCCCCCCCCCCTTCCTCCCTCTATCTCTCTCTCACTCGCTCAATCATGACTACGCCGCTGACGGCCGCTGACAGACCGACTCTCCCCGCTAATGGAGGGGTCCTCTGGTTGACAGGAGAGGGGTGCGGGGAAAATAAATCACTCCTGAGCCGGTATTCGAACCCGCGGCGACTGTCCGGGGGGAAGAGGGGAGAAAGAGGGGGGGCGGCGAAGAGAGAGGGGGCAAAGGGATATCTCATTATTTGGACGGCCATCCCGTCCTCCTCTCTGAGCGCCTGTGATGCTGGAGATAGGCAGCCCGCCGCGCGCGCCTGTCCCAACGTGGCCTACCTCGCAGTGATAAGGCGCTGACCTACACAACCACAGGGCTGCAGTGTGCGTGCGTGCGCGTGCGTGCGTGTCGTTGTTTTTCTTTCCTTTCTTTTCATTTTTCAGGCAAGCAACCCCGATGGCCCGGAAGTCGTCGTCATGTCGGGCGCCAGGATCGTGGAAGGGAGGGGAGGGGCGAGAGGAATGGAGAAGATGTACGACCAAGAGGCGCTGCCGGCGCGGCCGGCCCGGCTCGCCAGACCGACCCGTTTGTAAACTGAGGGGCGGGGCTGCCGAGCCGTAATGAGGAAACTTTCAACAGGGAGCCCAATCGCCGCAAATGTGTCCCGGAGAGCTTTTCGCATCGTAAATTTTACAAGAAGCCGGCGAGTAGAGAGAGAGGGAGAAATAAACGGGGGGAGGGGGGTTGATACAGAACAGAGGAGCAAAACTCTCAGCTCTTCTAGCCAAACTAATGCGTTGAGAGGTTTAGAACACACTGCTGCGTAAAAAAATATCCATTGGGCCTAGATTCTTAGCTGTGCTCTCGGTGGATACTTACACAGTGATAGCAGACCGCTGTTGAGCATGGAGAGCTTGATGGCGTTGGGGATGGAGACCAGAGAGGTGCCGGCGTGCTTGGTCGCGATGGCCTTTTTCTTCTTAGGCTTCTCGGAGTAGCGGGACGACGCCGACCTGGCCCGGCGCGACGACCCGCCGGCGCCGCTGCTGCCCGCCGCCCGCGAGCTGCGCCCGCCCCCGCTGTGGCCCCCGCTGTGGCCCCCGCTGTGGCCCCCGGAGGCGGACATGCCGCTGGCCGAGCTGGGGGACGCGGGCGCGCTGGGGGACCGGGCCCCGGGGGCCCTCTGGCCGCGGGATGAGGAGCCGCCCGTGGTGTCAGCTCAGGAGCCCTCGGCGGCCCGCCATCAGGAGCACGGCGGCGTCCTGGGGCGTCACGGCGCACCTCCCCGCCAACGAGGAGGCGCGGGAGGAGGCTCTGCCGGCCCCCTCCGACCACGGCGTCGAAACGTCCTCACCTCCACGGCGCCGGCCGCCGGCCACAGCACTCACTCACGACGGTCGAACTGGAACGTCAGAGGGCGAGGCGCCACGCCGGGCGGTGTCAGCACCTGCGCCGCGGGGGGTCCACGTCCACGACGGCACCCGCGAGGCGGGGCTCGGTGTCAACACGGCGCGCCGCGTCGTGTCGAACGGCGTCGAACTCGGCGCTCGTCACGGCCACGGCCTCCTTCGCATCTCCTCGGCACTGACCGCACTCTTCACTCTACTCGGCACCGAAGGAAACCACCCACAGGCGACCCGAAGGAGACCCGAAGGCAACCCGAAGGCCCTTGTCGCGAATACGTAAATTTAGCGACCGCGGGCAGCTCGGCGCGCTCTCTCGTCCGCCTGCAGCACGCGCACGGCCCGCTTGTCGACGGGAGAGAAGTGCTCGTTCCCGTGTGCGTGCCGCTCCACCAGGAGCACCCCGTTGTCCCGGCGGGCCGGTCCCGGACGCCACCGGGCGACAGCCGGCTGCAACTCGCGCGTTCGGTTGTTGGAAGGGCGACGGCGGCGTTCGGCGCGGCCCGGGCAGCGCGTCGCGTCCCGGGGGAGAGCTTGTCTCACTAACCAGCCGCGGCCGCGGGCCCGGTCCCAGCAGCGGCACGCCTCGGGATCGGGCCGGGCGAGGGACGGCGAGGGGTGGGC
>NW_026267131.1:5218968-5224379 GCF_000697945.3 Frankliniella occidentalis | reverse complement strand
CCCCCGTACGTTATAATCTCAGAACTCACCTTCCCTTCCGGGCCCATCTTACAGCAGCTGCTGGGGATTTGGCTCTTCCAATCCCCAGGACCGTCCACCCCACAGCAGTGCAACTGGAACACACATTAGGATTAGAAATGGGAAGACATTCTCATTATCACTGTGGACAGGGGGGAGTTTGGCGGACGGTACTCCGTCGCACCCCTCATGCAGTTAGGCCCCATTGTAGTGAGCTCAGCGTGACATTTTGAAAACAAAAAAGCGCGCCGGGTCGCTGGGGGCTGCTATGCTATGCCGACCTTGCGGGCCCACCTCCCCAGGATGACTTTTTGAAGAGGACACCTCGAGCCATAAGGCCGTACAGGTCTAAAAAAAACGCCATTACCGTGTACCAATTTTTCTGACAAAGACTAAAATGTGTTTGCTTACGCTCTCTTGCGTTTCGTCCCAGGCGCGCTTGATGTTGCTCTTGCTGCGGTACTCGACCAGGGTCGACCGCATCTTGTAGTCGGCGTGCTTGCGAACGTTCTCCCGGAACACGTAGCCGAGCACGCCGCCCACCAGCATCGTGACGAACACGATGAACACGATCAGGAAGTACTGCGGACACACACTCTCTCGTCAGTTCCCACGGGCGACGTCGCCAAACGTGTCGCGTCGCACAAGTAGTAGACATAGATTGCGGAATTCGGCACTGACCGTGAGCAGCATGCACTTGACCTCCTTGACGGCACCGACGCAGCCCAGGAAGGCGATGAGGGTGACCAGCCCGCCCGTGGCGATGAGGATGTAGACGGCGCCCAGGAACATGTCGGTGCCCGTGAGCTCCGTGATGAAGGCCTTGTCCAGCAGGGTCCACACCCCGATGCCCAGCACCACGGCGCCGCCCAGCTGCACGTCGTCAGAGTGGGTAAGTTTTGTTTAGTGCGTGTCGTGTGATATGCGAGGCTGATGCTTTTCTCACGAGCTTTCCTTTTGTACTTACGAATATGACGAAGTTGGCCAGGAACATGCTGTACTTGATGCACTGGCCGCAGCCGCCCATCTCCCTGCCGACCCCCATCGCGCTGCTGCAACAAAGAAGGAAGGGCGTGAAGCTCGCACGAGCCCGTATTGCCGGATGTGTGACCGGGGAATGCCCAACACAGCCCACACACACACCTAGGAGGCGACACAAGGGTAAGCAGAAACTTTTCCCGATTTTCAAGAATCTTAAATGCGTTTTGAAAACCAGGAACTTATTTTTCCCCCTCGGCATGTGAGTTGAATTCCGCCCTGTCAGCGTGCTGCCGTCAGCAGCCTGAAGGGGCACAGCTCGCACGCGCGCGCGCTGTGTGTGTGTGTGTGTGTGTGTGTGTGTGTGTGTGTGTGTGTGAGAGTGTGTGTATGCACGCGCGCAATACCCGCTGGCCCCTCCCCACTCACACCTGAGCACTTTCACCTCGTAACAAGAGTGTCCACGCTTTGCCATTCCCATGACCCCGCGCGACGATGTGAGTAGTGTGATGAACGGCGTGCCAATAGAATTCTGTCAGGTGCGGCTGACACAGAACCACCCGTGACTTTCTTTCTTCACTCTACCGCACTGCGGCTGCGAAGAGGGCAGGCAGGCAGGCTTTGCGGGTGCGTGGGATGGGTTTGCCAGTCGCCTGCTCTCTGATCCGAACTCCTCAAACCCAGATATGCATCCCACCCAGCCGCACGCTTGCGCTACAGTACAGTGCAGTTACAGGGTGTGCGCCCGGCTGGCCCGCATACAGGGCGTTCGGGCGCGGCTGGGTTCACCTGTCTGTCGTCACCAACCATATGGTGCTCCCTCGGGTGCGCCTCGTGGGCCCGAGCGCATAGGCGGGCGCCTATGCGCTAAGGCTAGTATACCCGTGTCCTCTGACGGGGCTGGTCGTCCAACCCAGCCCACCATGTACGCCAGGGATCACCCAGAAAGCACGCCCGTCATCCGCCACTACCAAACCTGTCAAGTGCAGCCTCTCAGAGCGCCTGGTAGGTTGGCAACATCTTGCCTGCGGCGCAGGCGTGTATTGCGGGGTGGCCTACCCCGAATCTCGCAGGCGCCGAGCTCTCGTTATTGGCCGAGTGAATCTGAGAAACACGGACACGTACTTTCTCGACGATCCCTGACTGTACGCAAGAGGTCGGGGGTTTTCCACTCATGGAGCTCACTGCACACTCTGGACAAGCAGACAATAAATGTTATTCGAGCTGGCTTTATTGCGTCCGAAGGGAGTGGGGCGCGCCGGGGTGGGGCGGGGCGGGAGGTCGCGGCCCGTTCACTTCCGGTGAGCGCACTACCCGGAGCCCCGCGGCCCGGAGCCGCGGCGGTTTCCCAGAGCAGGCACCCGGAGGCATCCGGAGGGCAGCCGGCCTTCGCCAAGGTCATGTGTCGGCGGCGGCCACGCCTCACTCTCGCTCTCTCGCTCCCTCGCTCCCTCACTCACTCACTCTTTCTCTCTCATTCTCTGAGAGACTTAAAACTGAGCACAAGTGTAGCAGGCCTGGTTCACGACCCGTCGCACCTCGCATACTGTAGTGGGTCGTTCACCTCCACGCAAAAAAAATTAATAGATCACCGCCATTACCGGCTGATTTCCATCCGTCACACTAAGGCAGCGATATATATTATTTGTCGTCAGAGTAGGACACGTTACCGGGTGAATAATTACAGATTCCACGTATACGGTCACTCTTAGAGTGTGAGTGAGAGGCTGAAAGAGCACAGATACAAGGAGATTCCGTATTTCGTTGGGAGAGGACGTGTTCTCCAGGAAGCGCCGGGAGGAACGCAATCAGAGAGGAAGGATTAGCTGCGCTGAGAAGCTGATACGCGCTTCGAGCAGGCGCAGCAGGCGATCCCGGAAGGGAATAGGCTCCACGCATCGTCGATGCACCTCGTCGGTGCTGGAAAACTCACGAGAAGACTGTTTGAAACTGTTTGTGTAAACAAAATTAAACGCAAGAAATACTGAATTCGGTGTCCGTTATTCGCTTGCATTAATTCTATACGATCACACGTGTGCCAGTGTGCGCACGACGTTGCAGTCGAGTTGTGTGAGTGTCGAAGACCCCGTCTCAAGGGCGGTACTACACCATAAGTCCCACGAGAATATCCCCCTTTCACACACCAAGTGCGTGACTGCATACACGCGCGTTTAAAACGTGAAAAGTGTGATGTAACGTGTGAGGAGGGCGAGAGTTGCATGTAAAAAATGATTACTGTATAAACTGCTAAACAAATAGCTTAATGAGAGATATCTAATTTTTTCGCTATGGAGCTAAAACTTTGGACAAGTTTAGATACATAGATAAACTTTAATCCACACGAATAAACTTTCCTCCAGATTGCTAAATTTTTAGCCTCACAGCTAAATTATAAGTTATCCGCTGCTATTTGCTATTATTTAGCTATTTAGCTAATCTTTCATTTTCTAGTGGAGACTTTGACGCACGCCTGTGTGTCGGAGACAGGGGAGGGAGGGAGGGAGGGAGGGAGGGAGACTTAGAGAGCTGCTGGGTCAGTGACCAGGACCAGGACATGACCATGCAGGACGTGCCGATATTGGCAACAGCGGGGCGCCTCCCTCGGAGTGACGCAACGGGGCTGCCTACCCGGCCAGGGGCCGGGCCGTCATCGGGCGCGAGGGCCCGCCGGAGAGTGGCGGGGCGGGGCGAGCCTGGGACCGACAGGTAGGGGCAGAGCAGGGAATGTGGGCCAAGGTCGGAAAGGGAAGACAGCGCGCTCTCCGCGCAGCAGCTCAACGAGCTCAACCTCTCCGCCTCTCTCGCTCGCTCGCTCGCTCTCTCTCTCTCTCTCTCTATATATATATGACCCTGTCTCTCTCTGTCTCTCGCTCTCTCATTCTCTGTCTCTCTCCCTCTCATTCTCTGTCTCCCTCTCTGTGTCTCTCTGTCTCCCTCCCTCTCTCCTGCTGGCCCTTCTCGCAACTCATTCCTCCTTGTCTTCTCCCAGACCCACAGGGACCACTACTACCACTGGCTGTTGGCACTCCGGGTAACATACATGCCGAGAAGTCGTCATTTCTTGTTCTGACCTTTGAAAGTTGCTCATCTCCCGTCTCGCGTTTCAGTGAAACGAAAAACATCATTACAAAAAAGACTGTTTCAAAGGAACCAATCAGAGCTGAAGGAGGATGCACCTGAGGCGCCTTTTACCTGTACCCGGACCTGTTACCGACTGACTCCTATACAAACCTCTCCCCTACACCCTCCCCCCTTTTCTCTCTCTCGCCGGCATAAGTACGTTCTTGTACCAACATGGGCCCATCAATAGGGCCATCCGAGCAGGCCTGTGATGAAGGGGAAAGTGGCGGCCCCCGCCCCGCGCAGCCGTTACAGCTGCGTCTCGCGTCCATTGCGTATCTCCTTACATGTATACCTGTACAGCCGCCTGCTGAGGCCAAGAATTTCATCCCCGCACATGTGTTTTGGACTCTGATTTAGCAGATTGTACATTTAAAACATTTCACACTGCTGAAACTAACTCATGGTATCGGTACAGACCTCTGGTAGAGGGCACATGCAATGCATGCTGCTTGATAGGGCCTGCAAAAATTAAAATTGAGACCGACGTGTTTAATTTGCATAGAGAGTGTAAATTAGAACTGTCCCAAAGTAAGTTTCGGCAGTGTGGAATGTTTTAAATTATACATTTGCATCCGGAACCAAGTTAAAATTTGGGACAGTTCTAATTTACACTCTATTCTGAACACTTCCGGATATCTATGCAAATTAAACAGTCTCAATTTTTATTTTTCCAGGCCCTACCAAATATTTCTAAAGAGAATCACCTACATTCTTAATTTTGAATCACCTCCATTCTTAATTTTGAATCGTCTGCTTTCAAGATAGATAATTCTTGAGTGATGTGTTTTTTTAACGGTGCACTCGCGGGGACAGAAGCCACACCGACAGCTTGGCGCCTGAAAAGATGTTCTCTAGCAGATGGTCCCAACACGCCCCAGGAGAAAACTGTCCACACGAGTTCCACCAGGCTGCACCAAGTGACACGCCACGCCTCGCCACGCCACGTCTCGCCACGCGCCACGCACGACATATCGTCATCTTCTTCTCGGGAAAACGCACCCATAAAAACCCACAAACAAAGCGTCGTCATAAGTAAATGTTCTCGCAGGCTTCAAAGCTCATTTTCCGCGCCGAGAACACATTTTTGGACCTGTGCGGCTGCGTTATTTTGGGGTGGGAACTCTTTTTGTCGCTCTAACGGAAAGAGTTCGCGCGCAGTGCCCAGGAGCTCTCTGCGAGGTGTACTCCGGGTGCCGGGCGCCGTGCTGTTATTGACTTCCGAACAAGTCACGAACAACGCCACAAGTGCGTGCGCGTGAGAGGGTGTGTCGGGGTGTGCGTGAGCGCAGTAT
>NW_026267131.1:5214668-5218918 GCF_000697945.3 Frankliniella occidentalis | reverse complement strand
CCCCCTGCCCCTTTCCCCGTGTACTCCCCACAACCACCGCAACACGGACCCCGGCCAAAACCCGTTCAACTCGCGGCGTCGTCGCAGGCGAACTCTGGCACAAGTAGCGTAGCCGGGGCTGTGTGAGAGATACAGAGGTAGCATGGGCCGCAAGGAGTGCAAGCAGAACAGGCTGATCCGTTGTCTCCGTGTGCCGGTGGCCGCCTTCTCTGTCAAGCTCGCGCCCAGCCCGTCTCTCTAAGGCCTCTCTCTCTCACACACACACTCTGGGACGCCCGGCTACGCCACTCCACTGCCAGCGCACCGCACCACCGCCACCTCCCTCTCTGCCTTCTACAAAAATACCGAGTAGTGGTCTGTGCAAGCTGGGCGGGGCGTGGCGTGGCGTGGCGGGGCGTGGCGGGGCGTGGCAGGGCGTGGCGGGGCGTGGCGGGGTTGTGCGGCCATTAGCCGCGCCCTCAACCTGCTGCCGCTGCTTGGCCAGCCGCCGACCCGCCCCTCCTCTGGTCCCCACAGCTGTTGTGGATGGAGTGGGTACCACCTCGGACCGTGGGTTGAGGTGGTCGAGGGAGAGGGGGGACGACAGGCGGCAGCGGCGAGAAGTGCATGAGGGCCGACACGTGCGCGCACGTGGAGCGGGCTGCAGGGAGCCAGGGAGCCGCTGCAGCTGACGGCCCCGGTCCGGTGGACACCCCCACCATCGGCGGCGGGTGCGGGGAAGTCCCGAGGCACCGGACGGGCCGACCTGGCCTCCCGCGCCACCGCCACCCCGAGTCCCTCGCGTTACCTCTAATAACCCGCATCCCCGCATCCTAGCATCCCTTCGCTATCCCCGGGCGGCCCCTACTACCGGCGCGGCCGGCACTCGCGGCGGGGGCCGGTGCTCCAGCCAGCAGGTCAGAGAGCTGGATGTGGACGGGTGGAGGCGCGCGCGAGGACTGCGGGCGAGGCGGCGGCGGGCCGGGGGCAGCCGAGGGGCTGGCGCCGCCCCCCTCACTCTTCTCCGCCCGCCCCCGCTCTTGCGCCCGGCGGCGCATGGCCCCCACGGGGGTAGCCCTTCCCCCCCCCCCACCTTAGCTCTCACCCGATCATACACTCGCGTGGCTTTCGCCTGAGTCAGTATCACACTCTCCCTGTGCTTTATAGGAGCCTTGTCGTCTTCAATGAAGTCAAACCCGTGTGTGACTTGCCGCACACATGTCAGATTTTCATTCATTCGTCTGTTCGTTGTAAATATTTTACAACTGAAAACATTTTTTTTTTTAATTTAACTGATCACATTGTAGCTGCCGCACGGGAAATGCCATGCCGTCAGTTAGTGGGAACATTACGGATTGAATGTGTTCATTTGGCGCCCAGCCTTGCGTTTGGCGCGGTGGTGTGCCCCCCCCCCTTTCCCCCACTCCACACCCTTACCCCAGTAGTTCTGTCTTTCACCGTGAGGTGGCGCCAGCTGACCGAGCTGGCCCGTTCCGTTCCGTATGTTTCTTGTGCCATGACGTATTTTTCATACAGTTAGGGTAGGTGTTTGTTGTGGTTTCTTGTTTGTTGGTTAGGGATGGCTGTGACGGCGATTGCAGCTGATTTCGTTGTGCTTTATAAAGACGTTTATTCAGAAATTCTCCTGTAATTTTCATGAAATATCAAGGCAAGCAGTACGGAGAAAGATATGTAAGTCAGTACGAGTCATTTATCCGAGTGACAGTTTGATACGACCCGAGTTAAAAATAAAAGTGTGCTGCATCATCTATTTTATATAATATTTATCTTGTTTAACGTGTTTTGAACCATCCTATTGCATATTATTTTCAGGTCCATCTTGATTTTTTTATTTTGGACTTTTTAGTTCTATGAGTGAATTGCTTCCACGAATATTATATGTTCATTCATTGTTGCTTGTTTCTCTGTGTAGGAATTTTGACATTTGTCTGAAAGAGGGCTTGATCGTTGATTTCAGGGCTTCAAGTAACAAAATGCGAGCTGCCCGTCTGTCTGGGCAACAATTTGAGGTTCTTATTGAATTCATGCAACAACATCCACATTTTGCTGTTGGACGGGCTTCTGGAGGCTCTTATACCAAAGAAGAACACGATCAACTCTGGAAAACATTAGCAGCTATTCTTAATGAAACGCAGGGGCCAGTTAAACCTGTGTCAAAATGGCAGAAGGTACAAGGTTATAAAACCATTTGTGATACCCTAAAGTTGGTCATGTTAAGTTAACTGTTTTTAAAATTTTATGTTGCATTAGTGCTGGGTTGATTTAAAATCAAATGCCAGAAGCCGAGCCAACAAGTGGAGGGCAAAATTTTCGGATAGCCCTCCAGAACCTTCTGGAGCTGTGTTTACTCCCTGGGATGAACGTGTTCTTAGATTACTCAATAGCATCAGTCTTGGAAACAATGACAGTGTAAGCAGCAATCAACACATCTTGATGTCAGCTCCAATTTGCATGATTTTTTGTCAATTGATTACCTTTTTTGTGTTTTTACAGTCTCCTTTGCAGCTAGTGGAAGTTGGCTTTTCTGATAAAGTTGTACCTTCACCCAAAGCACAAAGACTAAATAATCTACCCATCCTATCCAAAGATGTATACCATAACCATAACAATAGATCCCGATATGTAGGTATTATGATCATTCAGGACAAGCACAAAGAAGTTTCTGGATCATCCGTTTGAAAGTATTCCTTCTTTTAAATCTAATCTACTACCTTCCTCTTTAGGATCTAGATGCTGGACCTCATGATTTCAATCTAATGGAGACTTTAAATAAGGCTGACCGAGCATGCACTGCTGAGGTGAAATCTGAGGAGGAAGAGTGGCTGGAAGAGGAAAATGGGATTTGCGAAGAAGAGTATTCACTTGATTCTATGTCAGCGAGAAATGGTATAGTAAAGGCTAAGTTGTCTTATGTTTTTTCACAATTTCTAAATTCTGAAATACATCTAAACTTTTCATTTATCTTTTACAGATTTAGATTCTCAAGCAATGAGGTATTTGCCAACTCATTATGCTTCACCGTCCATAAATGAAACAGAGGAATTGCCTGGTGGTGCTCATTCTGTTAGATCTAATAAAAGTGAGTTTATTTTAACCTGGCTTTTGGTATACGGACACTTTTCCATTTCTTAATTTGCGATGATTTTGTCTTTTAGGAAAACTAGAGGACCATAGTTCCACTATGAATGTGGAGGACTCTTTAGAAAGGCTTTCTAAAGTAAGTGAATTAACTTTTTTTTCCTGTGGCCCCATGTTTATTAATTTGAGTCAAGGAGGCTGATACCATCTGTTCTGTACATGCATTTCCACTCTACTTACATCCTGTTTTCATTATTTGCAGAAAATTTGTGGAACATTAGACAGAATAGCTACTGCAGCTGAGGAAGCTAATACACTCCAGCAACAGATGGTTAATGCCATGAATCGTTTAGCAACAACCTTTGAAGGGCTACTTCCTGTTGTGACCGAAGTTCTCTCAAAGAAATAGGGTTTAGGCGTGTGGTATGTATCGAATGACATTTATCCATTGACCACTAACTTTATTATGAACCAGGTGTTTGTTCATAATCTCTAATCATCTCTAGTCGTTTGGCTGTTGAATTACTATTATTAAATTTTAATTTCAAACTCCGGTGTTAAGTCAGCACTAGAGACTGGAGTTTGATCAATCTTAGTCAGAAAGAGGTAGTAAAGTACACACATCTTTCATGTTAAAATAGGATCTAGGTGATATGTGATTTTGGTATCTTTAGTGTGATAGTAATGTAAACACATGATTCCTCAATTTGATTCATTCCAGTATATCCTATCTCAATATTCTAGTTTTTGCAAATAGCACGTTCATGGCCGTAAATGTTTGTTTAGAAGTCTGTGGCCATTTGCAATTGTTCTTCTTCTTTTCTTTTTTTTACTGTTTTACAAATCTGGCCATATTTAATCTTTTGGTTTTGGAGTTTGTGGCCACATTCAATCTTTTGTTTAGATCACCTACAAAATCTGAGAAATGGGCTGAGACCATGGCTAATGTGTAAGGTAAAAAAAGGAGTGAAAAGAAAAGTTCATATTAAAATCTTTATGTATTAAAAAAAATCTGAAATTTTTTCTATAAATATATTTACAATAAATAGTTAAATAAATAAATAAATAACCACAAAAGACATTACAAGTAAGCCCTATCAAAACCAGTAGGATTGACTCAGATTGACTTGTCTTTTTCATTGATTGTTTTCTTTTACAAAAGGCTAAAAGGT
>NW_026267131.1:5205104-5206451 GCF_000697945.3 Frankliniella occidentalis | reverse complement strand
GGGGGGGGGGGGGAAGGAGACTCTGTCGTGAAAGGATTTCGCCCCTTCCTGCGACAGTTGTAAAGTACTTAATCAAGTGGTTAAAACGCTCTTTGGCTGTGCGGGGTGCGGGACTACTTATATCACCTACGGTGGTAGTGCAAGAACGCAGGGCACCACCTCGGTTAAGTTGTCGTATAGTTTTGTCAGCCCGCATCTCTAATAGCGTGACGGAAGTAAATAATAGGTTCGAGTACCCGATACGTCGATATCGTGCCTTTTTTGCCGTTTGGTCGTTAATTCTGTCGAGATTAGGGGGCGGAGGTTATGACATTAAAATTACTCGACATGTAGGAGGGTTGGCCCATCAGATTGTCAGCCCCTCCTCTCGTGTCGCGGATAGCAACTGACACAGATGCTATCTACCTCCCCCACCCCTTTCCCTCCCACTCGGCTATTATGTGCGAAACGCATCTGTACTCGAGGCTACGCCGTTTGCGCGGCGCCAAGCGCTACATGGCACCTGGAACGCGACGGACCCCGCTGCGCCTTGCACGCACGGGGGCCGCTCGAAGTTGGCGCTGACTGGACAGCAACAGCCAGCGACAACACCAGCCCAAACGACCCGTAATGACAATGCCCTTAATGATCGTGTAGGCTGGCTAGGTCAGGGCGACGACATATCAAAAACACTTTGGAAAATGCTGCTAACCCCTGCAAGGATACTCTGGACACTCTTGTCATATATTACAGCAATTTGGCAGTTGTAAGGTACTTTTAAAAGAATCTTTATCTCGGGCTAAAGAAATAATGCCAAACTTTTGGTTAGTCCACCACACCGGATCGGGCCCACACACAAGCAGCTGAAATATTACATTTCTTTCGGCCTTGCTTTGCTCTGCGTCATCCGATCACAATAAGTGCCGTGAGTCAGCCCATGGGGCCTGGCGCGGAGTGGAAATGGGAAAGGAAATGGAATGGCCAGGGCGCGGGCCGCGGGCCGCGGGTTCGAACACCGGCCACTCCGCCGGCGACGCTCAAGATGTAATTCTGCGATTTCGTGGGAATGATAATTGAGAGAGAGGGAGTAGCCGATTGCTATGGGCGCCTTGCGGAAGTGTGTGACATTCAAACACTCATAAGAGCGTGCCAAAATGTCACACACAAAAGAGTGTATGACAACGATGTAGCACACACTCTTTTGTGTCGGACAAGTATACAATTTTTACTTTTTATAGTAAAAACAGTGCACTGGGTGTTGCATAAAAGACACAGGTGCGGGCGGGTTTGCCTACCCAAGGGGCTATGGCGCCTTACGGGCAGAGCGGGTAGGCAAACCCGCCCGCACCTGTGTCTTTTATGCAACAC
>NW_026267131.1:5201634-5205054 GCF_000697945.3 Frankliniella occidentalis | reverse complement strand
GACATTACAAGTAAGCCCTATCAAAACCAGTAGGATTGACTCAGATTGACTTGTCTTTTTCATTGATTGTTTTCTTTTACAAAAGGCTAAAAGGTATGAAATTTTAGTCACGGCATCTTGGGGTGCTTAGGAAGAATTTAGCAATCATTATGAATGGAAAAAACAAACAAAACAACAACATTATTCCATAGTTTTCAGTACTTTCAATTCTGAATCTGAATGAAGAGACTTCTTACTTCTGTGTTAAATGGTGTCAGCCACTCCAAGATATAAGACTGGGTATCATTAAGTGAAGAATTGATTCCTTACACTAAACTCATCAGGACTAGTACACACAAACTTTAGCATGATGACTTAAAATGCCTGTAATAAAAAATACAGGATTTCCCATCAGCCCAATATCTTTTCCTAGTTATTCTGTATCGCCTGCTGGTGTCTGGTTGGATTTGCTGTATGTCACTAACAACTGCGCCTTGTGGCTCAGAACAAGTAGGCAATCCACCTAGACGCATACATGCATTCTTGCACAGCTAGGTGAAACATCTTGTACAACTTAAACAAAATTTAAGTTCAATACCAGAGGTTGGTTCAGAAATGGCATTAGTAAAACTCATTTAAGTATCAGATATGATAAAATTGTGGTAACAAATGCTTAATACTCCTGTTATAAATCTAAGGAACAGTTGTAGACAAGAAAAAATGGCAGAGCTATGAATTTTTTAAACGAAGTGCTGTGTAAATTATGCCTTAACAAGGTGCAAATTCTTTAGCAGACCAAGCAGGGAGTTCTTTTTAAAGCATGGATCAACCCGATTGTTTTTAACATGCTCTGAGAACAGAAAGAAGTCAAGAAAGCTTGTACAGATCAGAATCACACACTTATTCATATCAAACATATACATACATACGTCACTTCATGAAATATCCTTAAAGGCTTTCGGTGTATCTTGATTTGTTTTTCAGTCTGTTTTAAGGGACATTTTCCCTAGAGGGAAGCTGAGTCCCTGTTGAAGTAATGAAAAAAGCACAAACTGGGCGTTTTTAAAAATGTATGAGCTGCAAATTTGATGAATGATGAAATCTTGTACTGAAACTTGATCATATCATTTTGAAGAGAATGCATGAAAATATCATCCCCAGCAACTGGAAACAAGAAAAATCAAGTCAGTTGGTCACATCAGTTGTATTGGCAAAAAATACTTGAATTAGTTTTGTTCTATTTTTCTAACTACTTTTGCTGATCATCAAATGAACTATCATCAGATAAGTGCAATTGAATGAAAATATGTGGTTTTATTCTTATAGTAGCAAGCACTCTACTCCAAAATGCACACTGCAAACGTGCTCTGAGATGTAAGCTCATCAAAAACAACACTTAAAATGTATCACCAAAACTTGTGCATTTAAAAATCAGAGCGTGGCAGGGTACAAAATAAGAAAGGAAATCTCAAAGTAGAGAAAAATTTTAAATTATGGCAAATTACGATTGTAAAGGAACCCTCTTCATGTATCTAAACTGCATGTCACAAGTCCAATTCATTGCCAATTATTTAAATGATTAAAATGTCGAATGACTCAAAGAAAATCTAAGACGTTTTTTATTCTCTTCCCCTATAGGTTTTTTCTTTCCTATGATATTACCATGATACAAGCTACAATTATGCCTGCTGTCCCAATGGTTCCAGCATGATCTCTTGCAGCTGTCACAACTAACTCCAGGCAGCCTGTCTTGTATGCTTTATTAACGTCACAGTCTTCTTGCTGAAAAACACCAATAATCACAGTATTTCAGTAACCGATTACAAACTGTAGGAGAATCTTTTTAACCAGCGCCCTGTACCGTACCCAGCAAGGAGTGCCAAATAAACACAACTGGTGCATTTACTACATTATTTCTGGTTATTTATGGTGTTAGTACACATTAAATCTACTACAAATCATGGGAATCATAAACAACTGCTTGCAAGTGATATAGCTGCAGCACAAACACAACTTGTGATCGTCTTGGGCTGTAAGTTTACCATTAATGAGGACACACCAATTCCTGCCCCTGCGAGCACATTTGTATTGTCCGAAATGAGACCTTGTAAAGTAGTTAGGCACCCCATAGTGTAGATATTACTGGGAATGGGCGACGACTGGCAGGGATTCTTCTGGAACCATACAAACTCCCTTAAAGCAAATGATCTTTTTCCTTTTCTTCCCAGTCAAGAAATAATTTGTAGCAAAGCAAAATTTGGTCGACATACTAGTGAAACCAGATTTGCATCTTAGGTACATTTCAATTTGAACTCAGAAAAATGTGTCCACCATGGGACACAATGGCCCAGGTAGCAGAGCCGCGTCTTGAAAGCGCACTTTTGGCGCATTGATGCGCCTAAAATGCGCAAGAAATGCGCAACAAATGCAGGCCTTGCTACCTGGGGGAGCCAGACGTGGAGTCGAATTGGTTGCCTACCTGGCTGGTGTCGACAGAAGCACTCTTCCAGTGCCTCCAGAAGGGCTGGCTCATGCGGGCTCTTCGCTGTTGGCGCGGTAGGCAAGGGATCCCGCGACAGCCCGCAACCACGAATTGCAGGAGCCCAGCCCAGCCCAGCCTGTTGCCGAACGAAAGAGCCCGCAAAGAGCCCGCACGGCTGCGCTCAGCCCGCTCGAACTCTTTCGGCACAACCAGCGGCATCAGCCCGGGCCCTTGGCCGAGGCGGGGTGGGCCGGCGCCGGCGGGCGCGGGCAGTCCCCCGTCAGCCCGCAATAGACCATTCCGCTAAGCCGAAAAAGAAGAAGAGAAGGAAGAAGCAAATATATTTTTTGGGCCTCAATGGACCTTCTAACACAGCATTTTGCAACTCTTACATGTTCAAAATGATTTTATAGAGCAAATGTGATATTTTTAAGACAACGAATCACTCACAAATCTGCCCTATCAGCCCTAAACGATACCTTTGCTTCTTCCTTCTCTTCTTCTCTTTCGGCTGAGCGGAATGGTCTATACAAGCGCGCGGGCTGGCGGCGGCTGACCGGGCTGGCGCGGGCTCCAGCGGGCTCTTTTCGGCAGCACAGCCTCCGCCGGATGGGCCGCGCCACACGAATTCACATATGCCAAAGCCGGCTTCGGGAGGAACACCCGAACACAGCCGCTCGCTGAACGCGTCGCAGCGGGCTGTTGCGGGCTCCTTTCGCTTCTCGGCCAACAGCGAAGAGCCCGCATGAGCCAGTCCTTCTGGAGGCACTGAGCCAGCCCTTCTGGAGACACTGAGCCAGCCCTTCTGGAGGCACTGCACTCTTCTCAGTGCTGAAGCCACTGGCTGCTTGTACGCGACTCCCCCCCCCCCCCTTTTCCCCCCGTACGTTATAATCTCAGAACTCACCTTCCCTTCCGGGCCCATCTTACAGCAGCTGCTGGGGATTTGGCTCTTCCAA
>NW_026267131.1:5176337-5193571 GCF_000697945.3 Frankliniella occidentalis | reverse complement strand
GGGCGGGTTTGCCTACCCAAGGGGCTATGGCGCCTTACGGGCAGAGCGGGTAGGCAAACCCGCCCGCACCTGTGTCTTTTATGCAACACCCGGTATAGGTCAAACACCTTTCTGTAATTGCATGGTTGTCACACACTTGTCAATGCACGACACATTGATCACACACTACTGTGTGCGTGACATTTCGTCTCGCACTTTAAGGTGTTCGATTGTCACACACTTCTATTCGCAGAGCGCATGCCGCCGCACAAAGCCCATCCCCGCCGCGGTGCGCGCGGGCCTTCCCTGCCTTTCCTCACTCCTGGCGGCGCTATTCGTCAGTGTCGGCAGGTGCGAGAGGGAGGGGGAGGGAGCTGGGGAGGGGCGTAGAGTGAGAGGATTCATGCCCAGCGAATGATCACCTCGATCATTTGCACCGCGCCGCGTCCTTGACTCCTTTGGCGGGAAGGCGCGCATAGTTGGCGCGCGGCGTGGGGGGAAGCACGAAGTGTATTCCATGGAGGGCTTATTGCACGGTGGTGGTGTACCCGCATCACTGTAGGTCCCGGCCCCATGAGCATCACATACTGCGCCGGTCATGGATAGTTGATGTATGGGGCGTTATGGGGCGTTCTATGGCCGCGCGACCATTCACCGCGCTGATAGACTCGGCCCCATCAGCCTGACATGTATAGCGACCGCGGAATTAGGTCAGGAGGACGTCTTGTAAATACACCATTACCGAAACCTATACGGAATTTTTTTCTCTCTCTCTAAACTACAACTTTATAACAACCCGTTGAAGAAAAGAAACAAAAACTATACCCTTTTCTTGTCTACCTTACTAGAAGATGGAGGGGAATACTTTTACTCGGGGAGTTAACAAAACTATTCACTCACCTGTTATGAGAATAAAGTAATCCGTGGAAAGACTCCGGGCAGTGTTCACCTTGAGGTCCGGCGATGCGATCTCGGCAGCCCGAGCACTATGCACCGCTTCTCCTTGACCACTCACAGCTCCTAGCGCAACACAAATTTTATCCACTCAGGTAAAAAATAAAATGAACAGCAACCGTGCGCACGTTGGTTTTTATAGAGACAAAATACGGCAAAAATGTTACTAATAGAAGTGATGATACTTTACACGAATATAGAGAGCTTATCATTTGCAGCTAAATCCAATTTTTTTGCAAATTATGTTTGTAATTATAACACTGAGAAATATAAACAAGAGGCGTAATATTGATTATTTTTTTTTCCACGTGTAGTCGCGCAACGCCTCCACTCCAGGGAGAGTGACGCCACGCCAGGCCACGTCCCGGCTGGCCAGGCCTGCTACGCCTGCTACGCCTGCTACGCCCTGCCGCTCGTTCTTGCCTCACTCAGCGCCAGTCGTGACTGTGCAAGGCCCTGGCCGACGCTGCACTGCTCGCGGCCGCGGTCCGGACAAGACTGGCGGGCCGGCGGGCGGGGCGAGGCGCGACGGCACCCGGCGGACCCACTCTCCCCCCTCACACACTCACCGCCCGGTGCGTCTCTCTCTCTCTCTGTCTCTCGGTCTCTCTCTGACAACAAAAGCGCACGCACTCTGTGTGCGGGGTAGGCAACCGAACCATACTGACACTTTACACTGTAAACAAAAGTCGAAATTTTCCAAAAAGTTTGAAATTCCCCATATTTTTTTGGAAAAAAAGATTTTTCGATACTGTTTGGATTTCAAACTTCCCGCGATGAGTGAAAATTTTTCAGTCAATTGTTTGGTGGAATTTTAAAAATACAAACAAGAAAAATGCAGTGTAAACTAACACACGGTTGTGCACAATTTTATGCACAACTTTTTATAACTTGCAGAGAGATATTATGCGTAAATTTGCGAATTTTTCTACTAATTTTAAATTATGCCTGTTTAAAATTCTACTCCCCTGCCCTCGCACACTAATGCAACTGCCTAATATACCTTTTTCAGTGTGTCCGCTGGTAATTAGTTCAGAAGCGCTTCCCCGGCCGTGGCCCACGGGCCCCCGAGGGGGCTCTCGTGTCCCGCTTAGCCCCTTCCGCCCCTCGTGGCCCATCGGCTCATGCCCATATGGCTCGGACACACGGTCCCGCAATGAGCGCTCTCCACGGGGACAAGCGCTCTCCGGGGCCAATGAGGCCTGGCACCTTGACCTGCCCAGTCGGTGCGGCTTACAGTACGCGCTTTCACTGCTCGGTGACCGACGGCGACCCTTTCATGGCCCTCCTGTGGGGTGCGGGGGACATGCAGGGGTCAGAGAGGTCGGACGTCCGCAAACTTATCTACTAACGTTAATCTCAATGTCTCCATAGCAATTAAAAAAGCGCGTGCGCCGTGCGTTTGGCAGTCGTGAGAAAGAAGCACTTAACACAAGAAAGTAATTTGGGCGAGGGGGTCATGACCGCGCAAGTTGCCTCTCTATTGAGCGGTTTATTGTTGATATTAAGGGGGTGGGGGTGATATGGTACGATCGAGGCCTGAAAATACGCCCTACTGACATTCGACCACTTTATTCGGCAAATTACGGGAGCTCGGCGCCTGCGAGACTTGGGGTAGGCCACCCCGCGTTACACGCATGCACTGTGAGCAAGATGTTGCCTACCGAGCAGGCGCTACGAGAGCTTGCAATGTCTCAACTGAGAAATTTCGGAACGCAAGGCGCCGCATGGTGAGGGAGACGGTAGGCATGCCACATACACACGCCTGCATGCGGTGCAGTAAGACCAGATTAAAAAGCGGCTTCGTACACACTCGCACATAGTTTATTTCCCCGTCTTCTCTCCGTATATCTGGAGTCGGCGCTTGATGATGATTGCCTCTCTGCCCCGAGCACCCAGCTGACCCCTGACCCCTGACCCGCACGGCGCCGGCGCAGCCAGCCACGGGGCGGCGCCGCGAGGTGCGCGTCCTCCGGAATCCTTTTCCTCCGGATGCCCTGCGCGGCGCTGCGTGAACAGGGCGGGGCCACGCCCTCCTCTCTGACCCGCTGAGCTGCGCCTGTGGTGGGGCGGGGCGGCGCGGGGCCGCCGTAGATCGCCCTGTTGCACGCGCCCCCTACTGTTCCCGCTGGCCCGTTTGCGTTTAGGGGGAAGCACACGGCAAAACGAAAATCAGTCGCGTCTTTGTTGATGTTAATTTTCCAAAGTGCATGTCAGTAAGCGACCATAATATTCGTCTGGTCAACTCGGTCAACGGCTTGTTCCTACAAAGCTGCGACCTCCGTGAGCGTTGGCGTGAGTTGCGAACACTGCGAATGTAGCGTAGGGACGCACTTCCCTTCCGTCCCTTTCGTGTGCCCGGGCTGCAGGGCCCCGGGCGCCCCCGGAGGGCCCCACCGCTATAATTAAGGACTTAATGTCACGAGCACGCACACGGCACCATCCGCCTGGAATTCCAGGTCACGGGTTCATCTACCACATTTCCTTTTTATTATTTCGTTTATACTTTGGCAGAGGAGCTTGTCGCGGCGCCCCCCCCCCTCCCCCCGGACGACGCCCGAGACCTTTTACCCTTCCTCTTCCATCGCTGGACGTGTCCGAATTTCGAGGATCACTAACGATGAACTTTCTCCCCGCGGCGCGATGCGACACCTTAAGACACTGACATTAGCCCGCGCCGGGACCGGCCGGTCGGGGGCCACGGCTCGGCGCGAGAATAGCTAGGAATTTTAATTTCCCCAAAAGCAATTTAGGTAATTTTTCAAAATTCTTTTTAAATTTCTGGGGGTTTCCTGAAAGATTTCATTTTCTTACAAGTTTTCTTCTGGAAAAGTTTAAATAGTTCTTTCAATTAAATTGCCAGCTTTTGCGTCAATAATAGTGATGTTGGGTGGTAATTGTTGGGGATGCAGGCAACGACGGCGGGGGCGGGGGGCGGTGACTGCTGAACAACTCTAGTCAACATAAAACAATAAAATACTCAAAAAAATAGTAAAACTAAAATAAATCGTACCCAAAAAAATCGAACATAACCACTGCAAAATGTCAGACTGCCCGTGTCCACTGGAGCGGAAGGTCCTGATCCAGACCATGAATGAGATCGTGGGTATCCTCAGCGAAGACGCCAGGTAAGTGCGCGCACGAGGACGAGCACAAGTAGAAACTTTTCTGTAGAGCTGGGTTCGGGGTGGTTTTGCGTAAGAACGTCAGTCGTGCAATGTAAATGACTTTTGTACCAGAAAGAAGAAGGAGTGCGAGGCGTGCTGCGTCCAGCCCAAGCGGTGCGGAGGCGACACGGGGCTGTCGCGAGTGACCAGCGGGTGTCGAGAGACGGCGGTGAGTGACCAGCAGAGGGGTTCTCCTCAAACACACGCGCCCCCCGCGACCTCCCCGCTGACGGTCGGGTCCTTTTAATGTGCACGGCGATAAGGTGGTGCCGTACCAGGCGGGCGCCGGCGCCCCGGTCAAGGCCTGCAAGTCGTCCGAGCTGCGCGCCGGCGTCTTCTACTCGGAGTGCCGGTGCCTGAAGCGCGACGGGCTGCAGCGGGCGTGCCGCCGTAGCGCGTGCAGCGACCGCTGCGGCTACGTGCGGCCCGCGCGCAGGGAGCCTGTGCCGCTGGGCACCCCCGAGCAGGGCTACAGTCTGCGGCCCGTCTGCTGCCCGGGCGAGAAGGAGGCCGAGAGGCTGCAGGTAGGCGGGGGCCACAGGGTGCCGGAAGGGTGCGGTAGGGGTGCCGTAGGGGTGCCGTAGGGGTGCCGCAGGGTGCCGCAAGGGCGAGGGTCGTGGGTCGGTAGCATCATCATCGTCTGTAACAATGCAATTTGCATTGTGGACAAGCTACATTCTGCGGGTAAATTTACTTCAGTAAATAATAGCACGTTGTTTGAGAGGTGTACGGCGCTTAATGGACTCGGGTAAAGTATAGATTCGGTCCTAACCGTGCGGGATCTTCCCGCAGTTCCTGCACGCCAAGGCGGACCTCCAGAAGCGCAAGCCTCCGCTGCCGCCGCTCGAGCCCCTACCGATGCCGCCCGCTCCACCGTGAGTCCATATATCTCGGCCCGCCGAACAACACCGACCGATTTAGAGTCGAGGTGCCGCCGAACTCGCCTCTGTATACCAAACTCGACCTCCTCCTCCTCCTCTTGCTGCAGGTACAACTGGACGGGCACGTTCGAGCACAAGTGCAAGCCGGACGAGCGCTGCCCCCGGCGCCGCGCGCCCCGCGCCTACCCGTGCGGTGGCGCCAAGTGCAAGCACTGGGAGGTCCCCAAGCCCTGCACCTTGCCGATCTGCAGGGCCGACTGCTTCGAGCACGCGCCGGGCTGGCCGACGTTCTGCCGATAGCGTTGTCCCCGCCCTCTCGCCCTCTCGCCGCCCCTCCGTCCGGCGAAGAATAACCGAAAGGCAAACGCAACCCACCGCCCGACCCAGTGTAAATAACTCGCGCCGTGGAACCAACGTATAAAGCTGTCGGCGGCTAACGAACCCACAGACCACCCTCCCTCCGCCAGTATCAACACAATCACGGCAATAGCACGGCGCTGGCGCCGCATAGGCGCCGCCCAGTCCGACTCGGCCCGTGCATGAAGGGCAATCGACTCGGGTGATCCACCAGACGGTGAAAAGGAGAGAGAGGTAATTTGTGGTGATGTTGATCCAGGGGGTCACCCCCGGTGGGCAATCTAGATCCAGAGGTACTCTAAATACACGCGGCAATCCGCTGGAGTACACATTCAGCAATATCTCCCCTGTGGCTATTACCGTTTGGAGTTTTCTCGTTGGCGAGTATAACCGGGAGCGCGGGTACCTGCGCGGCGTCATACGGTATGCCCACCTGTGGAGCACCACTCCAACCACTCCACCCGTCCCCTCCACCACCACCACCAACACCACCACCTCTTTTACGTTTGTCAGTTCGTGACACCAAGCGCGCACCCAGGGGGCGCTTGGAGAGGTGTGCTTCCGCCTGAACCGCTGGGGGATGCATGTCGTGTTCAGGCGGGCCACGCGGCTCGGAAGCTCACATGCGACACCACCGTCAAACGCGCCGCCCACCAAGGGGTCGTCACAGTCCAGAAAGTACAGTACGTCCGCCATTCGCCGTGACACAAACCGCCTCCTCAGTTCAGTTCTTAAAATTGTTTTATTGAAGTCTAGTTAAGTTACATTTGGGTTTTACATAGGTATGCTGTTGCCCGTAGGCCTTACAGTATTTGCTTATATTAGATAACGGGTGAAAAAGTAAATGGTTGAGTGTTGATGAAATGTTGGTGTTAGGGTTGGTGCTTTGATTTTGGGGTCCTCTAGCTTACCACGGCCAGGGGGAAAAGGAGTACAGTCCCGTAGGGCGACAAAACTTGCCGCGCGTGGGGGTTCCACGCCTCGGCTCAAGCTCTCGTAGCGCCTGCTGGGTAGGCAACATCTTGTCTGCAGTGCATGCGTGTGATGCGGCGTGGCCTACCCCGAGTCTCGCAGGCGCTGAACCGAGCTCCCAACAAGTGCTGAATGAATCTGAGAAAAAAAGACGCACTCTCTGGACGGTTTTCAATGGAACGACAAACGGATGAGCATCGCGCTGGGAAGCGTTAATCTTCGATTACTTTCCCACAAACTTTGATTATTTTCAATAACTACAGCACACCCCTTTTGCCACCTCTGGCGTTGTCCTCTCTTGCCCCTTGCCCCTTCCATCTCCTACTGGCCTGGGCTTCCGCTTCCCCTCTTTTCCTCCTCTCTCTCTCTCTCTCACGCCCGGAAACGCATGGCAGTGCCCTTCATTTCCGCCATTCCCGTCCGTCCGATCCGAGTTATGGATCACACGGATCTTCGTGCGACTATCGGCCCGGCTCGAGCGACACGCCACCGCCCAACCGCCTCGCCACCCCTGCAGGCATGTGCCTGCCCGTGCGCCCGTCCGTCTGTCCTGCCCGTCTAACAACAATTTGCTGGATTGAGGCCCGCGGGTGTTACCAGCCCGACGACGAGGGGAGCAAGTCAACCTGCTCTGCGACGCGGCGAGCGATCATTCTTAAATCACCATTAGTGCCGTGAAGTGGGCCCTTTACAGCCAGCAGGAACTGCCCCGTTTGCAGCCCTCCGCGCGGCGACCGCCGCCGCCTCCGTGGCACAGGAGGTCACCGCACCTTGTCCGGGTCCGCGGTCGCCGCAACGCCGCGCACTGCACCTCGAGGAGGGCGCTGTCAAAACTCTTGTTGTGTATAGTTTTCAAGTTCATATCTCGAGGGCGAAAAGTTTCCCGGCCGCCACGGACTACAGCGCCGGCGTTGGGTAGGGGCAGTGACGGCCTGTATGGCGGCTGCCGTTTGGCAGGAGCGGTGACAGAGTTCAGAGAGAACATCGATGGGTGTACAAAGGCATAGGTCGACGACCAGTCAGGCAGACAGCTAACTACTGCGCGTTGTCGGTGACGCCTCCCCCCCCCCCCTCTCCCCACTCACCGGCGCTCTCTGTTGGACTGGGCGGTATAAACGCGCGTGGCGTGGAGCGGTGGACGCGGCGATTCTCTAAGAGGGGATTTTCAAAAAAACAAAAATGATGTTTTTTAAAAAGAAGACGTAAAGGAACGGAAGACGGGCCGAGAGGTAGAGAGAGAGGCCCTCGACCCCTCCCGCCCTTCCCCGCTCACCCCCATCAGAGCGCCAGCCCCGGCGAGGGTGGCACCTTTTGGGAACCCCGCGGGCAACCTTGGGCTTGCTGGTAATCAGAGGGCGACATCGCCAGCGCGGTAGGGCGGGGCGGGGCGAGGTGGGGCGCTGCCCCGAGGCGGGCGTGTGTGATTGACGGTGAATATCGACCAGATCCAGACACCCACGCATCTGCTCCCGGTCCCAGACGGCGTATTGCGCGAGTTGCGACGGTATTCTTTTGCCGCTGCTCCCCTCCCCCACACCCTCTCCCCGGCCACCACCTCGCGCGTCAGCGGCGTAGGCGTCGCACTCGCGGGGCGTCCATGTCCATCACTGCGATGTGCGAGCGAGGTGTGCCAGGTGTGAAAGGAAGGAGCATCGCTGAGCACCCGCCTTTGACCAACCCGCCCCGCCCACCCCTTTGCCACCCCGTGGCGCTCGTTTTTAACAAAGGACACTCTGAGGGAGAGAGGGGGTGAAAGCTCATGAAGGCACTCCCTCTTGTTGCACCACTACTGGTCGGAATGGCGGCGGGTGAGGGAGGAGGAGGAGAAGGAGGTAGGGGGCTCGTTCCTTCCGGCTCCCCCCGCGCGGTCAACGACCCTGGCCGCCCGGAGCGCCTCCCCCCACTTCCCGGGGGGTACTTCTCTCTTGGCCCCGCGCACCTCGGGGAGGGCGTAAAAGGGCGACACCTCGAGACGCCCCACCTTTAGCCGCACCGCCGCCGCGCTTCGAGAGAGACCATCGCGTCGCGCCGCCGTCGTCGGAGGGGAGCCTCCCCCACCCCCTCCCCCCACCCCCTTAACAACTCTTCCAGCGCGACCGTGCCGCCGGCCGGCCGGCCAAACATTGGTTGTTGCGTGGACAGGGTGCCGTGTCACCGCCGCGCCCCGCCAGTGGGGGTCAGCGACCCCATCCACCGCCGGCCGCCCAAACACGCGAATATTGCACAGCAGCGCAGCACCCACCCGCGCCTTTTAAAAACGCTTTTAATGACGGCGACGTCGATGCGGCGCGGCGGAAGGAGGCGAAGGAGTAGGCGGGGCAGCAGGGTGATTCCGCACAGTGGCAGTGGCTAGTCTTCTCCTCTCCCTCCCAGTCACCCATGAGTGCGACAAGGACAGAGGTACGAAAGCGCTGTGCGGAATCACCCTACAGGAGGACGAGGTGGTCGCGTCGGCAGCAGGAGCAGGGGGAAGTCCACGAAGCGTACTACGTAAGCCACGGGGGGCGCGGCGGCGGCGGGCGGGCGGGCACGGTGACGGGCGAGTAGTTCACCACCGGCTGACAAGATGACAACACACCGCGTCAGCCGGCCCCGCGCCCCGGCCCGTCGCTACATTCCATTCACGTCAACTGCATTCGGCTACAATAATTGCCGTTATTTCCCGGCGGCGACGCCAACGAACGAAAACAAAATAGAAAAGAAAAGAAAGAGGTGTTTTCTGCTATCTGCATCCAAGATCTCCTTTGCGATTCACGACGCCGGCATTGGAGTTCCCAAGTTGTGATGACACATGGGAAGGGGGTGATTTCTCGTCGGGAGGGGGAGGGAGCATTTGTCTGTAGCCACATAGACGTGGCGTCTCGGACATGACACTTAGGACGAAGTGCGGTGTTGGTTGTGGGTAAAAAGGACAGGGAGAGAACTCTCTGTCCGACTTACGTTGCACGACCCTAGAACCTGTATACGAACCATAACCAGAATCTGCTGGACGGACACGTTGTGGCGAGACCCCTGTCCTGTACAGGTTCAGTTTTCTATGCTCAGGGCAGTGCACCAGTCACCAGTCCCCAGTCCCCACCCCATCAAGGTTCGGTGTCCGGTTGGTGGACGAAGACACCTACCCGTGTCGCTTGGTAAACTATAGCTCTTTCCCGTCAGTACATGTATGTGATTCGTCAACACGACGGTGTCCAGCAGCTGCAAATCACTGGTCATGCAGTAACTGAAGTCGCACAGCTGCTGGACACCCCCAGATTTACAGAGTAGACGCCCCCCCCCCTTTCCCCCCGATGGGCTGATGACTGCGTTGCGTGATTGAGAGGGGGTGGGTTGCAGTGCAGCGCCACTCTGGGCGCAGCGTAGCGCAGCCCTAATCGGCTGCCAAGCGGCTCGGGCCACACGAGCGACAGCAAAAACAATAATAATAACGCGTGCAAGAAAATATACATGAGAATACCTTTTTTTTCGTGGAAAGAAAAATAATACGGCGAGTGTACCTTGTCTTATTTACGGTGAGATGAGTGTTGGTGTGCTTTCGCTCTCTGGTTTGCCTTTCTCTTTCATCGCGTTCATCCCATAGTATGATCCGCTGGCCCTGCGTGTACCGGGTGATTCCGAAAAGACGCAGCTAGGCGGGTTTGCCTACGCGCTCTGCCTACGGGCGTCATAGCCCCTTGGGTAGGCAAACCCGCCCGCACCTGCATCTCATCATCTGAATCACCCGGTACGTGTGTCGTCGAGTCCTCTGCCCCCAGCCCGCTGAGCGCCTGGCTGGTAGGCAACCTGCCCATCTGCTGCCCCGGAGCACGTTGGGGTGCCTATCCTACGGGCGCGCGTCCGCATCCCCGTCCGTCTCCTCTCGCAGGACCCCGCGGGGACAGACACTCCTACTGTCGCGAGCCCCCGGGCCTTACCCGGGCTGGCATGTCGTTGAACGCTGTCGCGCTAACAGGGCAATCCCCCTGAGTGACGCCCCTCGTTAAACGCGTGCGTTCCAAATCAATAATAGTCACGGAGGTGGGGTATGAGGGGCAGACGGGGGCGGGGGCAGGACGTGGCGGGCGGGGTGGGGTGCGGTGGTGGCGGGGTGAGGCCCAACGGGGTTGCGTTTGTGGGCGGAAATAATAAAAAAGGGGACAGATTCGGTCGGATAAGGGCCTCGTCCGAAAGTTCTGCTCCGGGCGATATGACATCCCCCACCGCCACCCCTCCTCTATGCAGGTGAGAAGGGGACCGAGGACATGTCTGGAAGACATATTTCGCACCATCCAGCCGCGTGGCCGCCAGAGTTGTGACAAAGCGATGGAGAGAGTGTGAGAGGCATGTGCCGTTTCCGGAAGTCGTGAGGTGGCGAGGTGGCGCTCCCGGCTGGTGGGACTGGCCGATTGATTGGTGGAGGGCCGAGGATATCGTCCACGTCCTTTGCTTAAAAGGGTTTCAGTGCCCCAACACGCACGCAACGCCGTCGTGTAGTCAGGGTGGGGGCCAGCCGTTGGTCGTGTTGGGGGTGAGTGAGAGTGAGAGATCCTCTCTCTCCTTTCTTTTCTCCCTGGAACGCACTGGGGGCGCAAGACGGTGGGTATTGCTTTTCGTTACCGTGACCCACGGCCAGGAATCGTCGCTGCTCCCGCCGAGGTGCCTCCCTGCTCCGGGCACCTCCGGGTGGGCGTGGCGCGAAGGGGCCCTCGGCCGGGAGGTGCTGCGGTGCGTAGGGGCGTGGCGTCGTGCGTTGTAGCCGCCACTTTGTCAGCTCCTCGTTGTTGGCCCCGCCTGCCGTGCGCTCATTTAATTAATTACGGATGAAAAATTTGCAGCGAACGGCGCGTGCACGCCATAAGAGAGCTGCCTCTCTGCGGCCTACTGTACGTGCGCGTTACTGTGTGTCGTGCGGACCCTGGGGTACGAGCTTAATCCACGGTTAATGCGATTCTATACAGTTATTATGACTCCCTGTTTTATTTTTGTATTTTTACACCCCCCCCTCCCCCCGCGCCCTTATTTTCCGTGCTTCTCTGGTAGCTCGAGGACCCTTTGGATGACCACACCCACCTCGCCCTGACCTCACAAGCCCGCAATCCATCCCTCAGGCGCGTGACGTCGGTTCGTCGGTTCGCACGCGAGTGGATGATACAGGACGCATAAAGAAATAGCCCTTTACAGTCACAGAAATATTTTTATGATTGCCGGCCCCAGATTGGTCTCATTTGAAACAGGGAAGTCCGGCGCGAGTGATGGTCGAGGTAGGTGGTGGTGCTATCTACCGGCACCGGCTGAACTTTGCCTATTGTGTCGTCAACAATTTTAAACGCATTAAACGCCAACTGCTTTCGAAACCCGCAGAAACTTTTGTTGATAAAGGCATAAAGATTTAGGAAACTGTTCTTCTTTTCTTTCTTTTTTGACAACGCAGCCCGCCTTTTTTCACCAGCGGCGGCACCGGCGGCAACAGGCAACCGGCAGGAGACCGGTAACAACAGTCGTTTGTCGTCTGTTTTCGTTCAAACAGAAACAGCTGAGATAGCAGAGGTTCACCGTCATTTCATGTTTCTTCGCGTTTACATAATTCCATAACAATGTCTTTGTGTCAGAGTTACGTCCCTAACTACTTTTCAATCCAGGATATCCTGGCAACACAGGAAAAAGTCCCTTGTAAATTTGAAATGCAAGTGAAACACTTAGGTAAGGTTAAGTTTTTGTTTACTTTGTACTCTTTCAAGACAAACTGGAGTAAAACTAAAATAACATAATCTTAATAATTATGCTCCAGGCTTTTTGGATCCTGGTTCGGATAAAAGAGACATTGAAATCGGAACGAGTATCGAGTTACCACTTTGGATGGCCAGTGTATTGAACTCACAAAGGCCTTCAATAGCTGAAGTCGGTTTACCAAAAATTTTCAAAGAAGCATACAGGTTATTGTTCTTGTTAATCTTTTGTTACTCTTTGCATGATCACTTCTTGTTGTTTTTATAACAGAATCTTTTCCTGCAGAGATATCATGAAAGCCGACCCTTGTGTTGTTGATCTACACAAATTAGCGCAATATTTCTATGAATTTGGAATGTGTCTATGCATGTTAAAACACAGAGAATCATCAGAAATTTCTAGTGTTCTTGTTGAGGTCAGTGAGAATTAAGCAAACTGGATAGGTCTCATTTCTTTCATTCACTCACTTGTCATAACATGTTTTAACTTTGCCTTTGACTTTTTTCAGTCATTTAAACAACGATTCCGGCAGATATTAGACTGGGCGCAACACTCTACAATCGAAGTACCTGAATCAAAAAAACTGGATGAAACAGAGAAGATGATTTATCATATGGGCAGAGAGGTTGGATCCAGTCTCTACTTGTGGTTGACTGAAGGTGGCTCCCTCATCACTGCTGCCGATATGGTTATACAGCACAAGAAAATGAAACTCACACAAAAAGACCTTCTGCACTAGTTATGCTGTGAAAACTTACTTTCATTTTGTTTAATTATTTTTCACCACTCTAAAATTTGGGATTTTAAGTTACATTCAATAAAAGGGGATTTTCAGAAGCAAAACCAACTTTATTTCATTTAGCGGCTGTGATAGAGAAAACTAAAGGCTTAACAGAAAATGAAAATAAAAAGTTTTATCACAAAATGATGACGAAAGGAAAAAAAATATAGAATAGAAAATAAAACAAGTGATGCCACTAACTTTCTCTCAGTCAACTGTAAGGAAGGGAACATACATATATTCAAATCAAATAAAGTATGCAAAACAGAATGAGAATAAAGCTGCAAGAACTAAAAGAAACACTAATTTTCCCTTCATATTGTTTAGCTGCAAGATTTCACTACACATACAGATAGATAAATGGCAACAAAAACTAAGTCATCTCCCAGTGAGAAATGATCAATCCAAAAGACATCAGTTTGATGTCAATGATAAAAATGTGTCCCAAAATTTGAAATTGATGTCTTTTTGTGATTGATCATTTCACACTGGGCTGTTGTTGATTTGCAATTTTAAATTTGGTAATGGAGTAAAGAGTTACATAGCAATCCACTTAAATGGAATTACATAATACTGAATTTTCTCTCCTTAAAGTCCTTAGCCAAATTCATCTGATAAATAATGACAGGATTAGAAGGCAAACTAAATTTGGCTCAACCTACAATATGTAAAATCCAATTACAGAGTTGAGGGAGAGCATAAATTATACGTCAGTAAATAATACATAAAAGTGAAAGGGAGGGAGGGATCTCTAGAATTAGTTGATTCAAACCTGCTGTTCTTAGGCTATTGCTGTCTCAGCTAATTGTACGTAAAATGACATCTAACATAAAATACAAGCACACCTTATGACTAGTGAAATCATATTGCAATCACAACATTTTTGTTTCAAAATGAGAGAAAATAAAATAGACAAAGAACATCTATCAGATAGCACATTACAAATGTACATCAACTTGATATAAACTCTAATTTTATTTAGAAGTGGAAGAGATCACTTGTGGCCTCTGGTTGCCCCTGGCATGACAATGGGAACATTATGAGTCTTCAGTACACACAGTATCTACAAACACAAAAATATAAGGCAACAAAATGATTCAGTGCTGGGAAAGTAAAACAAGACAGAAACTGAAGTTAACAAAAATAAAATTGGAACAGAATAAAACATGTTTAGACTATTACAGGCAAGAGATGCAGAAAACAAAGATGAAAAAAGTGTGAGTTATGTCAGCACTTTCTGATTTATAAATGAGATGATAAAATGAAAAGAATTGTAAGATTTGATTACCCTAACACCACCATTGAAAAGATAGAGGTAGGAATCGACACATTTTTGAGTGCTGATCTGTAGTATCTTTGCCAAGATGTTACAGCACAGTTCAAAAACAGTAAAATCACAACACCTAGAGAGATGCAAAACCCTAACTTATTTTTCTTACAGTCAAAACAAAATTTTCATTTTAGTACCTGATTAGTTTTTGGAGTGTGTAGATGAGATAAGCAAATTGTACACAGTAAAAGAACAAACAAAAAGTTGAAAACATTTTACAATGTAGGTAGATCTGTTAAAGTACAAGGTACAATAATTTAGACAAAAATAAAATTATCTAAGAGTACATAGTATTGCAAGTCCCGAAATGAAAAAAATGTTTTTGAAAAAATCCATAGAGCAGCAACAGTACCGTTTGCTGGGAATATGTACATTACCTGTCAGTTTCAAGTGAAACGAAAACATTGGGACTAGAAATCTGCTCTTTGCCAATTCCCTACATTTTATGGGTGTGATGTTGTAACATAATTGTTCTTTGGTAAAATTTAAGGCTGTTCTCAGACTTAAAATCTTGTTAAAAAAAAGTGAAATCTGTGGGGGTACATTCAAGTCATTGCTACGACAAGACCTTGTAAATTGAATAATTTCTGCCTCTTTCAGCATTTTTGTTAGATTAGATAATGGAAGCAACATGACCTACCGTAGTTGTTTGCAAAATATAGAGATACTAACATATTTTTTTCTACATTGAACACAGCAGCTGTACCTCAAGACTATTCTGCTCACAGCCCTGGGAAAATAGGACAGTCAAATGGGAAAAAAAAAAAAAAAAAAAAAAAAGAGAGAGAGAAAGAGAGATGCCAAGGTAGACAATTAAAATAAGAGCATCAAACCAAGCCATTCGAGCTGCCAGACACCAATAAAGTGAGCTTTCATTGCAACTGCTGCAATCTAAAGTTGACCTCAATGGAAATGGTAAAGAACAGTACTCATTACTTATTAACTTTCACTTTTACAGTCTTCTTTAACTACAGTCAATTCTCTAATGAATAGAAAGGGGTGTACATAAAACAGATACACTTAACTCAAACACTAACAGATCAAATAGACCCACCCACCCACACATACAGAATAACAGATAGGTATGATCACAATCACCATTTCTCAAAGAGTGTTGGCCTACAGATAATAATTTGAGTACTCCTTTGATATTTCATATACATGATTTAAAAAATATACTCTTCATAAAATAATAATTTATAATTTTATGACAAATTATTCACATTTAGATTGGAAATTCTAAATATAACCTAGGATATTTTTCTTTGACAGCATAACTTAGGGTAACATGGATGTTAGTAATAACTTATAGCTACCAAATACAATACAAGAAAATTTCATAAAAATCTCTGTATTCTGCATACAAAAAGTCTAATAAACTTACAACTTACTTTTTCAGCAGAGACCATGGGGCATGCTGACTCAATGAAAAGTATAGTAGTTCAATTTCAATCTACAATGGAATTAGGTCAATAAGGCTACTATGAGGCTGAGTCATACCCGCAGGAAAAAAAGTTCCTAATTTATGAAAAAGATTTGATCTCTGGCGATATTGTTCACTATCAGCTGTGTCAGAATCTGTTTCTCCACTGCCATCAGAACCTTGGAAGAGAACGGCAGCAAGCTGTTGAAACTAAAAAAGAGATGAAAAAAATACATTTTAGAAAGTGCGATAGTGCTTGCTATTGATTTAGGGTAGGTAGAGAGATTATTATACTAACTTCTTTAGTCTGGTCTTTGTTACTATGATCTATGATGTCTGAGAGATCAGTTTGTAAGTATTCCAGAGCAGCAAAACGGTCCTTAGATGCTAGTTCGACAAATCTACAGGCATGAAGGTATTGTGGCATGTAAAATAATCACAATGGTCCATGATGACAGTACTTGAAACTAATTACTAATTAATGGATAACATTACCGATATTTTCGAATCATTAATTTAATGGTATGATCCAACTGTTGGGGTGTTGGATGACAAAGTCTTAATCTCCAAAAATCATCCAGACGAAGCTTAGGTAAACCAGTTCGTCCTGGATTTCCACCAAATAAATAGTGAACCTTAATGATCACAAAAAAAACAAAAATTTAAAAAAAAGTTAGAAAAAAACAACAACTAATAGAAACAAGCAAATCAGAAATAATACCTTGTTAGAGCGGTCATACACAAGTTGATGAGCAAACCGGGGACAAGGCTCTATGTGCCAGTATTGTTCTCCAGTATTTTCATTTCGGTATATGCAAGACCTAAAACAAAATGTAAAAATAAAATAAGAAATCAAAGTCTTACAGTACTTTCAAAATTATGTCAATGCAAATGAAAATACAAACCACTGATTTTTCTTGATATAGTAAACCCAAAATGAATTTTGAACACTTTCCTCTCTTTTCTCCTTGTCTTTGCTCAGTCCCTAAAAAATGACAAACAGAACATTAATTGCAGTAAATGAATGTTCTTCAGTATTGAATACTGCACTTTAAAAAGTCAAGTCTGCCAATATTACATGGTGAAATTTTCCCCAAAAAGACACTTACAGAGAGAACATATATTTCATTTAGGTCGGGGTCAATTGTTGCTCGTTGAGTAAATCCAGATGCTGGTCCATCACCTGCACCTGATACACCCCAGTCACAAACAGCTTGTACTATCTGAGTATCAACATCCAAAGTATAAAAATCATTCAAGTATTCTTTTCCCCGTTGCCCAGCAAAAATAAAAAGCCTGCGGCACACCTAAAAGACATAATAAAATGTTGACAGTAACTAGTTAATGAAATAAGAAAGTATACAAACAATAAAAGAGCTAAAAGAATTTATCAGTACTCACAGGATGAAAAAGCATTGAGTGCCCAACTCGAGATTTTATGCGGGGTCCACCAGGAGCTGAGTCATCCCACAACAATTTCCATGTGTTTGTAGGAACGTGATAAGAATATAATCCAGAAAAGACAGGATCCTGACTACTGGCCACATTTCCTGGGTTTCTTTCTTCAGGTGCTCTATTGGGTGGGGGGGAACATAATTGTTCTTTGGTAAAATTTAAGGCTGTTCTCAGACTTAAAATCTTGTTAAAAAAAAGTGAAATCTGTGGGGGTACATTCAAGTCATTG
>NW_026267131.1:5158287-5176287 GCF_000697945.3 Frankliniella occidentalis | reverse complement strand
AAAAGTCAATTTTAAGAAAAAATGGAAAAAAAAACAAACAAAAAAAAACTTGGAGACATTACATTGTTTTGACAGTAGATGGATTTTATTTTATGTTAACGTCTTACCCAAGTGATGGTGTTAAAACACGTCCTCCAAATACATAGATAGTCCTTCTTTCAGAGTCCATACACATCTGATGGTCATATATCAATTGTGGACCACCCATGGAACCAGTGTCTTCAGTTATTAATGTCCAAGTATTGGATTCAATATCATACACATAAAAATCACTCTAAAACCACATGATTAAAAATAGTTGATTAGATTCCAAAATTAGCTTCTTGATAACTATTAGTGACACATAACAAATTTAACCCTAACCTTCAGATTTGGAGGAGAACGGAAGTGGACATCTAAATACCGACCAAGAGTGAATATTTGTCTTCTTTCTGGATCTAAACAAAATTTGTGGCAGGAGCGAGCACTTGGGCCTCCCTACAGTAAGAAAAATGAATTGAATGGGAAACAATCAATTTCCATACTAAAATGTAGTGGTAATGAATTTCAGCATAAGTTGAAAAAATACCTCCAGTGAAGTGTCAGAGCAGCACAATGTCCATTCTTGTGAAGGTATGTGATATTCCCACATATCACTCAGATCTTGATTACCATCCCAACCTCCAAATAAGTAGATGGTTTCACTACTTGGATCAAGACACATTTGATGGCCCCCTCTCATTCCCGGTCTACATTCTCGTTTAGCCTCAGAACTGTTCGTCACATCGGGGTGTTGTGGTGCATGCATTAAGATCCATTCTGGAATATATTCTTGCTGCCCAATATAACCATTAAACATTCCACCTGAAGAGAAAAATAATTTTTAGTAAAGAAGAAGTCATGAGTGAAGTATTTATAGTAATAAAAAAATTGATACAGACATGACACTGCCTCAGACATAAAGTCTTCTGTACCCTGAAAGTCACCCTGGTCTACAAGAATTTCATGGAGTTTAGTAAGGTGGGGATCTTCCAGCTGAACTTCAGTTTCCTTGGCAAGAGCTTCAAGAGCATTAGTATACCTCATTTGCCGGAAATGTTTCAAGCAGTGACGTATCACTTCTCGCTCTCGATACTGAGAAAGAATTTCAAATAGTAATACATTTGCAAGCAAGTATAGTTTAATCAATGAAAACCATTAGGAACTTAATAACTCACCAAATTAAACCAGTCAATGCAAGGCTTCACAAAATTCCAATCACTAATTCCATGCAATTCCACAAACCAAATACTAAAGTTAAAACTGGGTCCCCATGACTGCAGCGGCACAATTTTTATGTATCTACATGGAAGAGGTTGCCCTCCAACTTCATGTCGTAATTCAAAAGTTTCAGGTGTGCTGTTGTTTTTTAGGCCACTGTAAAAAAATGAATTCAATAAAAGCTATGCACTACAATAGTTTGTAGTGCTGGATGTAAACAGTTAAACTTGCCTCTCTAAAAGTTCTAACATATTTTCATCATGAAGGCCACCATAGATTTTAAACTTTTTTAAGTTGCACACATGTGTTTTCTCATACTTGCCAAAAGTGATGTTTTTCACAATGGAAACTTTTTGAAGTTTCAAAATTAAGTACTTGAAGGACAGAAAGCAGCCATTAGGAACAAAGATAGCGGCATGAAAGAAAATATTTTAAAATAACACTCTACATAGCAAGTTACCTGACAGGGGTTATTGGAGTTGGAGGACCATCTTGATGATTGATCATGAGACTTGTTCTCTTGAATATTCCTGTGAATAAGAAAAAAATTATTTCATTTTATCCAAAATGGTTTTCTGAATAAGGATGATAGGCATAGTGTTTCGTAGCATCAAGAGACTACTGGCAAAAAGCTCATTGATAGCACTAAACCTTACTAAGTGCCTAGATATCATTAAAAATAGTTGACGGGTTCTATGAAAGAGCAAATAAAATGTCACAACTATAATTATTATTTTGTGTTACTTGTAAGAGGTTTTAGAGGAGACTGAAAGAGAATGTGAGCCATTTTCCGGGATATTGACGTGGCAACTACAAAGTCTCAAAGAAATTTAGAGTTAGTCAACTTGTAAATGTTGCAGAAATGTCAAACTAATAGTATGACTGTCACTAAAATCAAGTGTTGTTTACAAAAAAAGCAGATACACAATCGACCAGGTTATGTCAAGCTCTCAATGTCAGATTGCCTTCGCATTTCGCAATGCAATTACTTACTCAGGGACATATGTTGTGGAGTAACTAGAACATTTATGAATAAAATATCCAAGTTTACGCTGAGTTACTTCTCGAAGCGATCCCATTTCCGCAGTAAATTGAAATTAAAGGCTAACTTCAAACCCGTGTTTTCAACCACCCCCTTTACATCACGGCAGTTTAGATTCTATACAGTGTTGCCGCTAGTCTAGCAGAAGACATTTCACAGAATTTCACGCAACACAATTCCTTACATATAAATTCAGCAAACATCCACAATAAACATAATCGTTGAGTGAAGAACCCGACACCAGCATGGATAAGACTGTAAAACTACAGCAACAAACATTACTGAATGTCTTCGGTTTAATGTAGTTTTAGAAGAGGTTGGCGGTTAGTTATTGCGAGTCCGTGCCTTACGTGCCTCGTGCCTTTGAGACCTCGTAGTTGACCGCACATATCGCGAAAACTACGCAGTATTATCTGAGACAAGTTCTGATTTATATATACTAATCAGTATTCGAGAACCGAGGATATGTCACCAGCTAGTGAATGGGATGACGGCTTGACCAATTGGATGGCATTTAATGCTTTCATTTTTGGGGAATGCCCTCAGAAATAAGACAGAAATTAGATGCAATAGACTTTATTATAAATTTCACAATTAAACCAAAACAAAAACAAAACGACTCAATGACAATCGAAACCATAAATTTGAGGAATGTTCAATATGTCCGATGGAATTGGGTGCATGTACTGAACATGTGATAAGGGTCAACAAAATAAAATCATGAATCATACAGCTGTAAATGAATGTGCCACTGATGTAGACCTTAATGAGCTGACACTTATATAACATGGCTTCGATGCATGAAAACAACTTTAACAGTGATAAACCAACTGTACATGAGCAAGAACAAAAACAAAACTTAGTGCCTTAAATCATATTAATGACTTAGATAAAAATAAATATACATACTGCACAATCCAAAATTTCAACAATGTAAATGTTACATTATAAAACATACTTTGATCAATAAAATAAAAATACCTTTTATGCACATCTGGCACTTATATTATGTCTATGAATAGTTCAATAATAATCAATGACTTTGATAACAAATTAAATTAAGAACATGTCTGATGTCTTCATGACGTGCAAGCCTACTTCAGCATGCAACAGCTTCCTGGGAGTCTTTGGTACCATTAGTCTGGGGCTTTTCAGGAGATACGACGGTAGTGTCCGGGGATTGAATGGGTGATGATGGTTCTTTACCGTTTTCTGCATTCCCTAAAACAAAATAAAATATACTAATAGGAACAGCACAAGAATTGGAGCATCTCCACAAGAGTTACATACCATTAGTTTTGTCAGAGCTTTTGCTATATCTTCTTCCTTTCTTGAATGATGGTCTACGTTCCACCTTGGGCCGCAGTTCGGGAACAAAATGCCATTCTATTTTAGTAAGCAAATCACTTCTATCCTTCTCATCAGCAATGTGAGCCTGCAAAACAAAAAACACATTATTAAACTGAGAGCAAATGCAAGTTTAAGATATTCAGAAGTTTGAAAATCAGACAAGGATAAAAAATAGTACCTTTTCCTCTAGAAGTTTCTCTACTGCCTCTTTCTGACCTGCATTCCATGCCTCAGTGAGAACTGTCATATCAACATGTGCATCTACCAGGTTTCTACGGAGCAAATATGCACGTTCACGTTCCTTGCGAGTACCTCTCATCAATTGATGAAAAACAGGTCTGAGGGCATCTTGACGTTTAATCATTTCCTGCTGAAGCACCAATAGCTCTTCCTCACGACGGCACGGTTGAGTGTACTCACGTACACAGGAAATCATACTAGCAGTGTTAGGTGCAGCTGAATCACCAGCTCCATCTTCACAGCAGAGCTTCTGCAAAACCTGAAGAGAAAAGTCAAAATTTAATACAATGGTACACTAACTTTAAATCAGGCATCTACTCATGCACACATTCCATCAAATTTAATGCAAAACCTCAACCATAAACCTAAAACACTGATGCAATAGAAACAGGTGACCAAGGCAATAGTGATGTGAACTGAAATAAAATTTTAATACGCATTCATAGAGACAAGTTCTACAGAAAACATGTAAAGGCTAAAAAGCACATCCAAAACCAAAAAGGATTTACTATTCCTTTTAAATAGTAAAATGCGTCTAGAATGAAAAGATCTAGGATCCTAAAAGAAAAAATGAATTACTTGTCAATTTAAATGTCAGCAAAATCCTTGTCCACCTCCTTATGACCCCTAGAATAAACAATCACATGAGCCACCAATGACACAGCAAACATACAAAAACTTGGCAGGAACATAACACAAATTGTTAAGAGAAATGTCCATTAGTGGTTTCATTTTAAAGCTCAACCAATGAATGAATACAACTGCAACAGCATACCTGATAAGCCAAGCGTGAGCGGTCTGCAGCACTTTCCAGGCTCTCTTCTTTTCCAAGAAGTGTGTTAGAGAGGGTCCTCAAATTGAAGTGAGTGACTGCTTTAGCACATTTGCTTTCAGCAATGGCAAAACCATTGGCAAATCCAGCTACAACAGCCTTGAAGCGTTCTAACAAATTGTAATGAGGATACCTTCCTGAGGAATCAAAATAGTAATTAGTAGCCAGATTTAAGATTTTTTAAAGATATGAGGTCCAATATTACAAAGCTTACCTAAGCAGTGCAAGAGGAGAGCAGGACAAGAATTAAGAGCTTCATGGAAAACAAGGATAATACCATCTTTGGCATCACCTTTCACTTCTTCAAGCCAAGCAATGAAATCTTGAAGACCAGATACCTCACTTTTTGTCTTGATAGGCTGAAACAAAATAAACCAGTTGGAACATGTTGAACAATTAAAGTTTACTTGTAATTTCTTGTTCACTACCTTGTTGCTCTTGATATGCTTCAGAACTCTATAGCGTTGAATTGTGACAATCTTCAACTTGTGCCGGCGTCTGGTGGTGAGATTTAAATCTCTGCTTGGCATGACATACAATGAAAACTCTTTCTCTGGTGTCCAAGCAGCTATTTGCAATATCTCATCGACGAGGCGGCGTCCTGAGAAGTCCAGATCCCATCCAACAACGCGATAATTGCCGACAGGGAGACCCTCAGCTTTAGGAATCAATGGTGAAGAATCAACATTCCCAGAGACTGGTTTTTCTTGTTTTTCTGTGGATACCACCATGGTGCCTGTAACAGGATTCGTAAAAATCTTATTAAATAGTACAACAACGAATTAGAACAGGAAAACAAGAGAAGAGGGGGGAGGGGGGGTATAGTTGCTGGCAAACCTTCAAGAATGCCCTCTCATCTGACCTCTGGCCCCCACAAACTGATAACAATGTATACATACAAGCCTTCATATACATCTGTGATGAGGCAAAGGCCTGGTTCATACAATTGATTACCTGCTATTGTGAAAAGACCCTGCTTACATACACATGTGTATGCACTAGATCAGAACTGGATAAATAGAAAACTTATTGGAAAGTGGCTGTGGCAATATATACATAAGGCCTTTGGATTGCTCACAGAATTATTAGGTAAAGGAAAATTGAAACACTTAAAAGTTGACACCTATCAGAGGTCACTGTGACAGAAAAGGACATGCATGATAAGGATAAAAGATAAGACAAGTATAAGATTGACTAGCTTCCGCGATAGTTCCAGCTCCGAAGTGACAGTCGGGTCCCTCCACATGCTACAATGGAGGAGGGAAAATGATACCTGAACACGACAAGAAAACGGTTATTGAAGAAATGACGTGCTGGAAGACAGAATCAGAACTTCAATCGTACAACAAGGAACCAGTCAAACGGCGATTCCGCTTGCCGGCTAGACAGCTCGTGATGTTGACCCCTCGACGGTCAGTCAAGTGGGGCAATAATGGATCAAGGCTCCCATTGTTTCCCAGAAACAAACGAAAGTCAAGCGAGGAAAAAAAATACTTGTATTCCCTTCTGTGCGATTCTTGCGACCGCAGCCCCGCCCCACCCCACCCCACCCCGCTCGCGATTTTGGCGAACAGGATAATCTAGCACGTCAAAGCAAATCCGCAGGATAACGCTCTGCTCCGCTGGCTCGCGGGTGACATACTCACTGTTTTGACAAGACAACCAATGGTATATTTCACGGCGATGCGGAATGACTGTACGGTGGACCGTGGAATGAACGACTGACTTGACTGTCGGTGCGGATACCGTACCGTATCGCACGTGGAGATGAGATGGGTCAGGTAAGCGGAAAAAAAAAGTTCGACTGATTCAGCGCCTTTCGAATGTCGTGGGACAAAGATCCTTTCTTCTTTCTTTTTCTTTTTCCTTCGAGACATCGAAAACTTGTGTTTTGAATGAGATTCGAAAGCAGCTAGCAGAAGACACGTCCAGCCTCTTGAATTCACCACAAATGAATGAATAAGCCGAAACGCATCTACGCGTTAGGAGACAAGCCACAAAGTATTAACCCACAACTTAAAGAACCTACAGCTAGCAAAATGCTTCTGTCATTGGTTCAGAAATCAAAAAGTATTTTGGGTATAGGAGAAACTGTTACGACCCCAACTTCGTCTACCCCTCCTGTGCCAAATGACCTCCAAAGTGGCCCTTCAGTCAAGTCATTGAGTTCAATGGAGCAACAGAGCACGGCTGGGGCTGACCACAGAGAGTTCCAGGAACTAATTTATGGTATGAATGACTGAGGACAAACAACATCTCTCAATTCAGCAAATAAATAATTGTTAGGTTATGGTGTTGTTTCTTATAAACTGGCGCTACTTAGATCCATAGTTATTTTATCCTTGTACAGACATAAATAATAAGGCCTAGCTTTGATATGTCATATCATTGTCTCTTTTATTTTCTCAGACTATATTCGGAGCATAAAAGATCCAGAGAAACCAGCAACATTGGAAGATCTACATGTTGTTTACGAAGAAGGTGTTAAGGTAATAAATCTTAAACGAATTGCCAATTTTTAAAGCCTTGTTTTTTTTTGTTTTTTTTTAAAGGGTCGTTTTACAAGCATTTAAGGTTGTTTCCATCAACTTTGCTTTTATTTTCCAGGTGAAAGGCGTCACTTCCGGAAATGTGAAAATAGTAGAAATTGAATTTAATCCAACAGTTCCACATTGTTCTCTAGCTACTTTAATAGGATTGTGCATAAGGGTGCAGCTGGAGAGAACAGTAGCTCTTTCAAATCCATTAAAACTAGACATATTTATCAAGAAAGGAGCTCATAACACAGAAGAAGAAAGTAAGCACAATATGCTGTAATTTTGTCCTATTTGGTGTGTTTATTTGTAGTGACGATTGTTGAGAATATATTATCAAATGCCCTATCCGTTTCAGTAAACAAACAAATAAATGACAAAGAGAGAATAGCTGCTGCAATGGAGAATCCCAATTTAAGGAAAATTGTGGAAGAATGCATTCAAGAGGAAGACTGAAGAATACATGTTATTGTACCTGTACATATGTCATTTATTGAATCTAAATACTATATTTTTATTATTTTAATTATAAATGTATAGTGGTTTTATTATGGGTGTTATTTAATTATATTCTTCAACTATTAGCTTTGTCATTGTTGTCTTTTTCTCCCTGTGTGTGTGTAGTCATGGTGGTGCACTAGGAAATGCAATCAGAGGGAAGGCCAAGATGAAAAGTTAAACTCACGGAATGAACCGAAAGCGGCATAATAGGCAGCTTAAAAGCGATTTGGGGACCCCATGACTAGGGTCTCTTTAGACTTTCTGACTTTGCCCCCCGTGAGTGGCATGCAATCAAATAATTTGAAAATCCGGCGGCGGTCGCAAAGTCAAAGGGAAGGGGGGAAGGGTAGGGTAGGAGGGAGAATGGCCTAAAGGCTGCCAAGGCTTTCGAGGCTGCACTTCCAATACCGAAATCCTCGAGGATTACTCGCTGACTGTACAATTACTCATTTATGTTAGTTTTATGTCTCCAAAACCAATTGGGATGTCACAGATTACTACAGAAACGCCTGTAGTCGAATCTACGTAGCGGGGAAGAAAGGCGTCGTAGGTCCTGTGACTGTGACGCTCTACCATTTCGAAACAAACATGGCGGCCTCTTCATAATATCTGGTTTTGGTCATTTTCGCAGTACTTCTAGAGTGTGACATTTGTATTGAGATGATAAAATTATTAAACAACCGGCATTACTGGCGCTGGTGAGCTACAAATAATCTCGAAATGTAAACTCAAGAGGGAGAAAATAGGTGTTGAAAAGTGGAGAGAATGCGCTCTGTCGGCGAACCATCCAAGTTCTGTTGACCAGACATGTGTACAAAGCCCTTGCTCTAGTCTCCGTCTTGTCTTGTTTCTTCATGTATGTTTCTGTGCGACATAATGTTCTGGCTTGTGTCAAACATTGCCTCCCAGTTCTGAGGAGATTTGTGCGAGACAGAGTGATCCGATAATGAACTAAGAAATCATTGATCCTTCACAGGTGAACTAGCGTCCTAGGCTGACTGTGATGGACGCTGTGTGATCGGGATTTGTGCTACATCGTATTCATCATGCAGAACGGGTGCGCGGCCGGTTTTGCAAGAAATCTTCTTGTTCAAGAGTTCAAGCAATGGAAGAGTGAAAATGAAGGGTCGCTGTCACTTGTCGGCGACAGTATCTGCGATGACGGTAGAATTTGCCTCAAGCTCAGCCTCGGTCGCGGTCGAGACAAACTCTTCAGCCTGTTCTGCCCCGCCGAATATCCTGAATATGAGGATAACTTCTTTGCGGAATCAGAGTCAGTCAACCACTTGTGGCTTAACGCTTTGAACGAATTTATTCTTGACTCTGACGTGGGCCTAACCCTTGAAGCTATTTTGTGGAAAGCCAACTCCTTGGACTCGCGAGTACGGTATAGTCCATCAAACAGCTCAGATGATGAGGATGAAAACGAGGAGTTCATGGTTTTGGAAGAGGAAGATGAAGAGGATCTCATGGAAAGGGCTCTTTGGGATAAGGAGAAACAATGGCGAGCCAAAGAAGCTAAAATTCGTGCATCCCTTAAAGAAGCCGAAGATTCAGTAGGAGCTTCAACGTCCACTGGATTGGGTCACAAAGAGCCAAAAACAATGCAAGTTTTCAGCAATTTTGCGGCGTCAGGAATTTTAACCAATGATCTGAAGCACATCATTAAAACCGCGAGTGAAACAGGGATTGATGTTGAACCTATTGACAGCAATATTTATGAGTGGTCAGTCAGATTCAGTAAATTTGATCCTAACAGCAAGTTACAACAAGATCTCAACTTGCTCCAAGAAGCTCATGGTATTGGTTACATAGAACTGCAACTTGAATTTACCATGGATTTGTATCCGTTTTACCCTCCTGTGGCCAAGATGGTTCGACCTCGACCAGAGGGCTCTGTTCGTTTCATGCTTGCCTGCCTTGACATCCTGAAGCTCTCTTCATGGAATCCCACATGTGGTATGATAACCGTTCTTGAGGAGATCAAAGACTATCTGGCTAAACATGCTGTCCTCCATGTAGAAACAGCATTCCGATCCAGCATACTCCTGCCTATAGAAAACAGCCTTTTGCAACTGGCTCTTGTCAGCGAAGTTATGCCTCGTGATGTCTCAGGTCTTTCCAACCGTACCCAACCCAAAACATCATTACAGTCTACAAATATTGCTTTTGGAACCATCCAAAAATCTGGCCCACCTAGCATGTCAAGTTTGGCATCTGGATCATCAGCCACTGCTGGACCCTCAGTTTCCAACACATCTACATCTGGCGGGTCGAGCACATCCGCTTCTGGTACATCTGGAACAACTGGTACATCTATGTCTTCATCAGCCTCCACCTCGTCAACCTGCTCAATAGTTTCAGAATATTCTAAATGCTGCACCAGTGATGACAGTGAAACTACAAATCAACCTGTTGTTGTCACAGCCCCTTCCTCCAGTGCTGCTCCCCCAGATGACTATTCTTTGCTGAAAAGTAAAGTAATGAGTGCCTTGAGAAATAGCAAAAAACCCAAATTTCCAGATGGCACAGGCTATAGTACTTATAGTGATAAAGGTTGGGACATCAATGCACATATTGCTGTTGAAAAAGAAAAGGACAAAAAAATAGAAGCTGTATTGCATAAAATTTGGATAGATTTGCAAGAATACTTGGCACACTATGATATTTTGGTTAAACCAACTGATGATCCTATGGTGGAGTCCACCGATAGTGCAGATATGAATGATGAAGCTATGATTTGTAATGGACAACCCAGCCAACCATCTCCTTCTAAAACAGGTTAGTCCCAGTTTGAATTTAGGATTGTATGGCATAGCATAGGTGCAACTTTCTATCACCTAATGACCTTATGTAACTTGCATATTTTAGTTCCAGAATCAGCTTCTGTTGATGAAGGTGGTGCGAATAATGGTCACTTTGTCCTGAGCAAACAAAAATTGTATTTACCCAATCAAAGTGATGCATCTCGACAACTGTATGAAGCCTTAGAAGCATCTACCCTTATTCCTTTCATTGAACAGAAATTACAAGTATGAAGAAGATTAAATATAAATGGCCAGAAATATTTTGGTTTTTGTTTTTGTTTTTTAAATCTAATGAGTCTTTTGTTTTCAGGTGGACTCTTTCCTGGAGATCTGTAGACACAAAGCAGTGTACCGCTGTGTTATAGATATTCTATCTCAAATTGCCGGAAGACTCTGGCTGGCAAGGCTGCTTTGGAAACAACCTGGCCAGAAAAAATCTGTTTATTCTCTTTTATTGGCCATTAAAGATAAGGCACAGAAAGTTCTTGATAGGTATGTATTTTTTTAAATCTTTGCTTGGATCTAGACTTATTAGTTTCTGAAACTATTGGGTGAGAAAAAGTATGTGAAATCCCAATTTGTTAACTGTCATGCCATTGTGTCCATTAGGTATAAAATAGCAGCTGAATCTAGTCATTCCAAAAATGAGAAGAAGGGTAAGAAGCGTGCTAATTCTGGCAGCAGAGATAAAGATAAAACAACAAGAAGAAGCAAAGTTGCTTCTGCGGCTGCTGCTAATGTCGAAATGGAAGATTCAGAAGATGAAGCTGGTCCTTCAGGAGCCATTGGCATCAATGGCACTTTGGATTTCTCAGAATTGCATGGTTTACATGGCGACTTCTCCTTGGAGGATTCTGATGGGTCTGACGTTTTTTCAAATCTTGATGTCCACCCTAATGGTTTCGCATCAACGTTGGTTAAAAAAGGAGTGATGACTAGGAGTTCTTGCAACCTTTCTTTAAAGGGAAAGAAAGTCTGCAAACACTCGCATCAACATGTTTATTTTACTGGATCAACTGGAGCAACTGGAGCAACTAGTGCAACTGGTGCAACTGGTGCAACTGCAGCTGGAAGCCCAGGGAAGGATTCATCTAGCACAAACAAGACATCTCCAGGCACTTCAAGCTGTTCAAAGACCACTGCTTCTTCTTGTAAGGCTTCAGCCAGTGCCTCTAAATCCCCTGGTGCTCCTTCCTCCAAATCCCCTGCTAGTGCATCCAAACCGTCCACTTCGAAAGGAGCCGGGAGCGCTTCTAAATCAACTAATCAGAATATGCCATTGTGTGTGCTGTATCAACCTGGACCTGGATCATCAAAGCCTGGTGCAAGTCCTCCTAAACCTTCTACTTCTAAAGCAACGGCTACCACATCAAAGAGTGCTGGTTCCTCTACTAGTATGGAGGGTAGTTCTGCTTCTGGACCAGTTGGGGTTGCTACTATGAGTCCCTTTTATAAGCTTAAATGTGGACTGTTCCACAATAAAGAAGCCAAAAAAAGCCACACAAGTGCAGTGGGAGATAATGGCTCAAAGGGTGAGTTGTCATTTTCCTCATTGTGGCAATTACATTGTTGATAAAGTTCAAACTTATTCTACAGTTTCAATGTTTTTCAGATGACACGCATAATTCAGCTGGAATATCCGGATTTCTATCTCACATTGGGAATCTTTGGCCGAGTTCTTGGTCGTCTTTGAACCATGATTCAGAACCCCCACCAATAGATATAACACCACTGGATCCTGCTGGTAACTTACAAAAATTTCTCGCCTCATTAATGTGAACTTATAAAGCCACGTCACTCTCTACCTATATTGTGGGTTTTGACATTTCAGGTGATGAGCAACTTGCTCAAGATTTCTTTGATCTGGCCTTGAAGGTAGAGAAAGTTATAGAACAACTAGGCCTTCCTGGCTGTGATTCCCCAGAGCATTCAGATGAGCCTCTTGAAGCACGCCGTGTGTCTGTTATAACATCTACATCAGAAGTTCTGAATGAGGAACTTTCAACAAAATATATATCTGCTTTGCGGGAAATGCAATTTGACAGCTGTGATATTGATGGTTAGTCTTATTTCTTGGAGGTCTGTCTTAAAAGCATGTTAAAACTAGTTATGAAGTTAAATAATATTATTCTTACAGTGACAAACTCCTCTTCTCACACGTATGCTTCAATGTTCAATTCGGCTTTGACACCTGGACGTGCACAAATGATGAGGATTGCTCAGGAATTAGCTTCCCTTTCAACCTCATTGCCTTTAGATCTTGCTTCAGCCATATTTGTGAGATCGGTGAGTGTAATGTCATTAATGTGCATAGCAGAGTCCGGTTTAGAGGTAATGTTCCCTTTATGAATCAAGTTGTTCCTAATCTTATTTTCTTTTTTCATTTTGTTCTAGGACGATGCTAAAATTACTTTACTCAAGGCTCTTATCATTGGGTAAACTATTTTGATATTACTTAGATGTGTTCCTAAATTTTATGTTAAACAGACATCAAGTTTTCAAATTTGTGTTTTTGTTTCAGACCCGAAGGAACTCCTTATGCCAGTGGTTGTTTCCTGTTCGACATATTTCTCCCTAGTAACTACCCCAAAACTCCACCTAAAGTTACTCTTAGGACCACTGGTAGAGGTTCTGTACGATTTAACCCTAACCTTTACGCTAATGGAAAGGTGTGTTTGTCACTTCTTGGAACTTGGAATGGTTTGCAGGGAGAACAATGGAATGAAACGTCCACACTTCTGCAGGTAATCCTAAGATTAAATTTGTTTTTCATTTTCTCAAAGTATGTTCAGAGCACACTCTAACCTCATTGACTGCACTTCAACAAATTTCAGGTGTTAGTATCAATTCAAAGCCTTATAATGGTAGCAGAACCATACTTTAATGAACCAGGATATGATTCCTTGATGGGTACAGCAGATGGTAAAGCATCAAGCGATACCTACAATCGTAATGTAAAACTTCAAACTGTTCGACTTGCAATGATTGAAATGCTGAAATACCCTCCTGTTGATTTTGAAGAGGTGGTCAAAACTCATTTCAGAATAAAACGTTGGCGAATTATACAGGTTTGTACAGCTGTTAAAGATTCAAAATATTAATTTTGCCACTGTTACTTACACTTACCCTCTTTTTTTCTTCTCTTTTTGTAACAGGAAATTGAAGATTATATGGTTCTTAATCCAGGACAATCAGCACTTTCTAAGTCATTTAAAACTCTGAAATCAGAACTCTTAAAGCTGAAGGACTGAACACAGTATTTACAAGATTGATTTTAGAATCACTTTTCATTGATATCTGATTATATTAATTAATCTTGGCCTTTATTGTGGGAAAAAAAGTGTAACATATCCTGTATTGCAAATCTAGGTGTACTGTGCCTGTGGCTATCATCTAGTCAAGCACTGTTTTGTTCCCCTTTTGTAAAGTCTTCTCTGACATAATGAATACTGTTTTAATTGTTTGAATTCTATGGTTGTCACTGGTTTCCTTTGTTAAAAACTAATTGAGAACTGTTTGTCTATGTAAGCCACATTTGTTCTGTGTAAATAGTAATTCCAACTCAATTTTAATGTGTAAAGAAAGATGTTATTGTTTTCCTTCTTCTATTTACCAATGTGTCGTTCAAATTTAAGTTAAAAATAAGGTTTAAAACATTAACCCTATTTGTATTGATACAGTGAATGTTAATGTTGACTTTGCTGTGTCGAGTAAGTTTCTCAATTTTTAATAAAATTAAAGTATAAATGTTAATTTTTAATTCTTGTGATAATAGGTGTGCTTAGCATTCTAATGAGTGCACAATACCAATTTCATATTTCCTGGTAAGTGAAATAAATTGTGGTATGTATATCTATTGCTGCTTGTTATTTTGTAAGGGCAAAGTAGAAATTGTGTAATTTTCTTTAGTCATTGATTCAGATAGATTTGTGCATTGTGCAAAATCTGATCTGCTGGAAATTGTTTGTCTTTCCTATTCCACTACTCGTTACGTTTTTACCTAATTTTGTTCTGAATGCCCAATTTTGTTATTTTGTGATATGTTGACTTGTTTCTATAGGAAGGATTGATTGTGTCATCCAATGAATGGCTCAAATTGTGCTCTAATCCTGAGTTGAGAATGCTGTCAAATGGTACTTTTATGGATGAGCACATAGTCATAGTCAAATTTGCCTTGCTGTTTTTTGTTTGATTTCTTTTAAATTTTGAGAAGAGACAAAAGCCCCTCATTTTGTTTAGATGTTGGCTGTAAATTTGTATGTTCTTGTCTCTGATAACATTCTGTTAAATATTGTGATGGTAAAAATCGTGGTTTGAATCATATTTTAACTTGAAGCATTTGGGATTTATTGACATTTTTGAATGTGAGTGATCAATTCTTGTCAACATTGTGTGTGATGTGATGTGTCTAGTGATCTAAAGTTAATCTCCAGAAAATCTACAAATTTATCATATCCATCTCAAGTTTCTTCTCCCTGGCCTAGTTCAATTGTTCTGCAGGCGTATGTAGTCTAACTTCTTACAAAGTTTATGTTAATTTTAAGTCAGTTTTAGTACTTTGAATATTTTGAAAAAACTTTGCATTTTGTTGTATGTGACATCTTAAGTACTTCTCAGACATTTTCCTGGTAATCTAGTATGACTTCCTTGTGCCCTGAACTGTTATATTTACACCAAATGCCAAGTTGTTTCTCTTAGAAAATATTGGACTAATTTGAATGTTTTCCTACTGGAACATAATTTTGAAACAGTAATTCCTCTGATGTAATTTGGTTTTATTACGAGTATGGAATCTGTTCAGATATGTAGAGGTTGGGACTGATGCAGAACTATTAGAAGAATTTATCTCATTATTTTGCTAGATGCAGTAGCAAATTAATTCTGTTGATTGAAGCGTAAAATGTGACCCCATGTAAGCTTCCAATAATTTTAGTTGACTTTTCAGGTGCATAACTTTGTCCTGTGCTCTCTGTAATACATTTATTAATGCTAAGTGATAAATGTTCTTAGTCTTGTCAGTGTTATCTCTTATTCTTCTGTGTGGTACATTGGGTTACCTTAGTTCTAGACATTGCCATATCTTATTGCATGAGGACATATATAAATCTTTTATTTGCATACGAGTTTGAGAGAAAGTATACGGATTTAAAATTGATAAAAAATACCTGTGTATTGACATCAAGCCATGTGCGTAATATATGGCAAAGTTATATTGTATTGCTGGTGGAAATTTGTTTACATTTTTGTGATTCAGTGTGCGGTTCTAATTCACCAAATTATATTGAGTTACAGATTGTTTTTCTCCATTCAATATTTTGAGTATGTCTTGTGCTTGGATGGGGCACTACCTAACACCTGTGTGTTTTATGTGCACCTGTGGGAAATTTTCATCAGCAATTGAGTTGTTTTCTTTTCCAAACACTTTTTATTTGTTTTGTTCCTTAGTTCTTTTTCTTTCTTACCAATAACTTGATGTGGTTCTTACGAACTTCATCATTTTGATTTGTTTGCGATGCAATCTCAAATCTGGAAAATAGTGGAGTGGACCTATTTTATAAAACGGCCATCTTTACCATGTCATTGATGTTCATTAAAGTAATGTGCTGCAAATAAGAGTATAATGATTTGCTTCCTAATGGCATCCTTTTTTCCCTAGCCTACAGACAAGCAAGGCCTTACTGGCACCCAAATCACTGAATAAACCAGGAAACTTCAACAAGAACAAGTTTTACTCATTGTGTCGAAACTAGAGGGAAAACTAGAGTAAACCAGAGAGTACTTGGAGAACAGGGCACCGCAGCCACCGGGATTGGAACCCGTGAACAGGCGGCCGTCGCGTCGCTATGCAATGCTCGCGCGGTGGCGCCCTCGGCCCTCGGCAGCGGCGCCTACCGGAACCTCTCGGCTCCAGTGCCGCCCGCCCCTGCCCTCCCCTCCCCTCCGCTGCACGCGGCGCGGCGGCGGGGCGGGCGGCTTGGCAGTCGATCGCGAGACCGCGCACTGCTCGAACGGGTTGGGCTACGCGCGTCTGCTCCGCGCCCGCTGTCACTGGGGCTCAAACGCCGCGCTCGCGGTGAACAACCCTCAACCGGCAGTGCTCCTCCTTCACCCCCGGAGCGACGACACCCCGCCCCGCACTCCCCCCGTCAGCTGTCGGCGGCGTGCTCCCGCGCGCGCGACTCACGGGGCTGCCGAGGCTGGACCAGGGAGGCTGCCACCGTCGCCGCCACCCCCGACACCCACTCTCCCCCCTTGTTCGCGAGTGAAGTGAGTGCGGCGAGAGAAGACGGTGCGCTTCGCGTGACAGGTCTCCGGAACAGCCGCCCCAGCCGCGGCCTGCTGCGCCGCTCTGGTCCAGAGCGCGCCGCCCCCGCTGGCCAGTCAGTCACCCCCAGAGGTTAGGGGCCGAGCCCCGAGCCGAGCCCTACACCCCCCACCCCTCCACCACCAGCGTCTCGCGCTGCCCGCAGCCAAGTAGTGCAAGATTTGGCTGGGGGAAGTATACATTTAAAAAAACAAAACCGAACCGAGGATTACAGTTTCGAACGAACCGACTACTCGAACGACGCTGCTGCGATTTGGCATTGGATACGACGTCGCCGACTCGGATACTCTGTGATTGCAAGGTGAGTGACATTCGTGTGTGTATGTGTGTGTGTAGGCACGCGAGCGTGCGTCTTGCAGCGTGCCCTGGACAAGACGGGGCAGGGTCACTGCGGTCGGGCGTTACCTGGGATGGGTGAGGGGAGTATAACGTAAGTGTCTCTATTCAATTTTTCTAGAAGGCGTGTGGACGACTGCGGACATGACCTGGCTCCCGAGGGTCAGGCGTGACAACTGCGGACATCGCGAGCGGGAGGGCGTGTTCTTCGAACGCGGCCGGCCGACCGGCTGGCCGAGTGTGACAACTGCGGACGTCCATGACCGACGGGTTGCCTACCCCCGCTCCGGCAGGCGCTCCTCCGCCTGGGCAGCGCGTCCCGGGCTCCGGACTTCGCTTGAGTGCTAACAGAGTTAGGCAGGTTCAATCGCGTACAGCATGAGAGTGGTCGCTGGTTCGAATGCCAGCGGCTGCCAATATATCCTTTCCGTAAGGGAAGAGCAGCACGGAGTTGACTCTCAGTGCTGCTCAGAACTCCTCGGTGCCCGCGTCGCGTGGTCAGGAGCGGAGCGCAGGAGAGTCTGGTCGCTGGTTCGAATGGCAGCGACATCCAATTATATTATTTTTTTCGGTTTTTCCTTATGAGAGGAAGAACAGGACGGAGTTGGCTCTCTGTGCTGCTCAGAACTCCTCGGTGGCCGCGTGGTTCAGAGCGTAGCGCAGGAGAATGTAGTTGCTGGTTCGAATCCCAGCGACTTCCAATTTATTTATTTTTGTTATTTTTTAAGGGAAAGAGCAGCGCGAATAGTGAATCTCGGTGATCGCGACGAGGCGACCCCAGTTCAAATCCCACT
>NW_026267131.1:5155125-5157327 GCF_000697945.3 Frankliniella occidentalis | reverse complement strand
TCCCCCCGGTCTCTCCCTCTCTCTCGCACTCGGGCCATGCGGCGGCGCGAAGCAACGGGAGCGACAGGGAAGGACATATTCCGAAGATGCCGGCCGGAACACCGCTCCCGCCGCGCCCCGCCGCGCCCCGCCGCGCCCCGCCGTACCCCGCCGCGCCCCGCCGCTGTCTCGAGGAGCATAGCGGGGCGTCTGGGCGGCTCGCGGGCCGGTCCGGATACCGCCCATTCCATTTCAGCCCGACCCAGGAGAGGAGAGGCCGGGAGAGGCTGCGCACACACAGTGGAAAGAAATAATACAGACTCATTAGAAAACGTCAAAAAGTAATTTCGGTGTTCTCTTCTTCTTATTTTGTCGCTTGGGCTCTTAACTTGCAGTGTACTGCACTGCATGGTGTATTATATACTCTCTGTGGCGGAAATGAAAGAACGTTAAACGGAAACAGAAACAACGGCTGGATGCGCTACGTATGAGCAGCCATCTCTACTGGCGAAACGTCGCGGTGTGAAAAACACCCGATAACGGGCTGGAGCCGCCGCTTTCTCATGCCCAGGCCGAGAGGTACTCGCTTGAAGCGTGTTTCTGTTCGGCTCACTTCCGCTCAAGAGAGGGACCCTCAATGTCTCGATCACTCTTCAAACTGTGTACCAAAAGCGTGTCGTGTGTGTGTGGCCTTGTGTCGCATCGCAGCCCCGACGACCAGCGCAGCGCGCAGGCCATACGATGCGCCGAGCTCTGTTTGCGAAAAGAGTGTGAGCGCTTGTGCGTGTGTGTGTGCGTGGGCCGGCACTGGCTGGTGGCGGCGGCGGCGTGGCGGTGGACTCTGCCGGGCACCACCGCCGCCGAGGGGACAAACACCTGTGCCGAGGGGAGTTGGTAAACCTCAATGAAGGCCAGCCCCCAGCCCCACCCCACCGCAGCGCGAACAGTACAGTCCGCTACCCTCCACAGTGAGCAAACAGGGGGGAGAGTGGTACGGGGAATGGGAAATGAACATGGGGCGCACTCAAAGCCGCGCAGAGCGTATGTTGTTGTTGTTGCTGTTGTTGTTGCTGCTGCTGTTGCTGCTGTTGCTGCTGTTGCTGCTGCTCTGGGAGCGGACTGTACCACCATGGAAACTTTTTTGCCCTTGCGCTGCTGCGGTGCTCCACCCCTCCGCGCGCGGTGCCGCCGTCCGTCTCTTTTGCACCCTGTTACCCACGCTGCTGTGTGTGTGTGTGTGTGTGTGGTAGCGAGGGAGACGGATCTGCCAAGACTTTTCTTTACTTTTACGATAGGGCGGTTCGGCGAGGGAGGCAGTGGCGGCGCCGGCGCCACTGCGGAGAGGCGCCACCACCCCTCCGCCGGGCACGCGCCCCGTCAGCGCCACCCTCCTCCGCGTCTTCTTGTGCGTCGCCGCTGAGAGGCTGTCGTGGAGGGCGAGGCGGGGCGGGGCGGGGCGGCCTCCGTCGGAGAAGGTGTCCTGTCTTGCCCCCTGCCCTGCTCGCGGGAGGGGAGGGCCCGGCGGCGGCGTGCAGGGTTAGGGCCCTGCGAGGGAGGAGGAGTCCGACCCTCGAGGGTTGAGCGACGCAGCAGGGTGGAGGGTTGGCTCCGGCCGCCCTCACAGCAGCTCTGCGCAGAGCAAGTGCACTGCACTGTATGGTCCCAGAGCAGTGTACTGCACTGTATGATCCCAGAGCAGAGTCACTGCCGCAGTGAGGTGTGGCTTCCCCCGCCCCGCAGTGCTGCACCACTCGGTCCAAGGAAGGATGCAGCACTCGTATCGAGCAGTAGTCGGCGGAGGAGGACAAGACATCCCTCATCCCATCCCTCTGCATACGGAAACGTACCCTACCTTGCACTCTACCGCAGGAACGGTCGCGCCGGGAAAAAATACACTGGAAATGCAAGTGTGTGAATGTCGCTCACCTGCACATTCACACAACAAAAGGTGGTCCATAACACCTTTCAAAGGTGCTGCTGCAGTAATGCCTTTATAGAAGCACACACACGTCGGTGTAAGCGGGCTTGCTTACCCGAACCGCTCGTCAGGTAAGGCGCGCCACCTCGGCTCAAGCGCGCCTTGCACCCAATGTTTTCTCTGATGCAGTCGGTTGGCAGCACTACTGCGTATACTGTGTTATTGTTCGTTTGGAATGCTTTTCTAAAAGTAGTGGACGCGGCAGGTTATTACTTTTTATTATTATTATTATGGAGTGTGATTGT
>NW_026267131.1:5150805-5154020 GCF_000697945.3 Frankliniella occidentalis | reverse complement strand
AGAGAGAGAGAGAGAGAGAGAGAGAGAGAGAGAGAGAGAGAGAGAGCAGAGAGCCTTCTTGCGCAAGACGGGCCTGCTTATTGATCTAGCTGGGCCGAGCGAGGGTCCATCCTCTTGCTCAGTGTGCCTGCAGACCAAGCGGAGGAGTGAGGGGCAGGGGGACGACCCTCCTAGCCTAGGCCGCCTGCCACAACAACACTGATGACGGGGACGTCGAGGCGGGCGCGCGCGGCGCGTGGTGACTGCGCCGCCATAAAAATGGCCGATAATGAAGGATACGAGGGCGTCAATGAAGTGTCCCACTCTGCGTTATGACTTTCATTCATCAAGGTCCGACCGCGCCACGCCAAGCCACGCCACTGCAGCGCGTGGCGTGCGCACCTGTTTCTACATGCCGCCGCCGTGTCCCTCTCACCCTCTCTCTCCCCCTCTGCCTCTCTCCCCTCCCTCCTCTCTCTCTCTCTCTCTCCCTCACGCTCTCTCCCTCTCCCCCTCTCTCCCGACTCGCTCGCTCACTCACGGTGCGGAGGATAACCTTCCTCCTGCAACGACCCGTCCGACTTGAATGATCCCATTACCCCGCGTCGCGTGTGGGCGGGCACCGTTAAAAATAACGTATCAAAGGGGAAGAAAAAAAAAAAGATACGCCATTCACACCTTCCATACCCGGCTATGCACACCGTTAGACACGAGTGTTACTTTTTAAATGACTTGGAAATTACATTTTTCCCCTCCTGCTGACTTCTCGTCGTGATAAACCAGTGTGGGCCATTTTTGTAACGTAACATAATCAGCATTGACAAGTTTGGCTCGTGGAAATAGAAGAGTTTTGATGTGCGAGTTTGATCCGTGCGCTTTTCGTGTCGACTCTGTGAGCTTCTTTATCCCGTTTATAATGCGATTGGAGCCGTCGCGCGGGCTCAACCGGTGGGGGGCAGTGGCCTGGTGCGGGCGGGGGCCTTGTGGGGCTGCCCCAACCCCCCGGCCGCCCCCGGCGCTGGACCGTCCCCCGGGGGGATGTAGGCCAGCGGGTCGGCCGTCGGCCCTTGAAGGGTGGGGTCGGGTCGGGTGGTGGCGGTACCCGTCGAGGCGAGCTGCAACGGCCCCGAATAGGGCTTCGGCCCGGGCTTCGCTTAGGCTTTGCAGCACGGCGAGGTGGCACCCGTTGGCACCCACCCCTTACAGGCGCCGCCGGCACGACCGGCCCCGCCGCGCCACGCAAAGACCCAGATCAACGTGCTCCTCACTGGGTCAACGCCGTACTCGTCAAACCATATAGCCAAACCGAGGCGCTCACGGGGAAAAGATACCCCAGCTTACAATAGCAGAATAGGAATAACCCATTATTTAGATATGTAGATTTGTTGCAAAAAATAGCTATCTTGCTATATAAATATTTAGCTAAAATGCAGCTGTTTAGCTAGCTATTTTTTTAGCTACATATCTAAACTCATCCCTTATTTAGCTATTGGTTTAGCTACACCCCGCTAATCATTTTTGTCCGTGCGCACATTCCATCGCACCACGGTCGATGATATTCGCTTCCCAGGCGGTACTTATGGTTTTTCGGACGCTCACTCGCTTACACCTCGCCGAACGAGTACCATACCCCGCTTCTTGCGAACTTGTTGCACCCTTTCCCAAGCGCCCGCCCAGCCGTTCGCACCGTTCACACGCGGCCAGGGCGCCTCGCAGCGCAGCGCATACAAAAGGCAAACAACAGAAATTGCCGCGGCCGTGGCCGTTTGTATCGGCGGCGCGGCACTGACATGAGCAGCCTGGCCGTGCGGCGCTGAGCAGAGCTGCTGAGCAGAGCCGCTGAGCAGAGCCGATCTCAAGGGAGCAGGGGCTCCGCCGACCTGGTAGTATTACAAGAGATATTGGGAAACAGAACCTGTGGGCCGGGGCGAGCTGATCACTCATCACATGGAGAACGCCCCCCCCCGCCACGCCCCGCCACGCCACGCCGGACCGGTCGCTCTGCTAACCTGTTGCGGTGCCCGTTTGGTGCGGGCCTACCCCCGCCGCTCTCCACACACTCACTACTACTAGAGTGTTCCCCGTCTTGAATGGCAAAGCCAGCCTGTCCTGTCCGCCGCCGCGACCACCACGTGCTGTAGTGCGCACGAATGTCGCGTGACCTCTCATAGTCGCTCTCGATCAGTCCGGGGATCAGTCATACTTTTCACATTCCGTGCCGTCCATGTCTTGGTGCATGTCCATGACATTTTCTCATGATTATTCTCATATGAGGAGGGCTGTGAAAAGTTCTGTTTCTGTCTCGCCCCGAAAAATCAAAGTTAATAATTTTCAACCGGCTAATGTAAAAAAACAAAAACAAATAAAAAGCAACAAACACAAAATCCGTCAAAGTTTAATCCTGGAAACAAACTGCTTCTTCAACTGCGACAATTTTTTTATCTCACAGCGCTTGATCTTTTAATGCGTTTAATTTAAACTTCACGACAGTACACCGTTCACAAGCTGCTCGTTGTAAGACTTTCTCCTCTGTAAACTATACCGATTTCGTGGTACTGTGTGAGTGTGTGTCGCGGCCCCAACACGGGGCGTGTGCACCGAGGGCCAGCTGTGCTTTATTGTAACTCACTTGCGGCACCGGACGCGCCACTCAGCTGCTGGGATTGGCCGCGTCCGTCCGGACGGGAGAAATAGATAGATGGGTAGACTGCTGGGCGGTTGGGGGCGGGCGGATAGGTGGGGCGCGTCTTCTGCGTCGTGGATGCGGATGGATGGATAGACCTCGGGGATAGGCGTCGATAGACGCGAAATATGGAATAACTAATTATTTAGCTACATAGCAAAATAATTAGCTGTGCCGCAAAAAAATAGCTATCTAGCTACAAATTTAGCGGCGTTTCCAAAAATATCGATATGAAACAAAACATAGCTAATGTTTCACAACATAGCTAAATAATTAGTAATCGCCCGTATTTAGCTGTTGGTTTGCCCATATACATATACAAATAATCATTTTCCGTCCGTGCAGCCTCTGCACTGCAGGGTTATTTTTTTTTCCTAGACGGGTAGACGACGAGGAAGGATTGACTGAGGAGACACAGATAGACGGGGCTATGGCGACGCATAGGACTTGGAAATGAGGAAGGCTGCGGAATATAGTAACTGAACAACAGGCGTGGAGTTGAGAGGGTAAGGGGGGACGGGATAGGGAAGGATGGACGGTAAGGGGGGCAGGG
>NW_026267131.1:5149685-5150700 GCF_000697945.3 Frankliniella occidentalis | reverse complement strand
GGTGAGATCCCGGGGGATAAAGGCGACAGAGAAATGAGATGCGGCACCGGCACCGGCGCACTGCGGAAGGCTGGGGGTGGGCGGGCGCGCCCCTGTGAGGTAGGCAGCCGCGCGCAGAGTCGCGCAGGGCTGTATCCCGGTGGCCTACTTCCAGGCGCTCGGCCCGTCCAGTTGACCCCGGCCACACGCCACAACTAGAAACCCAAGTTGTGCGACAGTAGTTTCAAAAATTACCATTCAACACACTTGGGGACGGGTGAATATAGCTACTTTTTTCAAGTCTTTACGAATCAATATTCGCTCACCTTACAAGTGTGTATATATTGTATCCTGTGAATTTTTGTACGCACCTGCGGTCGAGCTACATTTTGTACACTTTTATTTCTGTCCTCTTTGGTTTGCAGTGTCCTTCCCTCCTCTGCGAGGGGAGGCCGGTGTGTTTAATTGGTCCAGCGATGCCCATGTGGCGCCTCCTCTCCTCCGCCCTGCAGCTTCCGGCCCTCCCGTTCCGCCCCCGACCCGTCTCGCCTCGCGTCACCGGCTGGCAGCTGTCGATCAACGGCGTCATTTCGTATGCGTTTCTAACACAACTGTGGAAAAAATAATAAAAAGAGCGCTGTGGCTGCAGATTTAGGTCGATATTGAACACAGAAGAGTGGGTGTTCTAAGCCGTCCTTTCTTTTTTTTTTCGAGGTAGGTAAGGATGGGGCCAGATCTGTAACTATCAGGTTGAAATCGGCGGTACCCCTTATCCTTCAACGTATTAATTGATCAAAATTGCAGCCTCACCCACGTTCACGTTTCAACTGTCACTATTTGCTTGCAGTGTTTGTAAAAGATTACTGACATCACTGACCTCAGAATTTAATCTCATTTTTCTTTTAGGTTCTCTTCGTCGAATTTTTAGGGGGGGGGGGGTTGTCGGGTGGTGGCGGTACCCGTCGAGGCGAGCTGCAACGGCCCCGAATAGGGCTTCGGCCCGGGCTTCGCTTAGGCTTTGCAGCACGGCGAGGTG
>NW_026267131.1:5146239-5149635 GCF_000697945.3 Frankliniella occidentalis | reverse complement strand
ATCTCATTTTTTTTAAGGTTATTGTCGTCTAATTTTTAGGGGAGGGGGGCGGGTTCTTAAAAAGATTGCATTGTGGTTTCCTCAAATTTATATAAAGCAAATTCTTAAACGAGATGATCTTTTTATGATTTGCATCGCGCAGTTGTCCTCCCTTCTATCGCGCCCGATGCACACGGCGCCTACGTCTGACACGACGGCGCACTGAAGGTCTGCGACGGCCGGCCCGCCCGGCGCGCTGCTCTAGGCGTATCGTTTGTAGTGCATTGACACGATTTCACCCGCCGCGTACGCGTCGTTCTATACGGCTCATTGTTCTCGCCGCTCATTCAGCATATTACATAAACCCAAATTCTCTCCATTTCCTCCTACCTCCCTATTGCCCTCCCTGCCAGCCGGGCCCTGCCCTCCTGGGCGTGGCGCGTCGCGGCGTGTCGCGGAGCCGCCGTGTGGTGCAAGCGCGCCGTGGTCATGGACCGCAGGGGGACCGCACGGGGGACCGCATGTGGGTGGCTGCGGCGTGATCCCCGCCGCCGCGCGATTGCGATCTGTCGCACGGCGGTGGCGCGCGGCGCCAACGGCGCGGCCAGTCAAGTGTCCGGGTCGGGTCAGGTGGTAGGTAGGTGTATATAGGTGGTCTCTTGCCTCCGTTGGTGTATAGAAATTCGACGCTTGCAAATAATTTTTCTTCGCCTAACTATATATCTCACGACCACGCGCAACGCAAAACTCCCATAAAGGCGTTTATTTTGTTAATTTTTAAAAAATCGCCTGTAACTATGTTTTTGTTAATGAAATCGTGTACACTTTTTGGATTTATGGGTGATTTCGTCCACTTTGCCACGTTATTTTTTAGATCTATTTCTCTGTTGTTTTTTTTTTTCAGTGGCCCTGCAACTATGCCCCGCCCTAACACCAAGCGCAGGCGTGACGAAACAAGCCCCCTGTTGCACTTTAGCATAAAAGCCTCCTAACGAACGAAAGGATGAGCCTTGTGTCTTCTGAATACGGTGCGAAGCGTTTGGGCGAGGAGCGTGGAGGGGCGTAGCTGGGTGTGGCGGGGCGGGGCGAGCAGTTAGGGCCGTCTGTCCTGTCCGCACCACAGTCCAGCCTGGCAGCCGGCTCCACCCAGCACCGAAAACCTTGTGCAACTTATCCCTATGATTTATACGACTTAATTAATTGGAGCCCAAAGTGACTGCATCATCGTTTTTCTCGGCCATTTATTTGCATCCACAAATTTTCTTGACTGCCATTATGGAGGGGTTTACCAACCGTTTCAATTTTTTCATTCGTATTTCCACCCCGTTTGATAAATTATTTTTTGTTGCCGAGGAAAATGTCTCTCTCCCCGTTTGACAAAGAGCCGTGCCCTCTGTGCCCCCTTGCAGTGGCAGGGCGTGGCGGGGCAGGGCGGGGCGGGGCGTCGCATGGCGTGGGCGGTCGCGGGCGTGTCTGAGGTAAACGTGTCGGAGAAAGTATATCACGTTCGCGTCGTGGGGGCAAAAGTAAAGGCGAGCGGAAGCAGACAAATGCGGAAAGAAACGGTGATACAGGGCGGTGCCCTGGGCTGCCGCGCAATCCAACAAACCAATTCGAAAAATGATACAATTTGTTGCTACTCTGTGAAAAAACACTTTTGTTGGTTTTACGAGAAAATTTTGTCACGGAATATGAACTAATATGTTGCAAATAAGTTCCGATTTAGAATTATGAAATTACGAAATTCTAAAATAGTCTACCTGGTTTTTCTTCGGCGGAGTTGACTTCTCTCGTGCGACTTTTTTTTTTTTTTTGCTTCACTATATACCAATCGCTCATGTACTCAGTTCCACCTATTATTTTAAAATTACGAAGAAGATTTTTACAGTGTTGTTGCTGCTGTTGTATCTTGTCGGAGATAAGACGACAAATGAGAATAAGCCATTTTCCTCGCAGCGTAAGGAGAGAAACGATGGTTAAATTTTACCATTACTCGTACTTAGTGCCCCACATTTATCAGTGGCGTGGCCCTTTGGGCCGCCCTATGGGCTGCCCGGGGCCGGCCGAGCGGATGAGATTTGAACAAGATGGACGCTCCCCTGTTCGCGGCTGACAAATGCGAGTTCCGGCCTCTCTCGAGCGAACGGAACACCCCGGGGCGGAGCCAGAGGGTGGGGCAGCGCCGCCGCGGAGAACCCGGAGGCGGCGGGGCGACCAGCACGGTTCCCATGAGCCGCCGTATCTACTGGAGACGTTTGTTGTTGTTGTTCTGCGCTGCTCTGACTACTTGACTGTCTCCGACGCGCTTCCTATGGATTGAATGCGGCCCGGTATCCCAGCCACCACACCACCTCTCTCTCTCTGACTCTGTCTTCCGTTTCCCTCTCACTCCTTTGGTATTATTGGCTTTTGAGGGAGGAATGGCCGACGACAGCCGGCGTCTTCTCCTGGCGGAAGCCATAGCACAGCGCACGGGTGTCTCGAGAGAGGGGCACGAAAGAGCGAGAGAGAGAGAGAGAGAGAGAGAGAGAGAGAGAGAGAGAGAGAGATGGAGAAAAGCCAGAAATAAAAGGAAGGGGCGCGGGGAAAAGAAAGAAACCAGCCTGTGCTGGCGGCTTGAACCCCGCTTACGTGGGCTGTGAACACAATGGTGATTGGAGATCAAACATGTTTGGACGAGATCAATTTCCCGTGATAGATTTCACGTATTATTTCTGTGGGGCGGGGCGCTCTCGCGTGTTTCGTAAGAGGCGTTCTTCTGGCCGCCCCCCGGTCGATCGCAGCGCGGTGCAGCTGCATCGCGGGGAATGCCCGTATCAGCACCGCCGAAAGATGAATTACCCCCTAATTTCACAGCGTACAGAAGCACAACACCATTCATGACGAGTTTTCTGTAAGCTGCTGTAAATCACCGCCATCCTCTGCTTCTTTACTAAAGCTTGTTAGATTTTGAAACTCTAAACATCAAGTCACAAAACTGTTTGTTGAAGATAAAGAAAGCATTTGAAACGGTTGCGCCAGCTATTCTAATCATCCCACATAAAACGTTTTGTGTTGGTAATATCTTTTTAAGTAGACGCAATGTTGCTCCTAGAGTTTGAAAGAAGAAATATTAATGAAACGAGGCTTGCCCCTTATTAGCCGTCAGCTGCAGGCGCTCGCCATGCAACTGTCCCCCGCGGCTACGCACCCCACCTGGGCCACGGGCCGCCCCGCCCCGCCACTTGTTTTTCGGTTTCGTCAGCGGCAAAAGCCTCCGGACCGCAGAGGCTGCTCGTAGTTTTCTCCGACACTGCGGTCAAATTGATTGTTTATAGTTTCCTCCTCTCTGATGTCTCCCGCGCCCGCCGCCCTAACGACCTCCAGCGGCGAACTCTCAATAGGGGTTCTTAAAAAGATTGCATTGTGGTTTCCTCA
>NW_026267131.1:5139964-5145753 GCF_000697945.3 Frankliniella occidentalis | reverse complement strand
CCCCCCCCCCGCCCCCTTCAAGACGTGGGTGTGGGGCGTGACCGCAACAGGGCCGTATCTCTTATCACCCGGCTGTCTCCCCCCGCGGCTAAAACGGAGGCGCTGCACTGGTGGCGCCGCAGCGGCGGGCCTGCCGTGGTGTTGCCGAAGCAGTCGGGAAAATAACAACACAAACTGTTAAAACCTTACGAAGAAAAATGGCAATTGGATTTGGCGAAAGATCTGGAAGCGACGGAGGTAGCAAATCCTTCGTAGGTACGAAGGATTTGGCATTTTGCTTCGTAAGGTTTTAACTGTGGGAACAAAACCATACCCAACAACACGAACAACATCTTTTTAGTAATAGTAATAACTAACAGGATGAGGCAATCCTAGAAATGCTTTTCTGTTTCAAGCGCATTTGAACCAAGCACAGAGCTTTTCTTGGGTCACGCTAAAATTAATTTTCTTTTGAAAGACATGTGAAATTAGGAAAACACGGAAAAACATCAATATTTCCTCTAAATAAGCTAATTTTGGCAGAACTGAAGAAAAGGGTCTTAGTATAAATGCGCTTCGAACAAAGAAGCGGTTTTTTTAAGTGCAGGTTTAGTTTGATTCTTTAAATTCTGCCAAGCCGATTATGAGCGAGGATGGCTTCTGGTTTTATGACGAAAGCGCAGGCTACTGACTGGGTTGCGGTATGGCGGGCAGACAGAGCAAACGAATGTTTACTAATGAAGAAAAGGCCGTCGAAACTGTTCAATCTTCTCTCTCTCTCGCTCACTGTGCGCACCAGCTGGACCACACAGCTGCAGGTGCGCAGCTGGACACGTGCCATTGCGGTGCAGCTGGCAGCTGCAACTCTGCTTCGCTCTCCGCGGGCGGCTGACTTCAGATCCAACCTCAAACTCACGAAATAAAATATAAAAATTGCAGTGTTCTTCGCGCGACGTGCCCGCCGCCTGCCGGCAGACGATCGCATCATCAGCAAATTGAATCATGGACGAGATCCGCTTTATTTTTCGCACCAGAGTAGTGAGTGTTTGTGCGGGAGGGGTGAGCGGCTTGGCGCGCGAGGGCGAGGGTGCGAGCAGAGCATCAACAGGGAGTGAGGGCGTGCGCGCGCGTGTGAGCGAGAGAGAGAGAGAGAGGGAGGGAGAGACAGCAAGAGAGAGCAAGAGAGAGAGAGAGAGAGAGAGAGAGAGAGAGAGAGCAATAAAAACGAAATCACCTTCGGTAAAAGGTGTCTTGGTGGGCTGCTGCTGATAACATCCCCATCGCGCTTATTGGCGAATGGGCTGGGCGGGGAGCAGCACATGGAGGGCCGCGTTATAGTCCGTTCAGCCCAAAGTCGCTGCCGCTTCCTCCCCTCTGTAGCCAGCGGCTTGCAGCCTATTCAAAGCGACCACTCTTTTCCCTTGGCATCCTCTATCTTGATGCCTTCAGGAAAATAGCGAGATTTTTTTTTTTTTGGACACTCACCTCCTATACAATCGTGCCCCGTCTCCCCCCTCCCCCTTCCTCCCCCACACACGGACTCACAAGAGGAGGCGTTACTCAGTCACTCTCGGCTCATATATTGCAACTTTCTCTGTTTTGAGCGTAGCCTTCTCTAGGGCCCTTCTCCCAGGAAGCCGCTTGCGCACACACTCACACTCACACGCCAAGTTAGGACCAAGCCTCAGCATCAGAAGCAACAGTTTCTTACCTTAGATCACATGATAATTAAAATTAAAGCAAAAGGGTGACACGTCCTTTCCGCTACAAGAAAATTTTAGCATGAGATTATATTTTTGGTCGTTCATGCAAATTGGCACGAGGTGTAACATATTACGTTATTTTTCAACATATTATACCCTTATTCATGAAACGCCCCGGAAACGCAAGTGTGTGAATAAATGTCGCTCAGGTGTCTGATCGTTTTTCGTATTCATGGAGATATACAAGTGAGTGAATTTCGAAGCTGTAAAATTCACAGTTTTAATCCCTCAAGTCTACAAATGGGCATTCACACACCTGCAAGTGCGCGACATTCACACACTTGCGTTTCCGGTTCCCTTCCTGCCGCTCTATGTCTGAATCCCACGACCCAAGTTTTCGGCCGTGTAGGCCTCCAGGCCCTCCCCGCGCGCCGCCGCCCAGCTCCAAGGCCGGGTCACGCGGGTCGATGCACCGCGCCTGGATGGGTCCAGCAGCGCGGAGCGCGCGCAAGGCGAGAGAGATGGACTCGACTTATCCCCCGCGCGGTCTCCGCAATGGGTGGGAGTGGGATAGAGATAGCACTATCCGCGTCCTATGGTTGGAGCCGACAGCGTGCGGCCGCGAGGCTCCGGAGCTCCGCCATGGAGCTGGAGGAGGCCCAGCTCATGCTGCTCAGCTTGACGCGGCCGGACCTCTAATGGACACGGCGGGGCTGGTAATGATGCGCTAACGACCCTTGTTCCAGGAGAGAGAGAGAGAGAGAGAGAGAGAGAGAGAGAGAGAGAGATAGATTTATGACAAGTGTCTAAATTCCGCCTTTCTTTTTGTTTGTTGCAGGTGCGTGAGACGGATGTGCGAGGAAAGGAAACGTGTGTGTGTGTGAATTTGGTAAGCGAAAAAGCGAATCTCTGCTACACGATTTATTGAACAGAAATTAATGTCAGCCTCTTATAAACTCTTGGGACCTCTTAAATTTCCTAACATTTTATGAACCACTATACCAAACGAAAATCTTTTCGAATACCACATTTTTACAATCTAGTGAATTTTAAAGTGAATAATTCATGTGAAAAGATAAAATAAAAATGTTGGCTTTATAAACAGGCTCTTTCGATGAGTTCTGGATGTACCCATCCATGGTGGTCCTGGAAGCCTGGGAAGCGAGTGACGGGGCAGGGCGGGGCGCGGTGGGCCACTGGGTCGAGGTCCAGCGGCCTGATGAGCCTCCGATGAGCCAGCCCCGGGTCGAGGCCGAACTGATGGCCACGACGCCCTAGACCTTCAAACTGTTTTTCTACCCCCCCCCCCCTCCTCTCTCTCTCATTCTGGGAGAAAACTCGTTCTTCTCAGCAATGCTCTCCAACTGAGTGTCGCTTCTTCATCCTTTTCCTCGATTTTTTTCCTCTTCTCCGGCTGCTTCGTGAATCTACAGGAAACCGAAATAGAGAGATAAAGATACAAATTAATCGGCGCTGGAGATCAGATTCGCGCGGCCGGCCGATGTGAGTCGCGGACGGGAGGGTGAAGGTTGTGGCGCTGAGCGCGGGGCGCTGACGCATCGAAAGTGAAACCCGGGGGATCACTCTGGGAGTGACGTCTGCAGACGGCCGCTCCGGCTGCAGCTCAAGCTGGGGGCTCCTTTCTGCTCGTCCTCCTCGCCTCGTGGTCACGACACGGATGCAGCGTGTCAGTGTCCGTCTGCCCGTCCAACCGGCCCGTCCGCCCGACGCTCGCCCAAAGGGATCAATCACAAAACGGAGAGGGTTTTGCGGAGTACGCGGACATTTTTTTAAGGCCATAGCGCGGCGCTGATATCCCCCTTTTCTTTTGACTTTTATTCCACCACGTTTGAAGAACACGGACCGCATCGGGAAAGAAGGAGAGGATGACACTGCAAACCCCTGGCTGAACTCATGGAGTCTGTGTTCCAAATGCGAGTATGCGTGATCAGGCAAATAAGGTGATCCTGCTACTCGCTGACGCTGACACGCTTCTGTCTCTGGCGACGCCCCGGACCCAGCGCCTACCCGACACCGCCTGCTGGCTATCGCCTGGCGGGTAGGCAATCTGCATGGACGCAGCGCACGCCTGCATTGCGGCATTGCCTATCTCGCCGGGCGCTTTACAGGAGCGCGCGGCATCAGCAGAGCTAACGTAAAATGGTCTTAGATTAACAAATACTTGCACTCGATCTTACCGTTTACGTTCTCAAAAGGACGGTCTGTCCAAAAGTCTTGATAATTCTAAACTGTTGGACAATGCGCCGTTGCGGAGTGTAGCTTACCTTTACAGTTTATAGAACTACTGCATTTTTTGAAAAGTGTTTTTGTCGGAGTTGTCATGTGCCGTGCGGCGTCACCGCCCCGAAGTCAATCACTCATAATATACCGTGCGCATCAATAGTCGTCGAACGTCTATTTTTATTCAACAGCTCCTAATTGTGGAGCTCGCGCCCAGCAGACCTTTCTCGCCTCCCGCTCCGCGCCTTTCCCTGCGGCGCGCGGGGTGCGTGCGTGCCGCTGGTTAAATTTAAGCCCCTCTGTGTGTGCGGCGCTGCGGCGCGGGCGGGAGTGCCGTGTAAACACACGTGAGAAGAAGCCCATCCCGGGAGAGGGGGGGAGGCGAGGCTAGGCGAGGCGTCAGCAGGGCGCCACCCGGTGCGGCGGCGCCGGCAGAAGTAGTATGCCTCGGAGGTGAGGGCCGCGGCCGGGCGGGAAGCGTGAGGAGGAAACACAAGGAAAAACCGCCGCCGCAGACATTTGAAGACTCACGGCAATTGGTAGGGATTATTAAAGTCCGACTTCTCCAGAAAAAGATGAAACATTTTTTTGAAAAATTCCTTGAAAAACTGAAAAATATAAAACGTTTCAAGAAAGATTTACATGTTTAAAAAAATTCTTAAATAAAATTCCCCATAGAATACTTCATTGGAAAATTAAAACCTCTAGCAATAACAACACGCAGGCATGACGTCGCGGAGCGGCCGATAATGCAAGTAATGTATTCAACTGTTTTTCTTTTTCTCGATTATACACGCATGCATCGGCCGGGCGGAGGTGGGCGGCCCCCGTGGGGGCTCGCGGCCGCGCGCGCGATGGCGCCAGCCCGGCCCGGCCAATGATTTGCTCGTTGGCAAATGGATGCGTAAATAATTGATAGTCTTTCTCTCTTTGTGTTCCCGAAGCCCTCCCTCTTCCCCTCTCCCTTCTCTCTCCTCACTCCGCGCCCCCCGCCCTCTCCTGCTGCGCTACACGGGGAGGGCTTCGCTCGGTCCGCGCGCGCTCCCTTGGCATGTGGTCCCTATGGGGTCGCGATGTTCGCGCAAGGGGGAAGAGAAAGGGAGAGACAGAGGGGAGGGGGGGGGGGTCCGCGTTCGCACCATCCTCTCACCTCCTAAAAGTGAAGCTGTAGCGAGGAGCAGAGCCATTCGCTGCCCGAGCATGTAAGGGGTGTGTGAGCGTGGTTGGGTAGGCGAGGGGCAAGGGGCGGTGTGCAGGAGGGTGCGCGCGGAGTTAGGGGATGGCCCGCGTTTTAAAGCGAAGGGTTGATGGCGTCCGCTGGGAAACATGACAGAAGGGTCGGAGGGGGAAGACCAGACCACCCTAGGGGGCGGTGGTATTAATAAGGTGTGGGAGGAGGCCAAGCGGAGGGAAGGCTATGTACAAACCGGCCAAAGGTAGTTTCATTGTGTTTGTTTCATTTGTCATAACTCCCCATCACTGTCAAACTTAATTAAAACATTGTGAAGCCACTGGGTAGTAATAACATTTTTCGGCAAAAAATAAAAAAAATAATATCAAGTGTGATTCCGCGGAGGACCGCATGGTGCCGTGCTTGCGGTCTCGCATTTCGTTTTCTATCCAAACCTCCTCTTTTCCTGTGGGTGCGTGTGGGTTCCCTCCTTTCTCTGAATTCGATACTAGTGAGTTTTTCATTTCTTTTCTGGTCGTCGGCTTTTTGATTCAACTGCTCGCAGTGGTTTTTAATAGATGGCCGTACGCTGCCCCCCGCCCTCCTCCCTGACGATGTGTGTGCATGTGTTTGAGAGAGAGTAAGCGAGAAACACAGAGAGAGAGAGAGAGAGAGAGAGAGAGAGAGAGAGAGAG
>NW_026267131.1:5134027-5139914 GCF_000697945.3 Frankliniella occidentalis | reverse complement strand
ATGTGTATATGTTTTTGTGCAAAATGTTCGCCCTAACTTCAACCTACATTTTTGTTTTGAACGAATTTGTGCGCAAACATGCACGATTTCGTACAGACGAAAACTAAATAATTATCCACTCCACACTTCACTGTATTATTTCGACGCGTACGTACCGTTATGCCCCTCCAATAACAGAGTGGTTTACTTTTTCCTGCCTTTCCTCCTCCGGGGGGGGTGACAATGCGACACGTGCCGCCGTGCCGCCCACGTGCAGGCGGCGGCCGCACCACGGCTGCGCGGGGCTGCCTGGCTGTCAGTCATCCTCCGGCACTGAGCAGGGGCGCGGACCGCGCGGACCCACCTCTCCGCCTGCTTAGCATTCACTCTGCTTGCTCTCTGCCGATTGCAGGAGCTTCGACATTCTTACAATTAAGTCTTTTTAGAAGACGATGCTTCGAAACACTTAGACTCAACATATAAATTCACAAGAAGCATGGAAACACGACTCATGGGATTTCTGGACTTGTGCCTCAAGGTATCAGCAGCTTTATGTATTTAGATTTTTCTATGTTAACTGTTTCTTGGTACGTACCCTATATTTCAAGTTTAGCCCAAATTTTGCTGTCGTAAACGTCTTTTAATATTATATATGTCGCCTCGATCAACCTCGTATCAAACAAAGGCCACAGGACTGAATTTTGGCGCGTTTCACGTGACGGATGTTTGCTTGAAGAGCACCGCCGGCCGTTGGCCAAGAAGTTCTGACCCGCTCGTTCAGCTCGCTCAGCAATTACTGATGTTTGCTTGCTGAGCATTGACCTACCTGCTGAGCGCCGCGCTGACTTTGCTCGCCGAGCACACTGGCTGCTGCTGCTGAGTGATTTCGTAACGCTCGTCAGCGGCACCACCACCCCGTCTGCCATCTGGCCCGAGCAAGCAGCACGGTGCCGATGCACAAGGGAAATGTGCGGAGAGGAAGGAGAGGGGCATTGAGGAGGAGGACGAGGCTGAGATACGCGCGTCGGGACGCGGAAGGACCGGCACAGCAGCCGCGAACGGGCGCGTAGTTAAATGAGACGATTTAAACGGTGGCGAAAACACACACACACACACACTCACAGCCACAGCAACAGAGTCACTGGCACGCAAGGGGGCTGAAAAGGCGCAAATGGCCTCTTTGGCCAACCGAGAGACAAGACACTAGGCTCGGCTATCGCACAAAGGGGTCTTAAACGAAAGCCTTTTGCACGTCCGTCTACCTACACAGAGCAGACGGACGGGCAGTCCAGACGAACGAGCAGCGTGCCTGCGGGGAGGGTGATCGTTAGTCCTTCATACAGTGACTATCACGTCGTTAGCCCTCCGGCCGCCTTCGAAGGCTTTCCAAACCTGACAATCATTCCGTAACGATGATCACTGCTGCTTGACGAGACGGTTGCCACGCGTGCCGACGGATGGGGGATGGGCAGACCAGAGAGGATGGACAGACGGCTGGATATTTATGGGGCCAAAATTTCGCGCGAAAGATGGTAAAATTTAGAGCACGAGAGTGAGTGCCATCGGTCGATGCGATGAGTAAGCCGTCCTGCCGATGATGATGGCTTCATTTGAGCAGCGGATGGGTGGGCTTCCGTTATGTAAGTGTGTCTAGTCATCAGCTGGGCTGGGTCCTGCGCTGTGTGTGTGCACCACTTTGCATTATGCAATGCCGTCCGATCGGACGCGTTCACCGTTCACATGCCCGGCGGTGGTGTCGCCGCACCCCGCTCACCACGCCCCGCCACGCCCCGCCCCGCCCGACTATCGATACTATCAGTCACCCCTTTCCCTCTCTCACCATCAAGGAACCAGAAGTGGCGGTTAGGTCACGATTAGAGAAGAGGACTGAGAGAATTTAAAAATAAGGGTTTCAATAACCCTCGTTGGGCAATTTTTCCACAGGGCCCGTCGAATAAGATTTCCATCATTAAAATTTTCCCTCTAAGTGGTGATAAACTAAGTTTGGACATCTAACAAAAAGCGTGAAATACACCGCGATTCGTTTTCCAATATCTTCCCTTTAAGCAGCGCCGACGGTTGTTTTTGTGTTTCTGATTGCTATCTCCCAGTCGTGTATCTGATGCATATCTCCTTATCTGCCGTGTAATTCGAGCGGAGCAGCAGCAGCGCACGCTCGCGTTTTTTTCCTCCCCAAGACTCTCTCCCCCTCCTCCCACCTCCTCCTCGCCCTTCTCTCTAATTTGTACAACAACAAACTGGTCTCCTGGAGTCCGAGGACTCCTTATGGAGTCGCCTCGTTGCGTTGCGTTCGTTGCACAAAAGCGTGAGGCCGCTAGCAGTGCAGCGCATTCCCCCGACTGGATGTAAAACCTTTAGCAGAAATCAGTGTAACCGCCAGGGAACATATTGCGTGGCTTTAATGTATTCCCCCGCAATGACAGCATGGCGGCGTTATGAAACGTTTACACGGTTTAAAAGCGCGGCGCGCTGTAAGTTTTATGCGGACATGCGCCCCTCACGTCACATTTTCGTGTTTCTTTTTATACGAGACGCGCGCGGCGTCCTCGCGTGCCCAAAGGTTTAAAGTCACACCCCACTCCGGCAGAATCTCTTCGTCATTATTATTTTTCCCTCTCTGGATGTTCGCCATCATGCTTTACGGCCCTTTGCTGTGATAAAATCGTATCACGTGCCAAGGCGACATGCCAATGCACTCAACTGCGAAACAACAAGAACAACACTTCACAAAACAGCAACACTCAAAACCAAGAATATCACATTGTCTGATGTCTGCCTTCACTCAAATTTTCAGTTATCACAATAGTATCAAAACTTACCTTTGAAACTTTTCAGTGCACCCGCGACACTGGCGTTAACTAAATAATTATCCACTCCACACTTCACTGTATTATTTCGACGCGTACGTACCGTTATGCCCCTCCAATAACAGAGTGGTTTACTTTTTCCTGCCTTTCCTCCTCCTCCTCGGGTTCGAGGTGACTCTGAGCCGAGATTTGAGCGAGAGCCAGCAGCGAGCGCTCTGCAGGTTTGGAGCGGAATTCGCAATCTGGCCTGCGCGGTACCTGGCGTGGGGCCTTATTTGATCGGGGCGTGGCGGTGGCGGGGCGGGGCGTGGCGGGCGGGGCGTTGCTGAGGTGCGTCGGGCGCTTTGGCGGCAGGCGGCATCATTCGCCCGAGATTGACACCCCGCACACCCCCGCCACGCCCCGCCGCACCCCGCAGTCGCCGCGCCCCGCCACGCCGAGTGAGAGGTACTGAAGCGTGGTGCACGGCCAGAGTGTGAGAAGAGTGCCTGATCCGGAAGATCTCCCTTCTCCCTCTATATCTCTCTTTCTGTTCGCCGCCTGTGATTTTCGGGCACGAATTTACCATAAATTTTAATGCAGGGATAGGAGGGAGCCACACTCTGCACACAGAAAAATCAAAAGCTACCATATAACCGTGGTCTGTATGAATGAGTTGGTTGAGGCGAGAGGCAACACTCACCTCGTTGACAACTAAATTTTATTCTTTACAACCGCTGATTAGGCCACCCACACACCAACGTTACGTGTGAAACGCAATGCAATCGAAAGGAAATCAGGCATAACTTACGGACAAATTCAAGTGTCACTAAAACCAAGGACACATTTTATGCGTTCCACGGTTGTTGGAGCTTTTCACTTTTCATTATTTTCCTGAGTGAATAATAACTTGCAGAGTACCGTCGACATGTCGCTCTTGATCCGTTGCGCCCGGGGCGCGGCGCGCACTCGCGCCGAGTATGAGCGCCTCCCTGTCGGACGGTCGGACTGCCCGTGTGTTCTCATGTCGCCCCGGCCATCACTTTCTCGCCGGGGACACAACAACAACAACAGGACACATGGAAAGGACACGCAGTGACATCCTCTCCACGGTCTCTCCAGACTTAAGTTTTGAAAGCTGCGCGCGCGCTCTCAAAAATAATCATGCATACGATAGAAATCACTACACGCTCAAAAAGGCAAACATAAAATAGATGAACCTAGTCAGATTCACTCGGGACGAGATATAAATGCAGGGCGAGATGAAATTTTAATGTGTGCCATCTTTAGAAGCCGATTATATTGCTATAGTTGGGTGCTAAATGGCTTTATAGTCCGTAGCCGACCGCGGCACGGGCACGCGATACGGACACCCGGCCACACAAACGTGAGAAAGTTTCTAATATCCGTCGGGGGAAATCACCTTCAAGTTTGCGAGCGCCTGCATATCACCCCATGAAATCTGCATGCTGGGCTGCAGGGCAGGGTTGCGGGCGGCGGGGCTTATGGGGCGCTGCAGCGGCGGCCCGCCCTCCGTGGGCCAACCGTACCCTCCTGTGTCGCACTTTGAAATTCGGGTTTTCGTCGTTTTCGTTATTCTTCTAGTCAACGAAATTTTTTTCTCGGGAACTGGCAGATTAAGTCCCTCTACTTTCTTCCTTTGTCTCAGCATTTTTTCATTTTTCTATCTATCCATTAAATTCAAAGTATACTTCCTTTTTTTAAAAAGTATGCCCAATCGTGCGACTATACAAAAGATGCCCTCGTTCCATCCCCCTTTTTTAGGTGGACCCCTTACTTTTTTTCCTGCGGTCAGCGATCGCTGCCTGCGCTTTCTCGTGTGCATAGCGATGAATGGCAGAGCTGCTGCCCACACGAGATTGAAGCCCCGTCCTGCTGGGAGAGCATCACCCACTCCTTTTAGCTTCTTTTTTTCTCTTCCCTTTTCGCTCATGCTTCTCCCTTCATCCTCTCCGTGGTCGCTGCGGTCAGTAGGCAGCCGGTCGTCCCATTCCACACACGTACGATCGCGCACGCTTTCACACCCCGTTAGCAGTGTCGGGGCGCGGGCGGGGCGCTGCAGCTTCACCCCGTGTTCGAGGGAGACGGAGCAAGGGGCGCGTGTGGCGCAAAGTCTCACTCTTTTCCTCCTCACATGACTGGACGACACCGCGCGCCGTGCCTTTTTATTATTAGATTTCGCGGATTATTCCTTCTGGTACACTGCTTGCAGCGGTGCATGCCGGTGCACCGCGCTGCACTTTTCGAAAAGGTTTACCTTCATTTTTGCGCCGCTCTTTGACGCCATCAGCAGTCTACAAAGTTTGTACAATAACGACTCATGGTCTGACTTTACCGTCGGTGCAAAAAGGGTAGGTATACTGTTCGCAAGTAAAGTGACGCAGTACAGGAACGGGAATGTCATCACAATGCGGAAAATAACGATATCGGGAATATCGGGACGACTTTTTTTTTTAATAGTGTTTTGCTGCAACAGTGTGACTCACACCTGCCAATTATATCGGACGGTCTGATCTGCGAATGACCATACCACTCGTGGTCGGCCGGGCACCGCCGCTGCACTCTGGTGTTGTATTGGGGAGAGACCCAACGTACTTGCTGTTGGGGCGGGCGTGGCGCGGCGTGCCAAAGCTATGCGGCGCACAGCGTTTTGCTTATCGCGACTTACGATCTCTCGCGGAGAGGAGGGCGAGACTTTGCCGTACAGACCCGCAGGGAGCGGAGGGGACGGGTGAGGAGGAGGAGGAGGAGGAGGAGGTGGGGTTGAGCCCGCGCGCGCACACACACACACACGAAACGCTAATGGATGGAATGCCGCAGTGGATGACGTTTGTTGCTAAAGGTTTATCTCTATCTCTCTATCCACCTCCACAGTCGTATTTTAAACATTTTTAGACAGTCCCTGCTTATTCCCCATTTCGTATATTTTGCTGACTTGCAATTATTTACGGCGAAACTAAATCCATTTTCATCCGATAAGTATAGTAGTACTATTGAAAAACATTCGAACAACGTTTTACTACTCGCATCAGGCGGTACACGGTTGTTGCGGCGAGCCAGCAGAAGCGAGGGAAGAGTAT
>NW_026267131.1:5120185-5133977 GCF_000697945.3 Frankliniella occidentalis | reverse complement strand
GGGGGGGAGCTGAGCTCAAAACTGGATCGGAAGTATCTGAGTGGGGCACCCACCCGCACAGCGCCCGCGTCCCCTCACCCACCTCTCTTCGTCCCAATCAGGACCCACCGGTAGGAACGACGGGCCCCCGCCGCCGGGGGGCGCCATGCTGTCTGCTGAAAATAATTAGATTGATCACCTTCCGAGTGCGGCGGGAGGGCGAGATGGATAGTTGGATAGAGCGGACGCGGCCGGGTCGCGGGTCATATCCGCCAACGGAGACGGCACGGCGGGACGCCGCGGCATGAGCTGAACTTGACTGCACGCTAAAATGTATGTGTATATGTTTTTGTGCAAAATGTTCGCCCTAACTTCAACCTACATTTTTGTTTTGAACGAATTTGTGCGCAAACATGCACGATTTCGTACAAACGAATCCTTAACTACGCAGAAATGTGTGCAAAAGAATTATTGATCGTTTGAATCCCTGCGAATAAAATTTACAAATCCAGTTCGTGTACAGCGGCGCTGAGCGGTGCTGCTGTGCTGGGTAAAAAAGTTCAATTCCGATATGTTCCGAAAAAATGTAGAAGATATTTAGAAAAAAATCGGAAGAGAAAACCAAAATATTTCTAGAAAAGTTGGGAAAACAAAACAACAGAGGAAAAATTGATAGATTGGAGATGAGAATTCTTTAAAAATCTCGTAAACATACTTCTTCGAAAAATTAAAATCCCTAGAGCGGTAATGTTGAGCGGGGCTGGAAGATCTCTCAAACGTCAGGGCGACCAGACCGCCGGCGTCGTCGCACGCCTTGTAACTTGCATGCGTGCGTCTATACCTATATATATATTTTTTCCTTTAATTACCCACCTCCCCACGTTGACCCTGTTTCTCGGTCCAGAGGCGTGGCGTGCCGGGACGCACAGCCGCGCTCTGCTGGGCCACGGCTGCGCGAGGCGTAAGGCTGGAGGCTGTACGTACCCGCCGCACCGCGCCCCGCCCCGCCCCGCCCCGCCCCGCCGCAGTAACGGTGCCGCTGAGACAGCCTGGCGGGGCGGGACGGGGCGGGGGGCCGCGACGGGCGCCGCGCGCGTTGCCCACCGCTAGCGCTGCCGACGGCGATGCGGCCAATCTGGAGCTGTGGCGTTCAACAAAAATCAAAACAAAAATTACTTCAGTTTTACTTATCATTAGAAATTTTCGGCAAACTTCCCTCTTAAAGAGAACCGACAGTTTTGTTAAAGTGTCGCTGAGTCACCGCTCGCACCAGGTATGCGTGCGTAGCCCAACTGGACGGGGTTTGAGGCGCGGGGCGCGGCGCGGCTCCAAACGGCCCTGCTGTCCTGTCGCCGGGAATGCCACACCGGATGGTAACTCAACCCATCCTAATGGGCCATTCACAGGGCTGCCCCGCCGCGCCTCGCCCCCGCAGGGCACGACAGGGCGTACCCCACGCAGGGCGGGGCGGGGCGGGGCGGGGCGGGCGTCCATCCGGACAGATACCGTGTAATCAGTTTGGATTCGCACAGTTAGCAGTGCGAGAGGAAGAGAGGGGGAGGGGGGACCCTTCTGGTCCAGGGTGGGCGGGCGTAATCCGTGGAAAGGGTTCGGCACACTTGCGCGAAATCATGTTTACTCGCGTACTTTGGAGCCGTATAGTCGCGTGCTAAATCAATGATTGCAGCAACTCCCTTGGTTTGGATTAGAGAAAACCACTTGTAAAATAAAAGGCAAAAGGGCCCGTCTTTCATTCTTTATTTTCTATTCTGCCCCGGTGCAATCTTATTTTACTAAATCAGAAAAGAAAATGCAACGTATCCCCACTTAAATTTCATTATAAATTTTAACCAACAATGGTTAAAAGTTCGAGTTAAAATTGAAAAAGAACCCCTTTCCTTAAAAAGAAATGTTTTTCTGTAAATAGGAGTTGTTTACTTGTTGTATACTGCCCCGGTGTAAGACATGTTATGCACATTCCGAGCGTGTACTTGGAGGACCGTGCCAAAGGCGGGGGCCGGGCGAGGCGGGGCGGGGCGGGGCCCGCAGAGCGGCTCCGTCCGTCCCGTCCGCCCGGAGAAGAGCAGGAGGTAAAGTTTGCACATTGCCTTCCCTGGAGGCCCCGGTCCAGGCTCGCCGGCCGGGGCTGGGATGCAGCCAAATGGCTTGTGACTGCCTCATCCTGTGTTGGTCGCTGACCCCGCCCGCCTCCTAGACGCTCCTTGCAAGAGCGGGGAGCGGCGGCGGGGGCCTGGGCGGGAGCCGCCTGCAGGAGGGAGCGACAGGGCCGTCGCAGCAGGAGTGCAGCAGGGACGGCTTTCGTCCAGCCGCCGGCCACAATGCCTCGTTCTCCTGAAGAACGCCGCACCTCATAGACTGGTCGGGTCCTGTATGGCCAGTGGCCTGGCCAGGGCCTATGGCGGGGGAAGACACAGCGGACGGGCTCTCTTGAAATCTCCCGATAGCTGATAGCTCCTCCCCCCCCCCGTCCCCCCTCCTTCAGATCTCCAGCAGCTCCTCCAGTTTTATCGGATAGCCATTACCGCGCGGGCCGTCCGCTGCGCTGACGCGACAGCCGGGGAGTGGAAGGCCGCAGATGACCCGCGAGCGAGCGTGACGGTTCCGCTAAGCCACCCTGAAGTTTAAAGTGTTAAAATGGCGTCCCTGTTTAAAACTTGCAATTTTTGTTAAATTATTTTTAGGGTGAAAAGGTGACGGCTGGTTGCAACCAGGAAAACGATCTAAACCGCCGTCGCCTTATACTCTCCACATGCACGCGTGCGGATGGGTTGCCTACCTGCCAGGAGCTCCCCCTCATCCGATGCCACATGCATCGCGCATCGCTCTCGCTCAGCGCCTCGTATGACTTTGCGATACCAAAGTGCTGGCCATTTTTGAACTTTGTCATTGCAGTTGTTTGTGCGTCCGTGTGTAACTTTACGGCAAACAGTGTGTCCGAGAAATACTTTTTCCTGAACCGTCTGGTAGAGACAGTTTTGGGGACTGTCTAAAAGTTTTATTACGTCCGTAGTGCAGACGCTGTTTCTATTACATTTTTTATCCTGCGGGAAGCGCTTTGTGGCGCATTACGGGGGATCTGTGATGCGGTCCTCCTCTTCAGTTGGCGATTTCATGTTGATAGAGTCATCAAGGAGACCCTCTCCGTCTCCGGTGGAGCGGTGGGGGCCGGCAGGCACGGCCGGTGGCCATCAGAAGAGTGCCCCACCCCCCTCTCCCTCTCCGTCTGCTAAAAGTTTCGACGAATAATCTTGGCGCGCAAAGCCCTCGTGATTATGCTATTCCACGACCACCGCACTCGCGACCGTCCCGCGCGCCTGTTGCTGGCTGCAGCGTCTCCGTATCCCTCCAATGGCCCCGGACTCTTACTGTAAAAACCAAAACAAGAAAAACTTGTTTTTAATTAATTTTTATTTTACCAGCAGCAGAAATTTGCCTAATTAAATGCATTGGATGCCTGACAATCTTTTCAAGCTGTTTCGTTGTCAAAGCTTCGTAGCCACCAAGCTGTTGCCGTTTAAGCTTGGATTGCTAAAACATCGTCATTTTACGAAATTTACTCGATTAATATAACGACTTTAATAATAAATTACGATACATCGTTATCTTACGAATTGCTTTGGAAAATCCTAAGCTTAAAAAAGTATGCAATTTGTATTTTTTTGGCGTTTGTTACGAATATATATTTGTACTGCCTCGTACATTGGCTCTTGCAAAATATTTTCGTCGGGCATTTCGTAACATTTTTTTATTTTCGTAAAATCACGCACAAATTTTTACTGTGTAGAAAGACATTTCGTTTGAACTTTAATAATATAAATAACAGCCGTCACGCGTTTCGTTTTGCGTGTCATACCGTTATACTTTTCGGGCCGCGCAGTGCTATCCGTAATGATCGGCCGCGACGCCTCGCGCAGGCCGACCTGCCTTCTTGATGCAGTGATCAATCACATGACCATGCGTGGCGTGGCGGAGCGTGGTGCGGCGTGGCGTGGCGTGGCGCGGCGTGGCGTCCCGAGCGGAGGCAGGTTGCGGGGACGATCGAGCTCACCGTGTGCGTGGCGGTGTATGGCGTGTTACCGCGCCGGTCGCCTTCCTCTCGCCCTCCCCGAGCAAGAGCACGCGACAAAGGAGGAAAAGTGCGCGGCCGACACGACGCGACGCTCTCTGTCTCTCTCCCTCTTTCTCAACTCCCCGCGCGTCGTCGTCGCTCCGTCTCTCCTTCCCGGATCACCTAGGCGTATAAATAGCTGCTCGCGTGAAAAGAAAAGCGAAAACAACCTTAAACTAAATTTGCTTTCTGTTGCGCCGCGTGTGGACTTCCTTTGGGCTGTTTCTCGCGCTTGTGGAAAATTGTGGCAGTTGGTTTGTAAATGCCGAAATTGAAAAGATTCACTTCGGAGGAAGTTATACCCAATAGCTCTCTGGTGGTGTTATGGGCATAAAACGACCGGGTTGGGGTGGCTTGTGAACACGCGGTATGCATCCCTCTCGACGCGCGACTTTCCCCGCGTCGCCGTGAAAATGAAAAGAGTGAAAAGTGCGGCGCGCGAGGGCAGTAGCCGATAGAGCACCGCACCGCAATGGGAGAGACTGACATGTCATCTGACGTGCCAACGACTGACGTGCCGGGCGACATGCCACACACCTCGCCATGCCATGAGAAAGCCCCGCTCGCAGCGACAACAGAGAAATATTTGAGCCCATGATCACTGCGGGGCGTGGCGGGCGGGCCGGCTCGGGCAGACAGATAGAGGCGCTGGCTGACAGTCGGACGTAGTTCCCGTTAAGGCGCGAGTCCCAACAATGCGGTGTGACCAAGTGTATGTGAGAGAGAGGGAGGAACGCCTCTTGTTTTTTAACCGCAAAGGTACAGCTCTGCTGACGGTATTGAGTGCAATGATATTATTCCGTTGTCTCACTAACAGACCTTATTGCTATAGATTGCAGATTTAATTCTTTGAGTTGAAATTGTTTGAGGGGATATCGTTCGATATGAAGCAAACGCTACCTACGGAAGTCACTTCCGTCAGTGTGTTGACTGGACGTGGCCCAGTCTAATTACGTTGGGTTCCGGTTTGACACTTTCGTCTTCAGTTGCCCCTCTCCGCCCCCGCCGGTCTCACAGCCGCAAAACGGCCCTTTTTTCCCACGGCGCTCTTAGCGGGTCATCCCCGACCCTCGCACTTCTTGAATTAGGCCAGGGGAAGTACCCTTTTTATTTAAAATCCCTTTCGCCCTGCCATTAAGGAGCGAGGGACTGGTATGTTTATTATATCTTAATTGTTTCTGCTCTTGAGAGTGTTTCTTATACATTCCATTTTCGTTTCGCTTCATAATCCTCTAGTTTTTTTTCTTCATAATTGCATGCTGTTCTCGGTCTCATACTATATGGTTTTTTTTCTGTCCACCCATCCTAGCCAAGCCTGCAAAATTTTCTCCCTTTCTTGCAACACGATTTTTTTTTCGGGGAGTAGTCTTTTGCCCCTGAAGCTCTTAGGCCTGGCTGGATGCCTATTAACCATTACCAGGCTGTCTGTCTCCCCGCACCTCGCCCCGCTCTGCTACGCCCCGCCCCGCCCCGCCAGCTGATCAAGGTGCTAGCCCGCCCCCGCGCGGATAGCTAGGCAGGCGTCTGAAAATTGGCGGTCACTTTCTGCTTGCGCAAGCTAAGTGTGTAATTGCGGCCTCACATTCATTTCGGCAGCGTAGAGGTCTAATTTTCGCGGCCCGTTTGTTTGGAGAGGAGAGCAATTTATTTTTCGTTATGGGAGTATACTAATTTTATGATTTCGAATTTAATAAGAATATTACATCGAATGTGGGCGTTTCACGACAGAGAGGATTGTTAACCATGAATGAACAGCCTGCCCCAAATAATGACCTTACCCTGAAAAACAAATGCATAGGTAGGTCCTGCTGTAACCACGTCCTGCGGTGGTCGGCGTCCGACCAGACCGCTTCCTTCCCTCGTGCCCCAGCTGCCGACTTGGAGGACGTTCTCGTTTTTCGGCGGGCGTGCGCCAGCTTGGCGTGCTCAAGGGTGTGCTCCAACCTCTGTCTAATCACACCTGCCCTGCCCCCGCCCCGTCCCGCCCCCGGGTCACTCCGCGGTGCGGGCCGCGGCCGCGTCGGCCCCGGCCGGTGTGGTCGCGAGCGGTCACGACGACGGCGAGGGGCGTCGTCGGCCCGCTCCGGGAGGCTATGGCTGGCGTCGCCCACTTTCTCCATTAGACCGTGACGAGATTTTCCGACGTCCCCAAGGAGTAGCGGTGCCAGAGCCCGCGCCCGGCCCGCGCCCCGCCCCGCCACCCCGCCCCGGCGCGCCACGACACGCCACGCCCCGCGACCGTGGAACAATAGTTGTGGTCCATGTCGTGGCCGCGCCGCCGCCGCTGTGCCGCCCGCAGCCCCGATCGACTCTTAGTCATGACCGATGAAATGCGCAACAGGTGATGGGAAAATGGAAGATATGGCGTGCGCGGGGCGCGAGATATCTGCGACGACGGCCGCGGCGACCTTGAGGCTTACCGAGGCAGAAAAAAGAACAACAATAAAAACAGTGCCCCACAGTGACAGTGCAGTAAACTGCCAGGCGAAAGAGTGCATTCGGGAAGTAAATAGTACAGGAATATTAATTTTAGTCGTGAATTTTAAAGAAACATAGTTACTCATAGCTCTGCAAAAAAAAAGTTTTCACGTCTCCTTTCCTCGTCTGCTCTTCCCCTCCGAGTTGCGGCGGCCGGTACACCTGTGCTGCTGCCCCTGGCCTTCCCTGTGCATTTGGGTCACGATCGACCGTCCGTATGTTTGTGCACATATGCACAGATGTGTTCGTGCCGTGTGCCCCCGGTACGGGGCTCGGTACGAGGCTCCCTACAGCTGTTGCAGCCGCATCCGCCGCAACCCGTGCCGCTGTCGCTGCCAAAACTCAAACTCCACAATGAAAGAGTTTGTACAAACCGTTTTGCAGCATTGAGAAATTCGTTTACATTGAAAACAAACGTAGGAAAACCCGACGTCGGAAAAGTTTCCATTATGTGAGTCATAAAATTACAATTTCAAATCGTAGATTTACAAACTCTTAGCGCTTAAATCGACTTTATCGATAGACAAGCAGAATGGGCTGTCCTGAATTTACTACATATTTTGTCAATAAAATGACAACGAAGGTTGTAAATACACGAGGATAATTTTCACGGATAGTGTTTTTGGAAAGGAGGCCCTCGTTGCGTTGCGTAGCTGTATACACATTTCTTCAAACCCATAGTGATAAGCTAATTCCAAAGCGAATCTAACCTTCGCGAGTATCGATCGTTTCCTGTCAGTGTAAAGCGTGCGGGCGTGAGGGTGACCAGACCAGCGCCGCGCCTGTACAAGGAGGAAACTACACTCGGCTGAGCTCACTACTACTTGCTATCGCAGTCACGCGTCACTACTCGTCACTCACGCACGGGCCGTCACTCTCACCCGCGGGGCGTCGCAGAGGTGTGAATGCGCGCACCTTGATCCACTGTGAAAAGTTAATTTGTAACACAAAAAATGTCAATGTCAAAATTTTGTAGAAAATAGATTTCGACTCAATAAATATTTAACACCGGTATAGAAATCCCCACCTCTTTTGGTTCTCACGTCATCCAGCCGGGGGGCTGCTGCAGCTGAACAAAGTGCATGAAGGCAATCAACACTCAATCAAGCCGCTTGCGCCACCTTTACTGCGCTCGCGGCAAGCCTACAAAAGGCTCTCGAGAAAATAGTGAGCTGCGGGGCAAAGCTGAAAATCATCGGGGTGTTAAAGTCACCCCCGGGTTGCACCTCTCCTGTCAGCACAAACCACTCGCCCCCGCTCCCTAGTCTCTCTAACACCCCCCAAAATGAACAATGCTCAACACGCACGCGCACCCACGAACGTACGACATGCACACACACACACGCACACTAATGAGGGTTCTTCTTAGTCCCCTCCATCCCGTTCCCGTCTATGGGTCTGCGGCTCCATAGCTCATTCCTCTTGATGAAAATTGTAGCAGGCGCTTTGCTAGTTTTCCTCAATGTCTGCCCGCGTTAACCAGCTAAATTGCTTTCAAACAGAGTGCCGTGCAGACAGGCTTGCCGAGAGCAACTAGGCTTATAGCCCCCAGGAGGAGGCTGGAGAAGCTCATCCAGCTCACCAGCCCGTGTGTGTGTGTGTGTGGAATCATCTCCATAAGCAAGAGAGCACAAACCTGGAAATGACGAAGTTTCATTCTAGAAACCTTAGTTTACAAAATTAAACTTGTACTTTGGTTGTCTTTTTGAAGTCACAGCTCTTAAATCCTAATCTCGGAGGACCGTTTTGAGACATGGAAAAGTTTGAGGAAGTGCTCTGTGAAAACGTCGTCTTAGTCCCAAAGCAGCCAAGAACCTCTTATGGAAGCTTCCATTCCATTCTAGAAATTAGTGGAAAGGTGTTGGTTTTTCCAAAGCTTCATGCTTGAAAACGAAGGCTTGGTTTTTATCGTGCGCGGGCTGCCTCTACCTCATCCCGCTGGTCGTCCCCCTTGCGGACGTCCCATTCTCTGCGGTGTAAGTACCCATCGCACGCCGTGCTATAGCCTCTGCTGTTTCCCTTGTTCCAGGTGAGTTGGTGCTGCTGTCGGCAGTAGGGAGCGGAGGAGCAGGGCGAGCGGCAGCAGCAGCGGCAGAGGCAGCGGCAGCCCTAGCGGACTGTTCTAGCGGTAAGCGAGAGAAGATTCCTACAATTTTATGTCTCTCTGTAAAACGTGCCGACGTGTGCGTGGGAGGGAGGCAAGGGAGCTGGGCGGCGCTGCCGCCGCCGCGCCGGCGGGGCGGGCGGACTTCACCCGCGAGCTGAAGAGGCTAAAAGCAGCAGAGTCGATCGACAGTTCTAAAAGAGGGACGATCGCTGTGCGGCAATTAACCTTGGGCGCAGACTAGAAGCACACCCAAAGTATCTTTTAGCAATGTGCTGGGTCCCAGTCTGTAGTTCGCAAAGCAGAAATGTAAAATGAAAAAGATTAAAAATGATTATGAGAGGTTTACGTGGAGGTTAATTAATTTCATTACCCAAGAGCATTAAAACAAGTAAAAAACCGATAGGCCTAATTTGTTTACCTCGAGCTTTTGGCGGGTGGCTGTTTAAGTGACCTCTATTAATATGTGACGTTTAACTGACCCGCGCATGTTTTTGTGTTTGTTTTTCATATGATTTTTTTTATTTCCCTTTTCTTTGACGCCCGGTTTCCTGCGGCGAGTGCCGACACACACAATGCGCTTTATATGAGGCCGGTGAGCGAGTTCGCACGACACATTTCACACAGGGCTCGCCCGCCCGCACACGCCTGCCTCGCCGCTGACCCGACCGGCCATATCGGACTGGCGGGCTGCCTACTCGGCTGGTCGCGGCTGGTATGCTACACCCTCTAGACTTGGCGAAAAAGAAAGATAGAAAGAGGGTAAACCTCTTTTGCAAATAAGGCGATGTGTCCGTCCCGTGCGAGCCTTGCATTTCGGTTTGATCTCAGATCGTTGCTTCTACCCACTGTTGGCGTCTTCTGCTGCCTCAAAGTTGAAGTGAGGCCACATCGGCCCGTCACCAAAACTTCCCTACTAGCTAGTTAGTTATTAAGTGCAGTGTAACTTTCGGTAACTTTTCTTGGTGCCTGCACACTTCCCTGTGACCGAGGCTCGTTGTGCGCACGGCTTTGGGAAGCATCCGATGAATGCACGTTGAGTCCGAAAATGATGATATAACTCTTTTGGCACGGCAAACGGATGCCCGCTGGGAGAATAGGGTAAGAGTGACGTTCCTTTGCGCAACGAGGCGTATTCACTATGAACTAACTGAAGTGAAAGAACTGAACTTCGTGTTGCATTCCAAACACAATCCTCAAGAAAACAGTTTATATCCTTTTGCATGATCCGAAAACGAAAAATTTTACGTGCGAATTCGGAACACTTACCGTTTTTGCCTCCGGCTCAAGTACATTTGGTATTATGCCGACTAGAGGCACGGACCTTGACTGCACAACATGCAATACTCTGCTTTGATCCATGCTCTGATTTTATCCACGAGTGTAGTCGTTAACCAGCCTGAAATTAAAGTTGAAAAACTGTCGAAAGTGCTGTGACGGAAGGAGTCTACGACCTTTTCCTTGTGGTAGGTCAGGTCCCGCCACTTGCAGCTGTTAACGTCCTCGCTGACCTCTGCCGATCGCACTCTGGAATCTCGGGAAGTGGGGAGGGGGAGGAGGAGAGGCAAGGTTAGAAACGGAAGAGAAAAATGCCGGCTGTCGACCCGGTATTTGAACCTCCGCCCGCCCGCCTCGGTCCTGTTAGCGCGCCTGGTATCGCGGCCGCGACATCCCAGCGCGAGTTAGTTCATTCGGGATCCGGTTTAGTGTGTGTGTGGTACTGCCTGCAATTACGCCGGCCTGTGTCTTTCGTTTGTGTGTGTGTGTGTGTGTGTGTGTGTGTGTGTGTGTGTGTGTGTGTGTGTTTTATGAGTACCAGTGTGCGTGTGTCTGTGTGGAAACGAGTCCTGATGGCCGGCAATGTGCCGGCAATGGCGGCATTGTCAGGTGTTCGGCGCGTGGTGTGTGTGTGTGTGTGCGAACGCGCGCATGTGTGCGTCCATTGAGCGAACTGAGCATTGCCATTGGCAACCGCCACCGGTGGAGTCACCGGGTCAGACAGAGGTCGTGGAGAAGACGCCAAAAGGATCCAGAAACAAGCTTTGAGACAGACGGACGACGAGACGTAATAAAGCGAGCAACCGAAAGGAACACACCGCCGCAGCTATCGCAGTAGCAGTGAACTTTTTATCCAATAACGAGTTGGTGGCGAAAGAAGTTTTCTCTGTCCATTTCCGTTACCCACCTGGCCACTGCTTTTGGAGGCTTGGTAGTGCGGTGGGGCTGCACCGTGCTGCGCTGCAGGAGGTCGGGCACGCGGCCAGCTCTGCGTCTAGAAAGGCTAGCGTCAAAAACAATATGCAATCGGGAAAGGAAGGAAGTGTTATGGGAATATAAATGGGTACATTTCAACAGCAGATTTACTGCGAAAGTGCCACAAGTACGGGTACACTAACCAAAAGAAGTCCAGAGCAGCTTCAGACGTCCTTAATTATCAAAGATTCAATATTTCAATGATCATGATCCATCCTAACAAAGTCCAAATTTTTGGCATCGTTGATGTATTTTTCTATTAATGTCTTAGCGTTTGTATGAAAAGGCTAGTGAACCTCAAGGCGCGGGTTCCAACACTACCTCCGTATGCATGAGGTAGGAAACCTCGTTCCTTTCCGCTGTCCCTTCCCTACCGCTAGGCTTGTGCTACGAGAGTAGGTGGTTGCCTCCGAGGAGCCAACTTCTCCTCTCGCAGGGCCGCCGCCCGTTCCTTCAGTGACAACCTTCTTCTGCGCCCCCCGCTCCACGGAGTACTTTTCGTGTTCCTGTGCAAATTGGGACCCGTCGCACACCCTGGGGTCGCGGGCGCGGTCGCAAACACTGCTTGGATCCGCGTCTTTCCTCGAAGCTGAACACTGCAAAATAAGTATTGCCCACGACGGCAGCTCGCTGGAAAAACAAAGGTGCTAAGTCGCACTTTTGCAGGAGGGTTTCTAAAGGAAAGATTTGGTTAATGCCTTTTGCAAAGGCACCAAAGACCTCAAAAGATGCTGAAAATTATTGTGTCTTAGACTGTTGTAATAAGCCCTTAAAACCAAAGGAGGGACTTAACACCTGTGTTTCTCCAGTGTATCGCAGTTAGTTTTGATTCGTATCTTTTCGCGGCAACGGCAATAATCATTATTGCTTCGCAGCTAGATTCATCGTTTGCAGATCGACGTGCGCGCCGCGCTGCGCACCACTCGGCGAGACGCGCACAGCCGGTCGTTGGCTCCGCCGCGCGGCGCGCTCGCGACAGATCGAATAAATCCGATTCCTTTTCCTTCCGATCAGATGTGATGCCTGTTGGTCGCGGTGTGCGTCGCGTCGGCGTCGGCGTCCTCGCTGCCTTATTTGCAGTTGCCTTATTCGCCCGACGGGAAAGGGCAGGACGGGGGATGGGATCCATGGCGCGCCACGGCGGAGGTGCGCGTCTCCTGTCGCACAACGCCGAGTTGCTGTTGCACACTTCGCTTTATGGAACCGCGTGTAGAGAAGAGACCCCCCTCGGAGCGCTGACGCAATCTTTGTGTCACCAACAACGCCAAAAGGAGAGCGTTTTCTAAAATATCATGTATTATCTGGATTGAGGATCAACGAATTTTGCTGGTCCAGTAAAAAGTTTTGGTGAAATAGCTAGCGTTCTTGATAAAACAGCCAACAGCCAACAGGAAGAAAACAATTATTTTTTTTAGCAAACTGTTTTTTTTTTGTGCACGCTTACCCTTATTGCCATTCGCTTCGGAAGTCTCGGGGGTCGGCATAGAGTATTAAATTAAGCCTTATACAGCCAAATTGAGCCAAAGTAAAATTTAGACTATATTTTTTGCACATGTAAAACTAACAGCCCACAGCAAATGAAAATGTGTATGTTTTTGACCCGCTTTATTGTAGACTGTTGTGTACTTCTAATTGACTCCAGAGAAGTGCAAAATATTTTGGCTCCATTAAGGCTCGATTTAACCTCTCTGCCAACCCTGGCAATAAGTAACGACACAAACACACACACACATAAGCAACGAGTATCGATTTAACCTACTCTTAATTTTGTTTTAACTATCTGGGTTGAGACGTCTGTCCGCCAAAGCTCGACTCGCACTGAAGGTCATTTTTAAATTCCTTGTTTTACGTTATTATTCGTCGCGCGCCCAGAAACCCCGTCACGCTAAATACCGTTTCTTACTGTTACCATGCTGCTGTTACTCACCCCGCCCGGCCCGCCTCCCGCGGAGAGCAAACGTATACTTTGAGGCATAAATCACCCCGCTCGGGAACCACCCGCGCTGCTCCGCCGCGATGCAGTGGGCCGTCCTTGCCGCGGAGACAACCCGTCCGCGCTCGTCACGGACGGTAGCAGTGTGACAGGGAAATGAGAGGGGGATGATGGGATAACGGGATGGCGTTTGTCTCTCCGCGACGGTTGAAAACGAAGCCCGAATTATGTCGCGTAGACGTCGTCGTCGGTGCGCAGGCAGTTCCTGGCTGTGTGGGCGGGCGGCATTTTAACTGTCTCTGATTTTTCCCGTATTTCTCTCTTGGAGGTCCTTTTTTGTTCTGTTCTGGACTATATAACAGCTTTAATTTTTCTGTTTCTACCGAAAACGAAATACCTTTGTGCATCTAATCATATGAGAAGAATAATCTGGTGTGGAGCTGAGCTTTTCCTGGTGCACCTGCTGCTTAAGGCAGAGAGAGAGAGAGAGAGAGAGAGAGAGAGAGAGAGAGAAAGAGAGAGACAGAGACAGAGACAGAGAAGTAGATGTTGTTCTTTTGACAACCCCCGTCCCGCCCACGGGCTAGTCAGGCTCGCTCTGAACCCTGAACAAACGTCAGGACTTTTGGACTGGCAATTAAAAACGAGGCGCCATTGCGGAGAGAGACACCGACATTCAGACAAAACGAGCGAAAGAGAGACATTGGATGGAGCCAAGGGATACATATGCGGTGGTGGAGGGCCCTTGCCTTGGACGGTCATGAAATTCTCTTTTCTTCAGGAAGCGGTTCACATCAGCTGCTGCGGCTCGTGCCCGCCTGCTCCCTTTGCGTCGTAAACCAGCACAGCAGCAGCAGCTTCAGCAGCAGCTTCAGCAGCAGCTTCAGCAGCAGCTTCAGCAGCAGCTTCAGCAGCA
>NW_026267131.1:5119162-5120135 GCF_000697945.3 Frankliniella occidentalis | reverse complement strand
CAGCAGCAGCTTCAGCAGCAGCTTCAGCAGCAGCTTCAGCAGCAGCTTCAGCAGCAGCTTCAGCAGCATGTCTATGTGTGCGTCTAGCATTCCTAGGGCCTGCCGCCGCCGGCTAGATAAAACCACACGGAAAGTGAAGGTGCAACAACAACAACAGCAGCAACAACAACAACGCGATCGGGAAAAGGCGGCAGGCGAGCGTGATTTACGAGATTCGGGTGTGCGTTGGCCGCCCAGCGCCTCCCATGCTGCGGTGCGGGGCGATCAAACCAGAAGGCGGGCGGCGGCAGCTCCGAGGAGTAAAATCAGGCATCATTTGACTGACAGCCAGGTGAGGTTCCGGGGTCTTACTGTTTTCCTTGCTGATCTATAAAACGTCGAATTCCGTGGAGTTTGTTTTGTCAGTGCTGCTCGCGGTAGGGGGGGATTTCCATCGAGTGCTCCTGGTCCTGGTCCCAGCTGACCTTACTTAGAAAGGGCCGGGCCACTCGGGGTGCGTCTGCGTCGTACTTGCAAACTAGGCGTCTCTCTCTCTCTCTCTCTCTCTCTCTCTCTCTCTCTCTCTCTCTCTCTCTCTCTCTCGTCGGACGGAAGTAATCCTTCCACACCATTACGGCGCTAGTTAAAGGGGAAGCAGACGCGCCAATGGATTCCGGGCTCGGGGGCGAGGTGGGCTGAAACGGGATGGGGCGGGGCGGCGCCGGCCCTCGTTTAAGCCTCAGTTTAAGCCGTAGCACGGCTGGTTCCCCACGAAAATGCAGCACACGACCAGGCTCGTGCATCTTCGCTAGTTGAATATCCGCACAAGACTTCGTGTAGGCACACAACAATAAATTACTGAAGTAGACGGGTGTGGTTATTTGCCTATAGTTTATTGTGCATGCACACGCGCCATTTGCACTATGGGGTCGCAATTATTCACAATCACAACTATCCGTCGTTCGGCTTGCGATAAGGTCCCCTTGTTTGCTCG
>NW_026267131.1:5096746-5118827 GCF_000697945.3 Frankliniella occidentalis | reverse complement strand
AGAACCAGAACCCCTTCCAGTATCGCGTACCACCACCAATGTCACATGACTGCATGGCGGGATTGCCTACCTACTGCTTTGCAGGCGCTACATGCACAAAACCAAAAACAACGTGCCCTAGCAAGCACAAAACAAATTCCGTAAAGAACGAGCAGATTAATTATGTAGCAAATTCATTTGGTACACCTTGCAACTTGTTCTCTCTTGACCGGAGGCCGGTCGCTGCGCGGGTCGCTGCGTCTCTGTCGCGCAAGGCCGTGCGTTGGGCCCCGCCCCGCCGCGGTGCGCCCGCTGCAGTGGTAGCAGCCCGAGCGCAATCAGATGGGAATTGTCCGCGCAGACGAGACGGACGAGACGCGGGTGCGGCGGGTGCATCCACCAGGAACACGGCGAGGCCTCCTCCTCGGGTACGTGCGGCCCGGCCCCTGGTTGGTTGACTCATCCTACTCAAGTAGGCGGGACACGGCGAGACTTGCTTCAATTGTGATCCAATCTCGCGTCCTTGGAGTAGTTGTCTATCGTGGCGAGCAGCGCCGCGCAGTGTCGGCAGGGCAGGTCTTTTTGGCCTGCGACTCTGTACTCTTAAAACGCCCAGCTTGCCCAAAGATTTGTCACTCATTTTTGGATGTAAAATTTTGGCCCTGCTTTGAAGACTGGCAATTTTATGGTCACCTTGCTTACCAAATTTGGTCTTTTTTAAAAAAGACGATTTTTGCACGCAAAGTGGCCAAAAATGACAGTCTCCTATATAAGGACAAAATTTTGCATTATAAAAAGAGTGAAGCAAAATATTGGCCAGCATAGTAAACACGGTTTTATAGTGTGAGCGCGCGCGTCAAAATTGTTTGTTGAGCGGGTCTGTTTGTTGTTGGATACGTATTTGGTGCGGTTTGGAGTATGGAACCTTGGAGCGCGGTGTGTTGCCTGCCCCGGGGGCGGCCCGCGGGGGTCGGCGCGCTGTGGTCTGTCCGCCCCCCTGCTGCCCCATACACTCGAGCGCAGCAGCACAGGGCCCGGCGAGCGTTTGTTCCACCCACGGCGCTGTCATGGAAGCCAAAGCTTTAAAATAGATTATTTGCCTATAATTACGCTGTGTGTGCGCTGCGGCGTGGTCACTGACGCAAAAAGCCCCGGAGGGTATAGGCTACCGCCGACGGACCGGGTTACTCTCATTTGTCAATAGAAGTACGTAGTACCGCGCGCGCATGCCTCGGTACACACCGCGTCAATTACAAGCCGTATTACATCGCGCTGCAATCTTCTTGTCGCGAGGCACATGCTTCTTGATTTATTTCCGCCCTCGCCAACCCCGTGCCGCCGGAGCTTGAGCGCGGCCTTCTCCATGATGATCGCGATGAACCGCGGGAGTTTACTGTGCTTTCTTTGTACACCTGGTCTTTCAGAAAATGGCGGGATGATTTCAAATTTTTCGAGCAAACGTTTTTTCCCTATACACTATTAGATTTGCCCAATAATAATATCGCTCACCACTCAACTGGGAGAAGTAGTTTTTGTCCCTTCCCTTATGTAAATCGACGATTAAAATCTACGAGAGGGAGAAAAAAAAAGAGGTAAAATGTGGTGAATTCTTGTGTTGGTCAGTCACGGCGCGCGGGTGCCCACTCCAGCTCGGGGCGCAGGGGTCATTGCGCAAGGGCCGCCCCCCGCACTATCAGAGCAATCAGCCAGTGCCACTCTCTCACTCCCCCCCCCTCTCTCTGCACGGGAGCACACGACTCCGGTGCTCTCGTGTATCACTAGCATCACTCTCTTTGTCCGCCGGCGACATTTTCGTCAGAGTCCAATCCAATAATCGCCCTGGTTGGCACCCTCGTAATTGCAGAGAGTGTAGATAGACTCTTGCACATTGTGAGCGCATCGCAATTCGTTTTGTGTAAGCAAGCAGATCTCGTGGATGTGGAATGTGGGCTCTGACGAGTTACATTCTCCTCCAAGAGTGGTAAACGCCGATTCTAGAATTGTGTGCTGTCCTCATCCGAAAGTAGTGGATATATTATGTGACTTAAACGCATGCGGAGCACAGAAGTTTATATATTATGAAACGATAACATATACTCACACGCCTGTCAATATTTCTCTTCTTGTAAATTCACCTCCTATCATCAAAAACGATCATTTTCTTCCGCTTAAGACTTCGACTGAGTTGGCACATCGCTGGGTTTGCGCGTAGTGCATGCGTGTTGCGTGTGCTGTCTCCTCTCACTCTCGTGTTTCGATGCCTCTATCTAAATAAGTCGAAGTGAATCCGCCTACACCGCAGTATTTTCGTTCTCGTTTTCAATTTTTTTCGTCACTATTTTTCCTTCCCTCATTGTTCCGTTTTGGCTCAGTCGGCCTGGTTCCCGCCCGCCCCCCTGCGCTCGTGGGCTCCCGCCGGGCTTGCACTGTATGGCTGCATCTCGAGAGGAAAGCGGCTCTTCAACAAAAGCTCTTCTCATACGCCAAAGGGAAATTATACCTCAAAGGCTCTCAAACTATTGTTGCGGCAAGGAAGCGGTAAAGGGAAGGGGGGAGGGGCAATGAGCAAAGTGGAGGCAGAAGAAGTTGGAAGTGGTCTGCATCCTTACTACTCACATACACGCTGGCATAAATGCTGGGGCAGCTTTTCCTTAAATGGCCACTAGTGCAGGGACGTTGAAGGGGGGACAATTTCACTGTCATTTTCATTTTTATTACTAGGCGCCCTGCCTCCGGCCGTCGTTGAGTCGCCGCCGAGGGGTGCCCAATTCAAGTCTACTCGGATTTTTTGATTTTTCTACTTTTAAAATTGATAGTTACATCACTGTCATCGACAATGCGATGATCACTACAAAAATTTGCCATAACTTCGCATCCAGGATGCGATAACATTGCAAAATCATTACAAAAACTGTAATAACAAGTTCTTCTTTATTTGTTGTGATGATTTTATCAAAATAATTTGATACTTTTATCAATTTTTTGGGGGTTATGGCTCAATTTTTGTCGTGATCATCGCATTGTCGATGACAGTGATGGTTTTTTGATTTCTTTCTGTTTTTTTTTTTTTTTTGGGGGGGGGGCGGTGGTGAACACTGATTTCCTTTTTTTATGGAAGTACTCCTCCTCCCTCCCTCCTGCCCTTTGCGGGGGGATGTTACGTACCTCCTCTCTGCTCGCGACCGCGGGTGTCATTGAAGGCGGCGTGCCGCGGCGTCACGACACGGGAGGCCCATACCGCTCCGGATGTGCAGCTCGGTCAACAAAAAAGTTTTTCAAAGATGACAAAAAAAATATGTCAGAAAAAGCCAGATTCATTATTGGCCTAAAATTTCACTAATTCAGTCAATATGTCCCGTGATTTTCCTGTTATTATTTAGGCGTGGTTGCCGGCCTACTGTCGCTTACCACATCAAAGGGTCATCCAGAAAGCACGTCCGTCACTCGCAGTTACGAAAATGCCGCGGTGTTCATCCGGAGAGAGCTCTCGGAGCGCCTGATTGGTAGGCTACGTGTTCACCTGCAGCGCATGCGTATAATGCAGGGCGGCCTACCCCGAGTGTCGCAGGCGCCGAGCTTCTGTAATTTGCCGATTAAATTATCGAAGAGGGCGGAACAACTTTCTGGAGAATCCCCAACCGCCACAAGCGAGTAGGAAACCCGTCCACACGCGTTGAACGGGGCAGTGCAACCACAAAATCCTAAGGGGGCTTTCAAATAACCCTATAAATCTTATTTCTCTACTTTTGGCCCTGACTATATTGAGCTTGGACTCCCGTGCAAAAGGCCAGACTATTCGCGGCGTCACGAGCCCTTAGAGATAGAAGGGTAGAAAATAGCTCATACCCCCTCATTTTGTGCAAAAGCAATGTACACGATGCTGCTGCCGTCCCACGAGATAATGCGGCCCGCGACAGTGAAGGATGTGTGTTATTAGCTTTATGTTGAAGGGTTTTGCGCGGGGCGTATCTCTGACTTGGGCCGGGCGCGCCACGCCCCGCCACGCCCCGCCACGCCCCGCCACGCACCGCCACGCCCCGCACGTTTGATGACTGCTGGAGATTGAAAGCGGCCCGGCCCAGCAGGGGCAGTGATCTCCTCCTCAAGGACAGCGGACCCATAGCGCAGCGGGCTCACTAGCCAGCCAGGCCACAGGCCAGCGTCATGAAAAGGCAGTGCCTCTTTCTTTACTTCGCTCCTTTATTTGTACTTCTCAGTACGCGAATTCTTTTTGTTATCTTTTCTAAGCCGTTCTCTTAAACAAGATAGATGGACTTGTGGGTGAGCTATTTTGGTCTACTCTTTTTCCTCGTATACTATACCTTGTGCATTTTTGCGGCGTCCGAGTTGGTTTCTATTTTGAGTTGTTGCCTTACGAATTATGCATCCCTTACGCCCTTGTTGCTTCCGATTCACTATTATTGGAGTTAAGTTGTCCGTACGGGCCGTCTTGCCATCTCCTCCCGCGCTACTCTGAGGTTCGCTATTCGCAGATTATCTGATTTCGCGCGGGAAACACACACGACTAGCTCCTAAGGTGCTGCTGCGGCAAGAAGCTTTCGGCCAGAGCTAGACGATGTGTACGAGAGAGAGAGAGGGAGAGATAAACGTATCGAACACGTGTGGGTGAGTAAGAGAGGCAGTGTTAGTTAGCAAACCAGTAACTCAAGGACTCTATTGCTGGACCAATAAAGTCGCCCACGGCAAAGATGTGGTTTAGCCTTTTCCTGTATGGACAGGGCCTTCTCCCTCTGGGTTCTGGTAAAAAAAAACCACAAGCATTCTTCCTAGTTTTCTTTCACCTTTCACATTCCTTCTTTCGCGTACGTCTCTCGCTCCGCTTTTGCGATTCTAGATCGTCAGGGCGGTCACAAGCTCTAACGGAACACCTCCTGCTTCCCTGCCTTCTCTCTTACCTCTCTCTTTCCTCTCGTATTTTTACCCCCCCCCCTTCCCCTCTTCCCCCCTCCCCCCTCTGTCTCTCGCGCACCGCGGTGCTATGCCCGTAAAATTAGTCCATAAAGTGTTGCCCTATCCGCCGTTGGCCGTTGGTTAACCGATGTATATAACGGTATTGGCGCCCTCCCGCCCCCTTCCCCACCACCCTGCGAGTTTTTCTGTCGATAATAACTTTCGTGGCTGTGTATTGGCTGGATAACGCATACCGCAAATTTCTACACCTACCTCAGAGCTTTATTTAAAAAGAAATATGCTACCCGTAATACTACTTGACTTTCTATTTTACTTACAATTTATTACTAAAATAACCTTGGGAACATGCTATCCTTTTCTTTTCTGTGTGTATTGAGGGGTCTGGCACATGCCGCGTGTTGAGGCGCCTCGGCGCACCTGCCACTGAAAGAAATTTATGAATAAATGTCCCCCTCTCTGTCTCCCTCTCTTTACTTCACTTCACGGTTGAGAGCGGCCGCCTTGTCCTTGCACCGCGCGACGTCGTCTGGGGGCGTGGCGGGGCGAGGCGGGTGGGGCGTTCTTGCGCTATCTCCGCGACCCGCTGTGCAAAGACAGCCTCCCAAGTGCGTCGACGCGCCCGTGACTACGTGTGACGAGACGCTCCTTTCGGTGACACGCACAACCCCTTCGCCTTGAACCGGCCGTCTCGTTGGTGACGACCAGCGCGAATCCGTGTAACTATTCGTCACACGCACCTAACTCGTTGAGACCACCGCAAGGCGTTTGGTCATAGCGGACGACGCGTCGTCCACACTGGGTCTGCACGCTTAGGAGGTGGAAATGTAGTGGAAACATGCGCCTACACTATGGGAACATACCAACTAGCCCAGCTGACACGTTCTAATATGTACGAACGAAATGAAATCAGCACTTTTCTGCAGGGATGCATGCGTAAACTCTTCCAATAAAGAACATTGCAAAATGTTTGGCCTTACACAATATCAAAATAATCCTAAAATTTGCCATTCTGTAAAAGCAAGCCTCTTGGCATCAAGTGTGGCCAGCGTTTCGAGTTATGTCATGTGGTGTTTTTGTTGTTTTTTCTTTCTCCTTTTTTTTTTTTTGAGTACAAATAAAGTTGCACCCAAGCAGTTTGTTGTGGGAGCCGTATCGTGCACGTGTTAGGTGCTCTCTGCTGAACACTGTGTGGCGTGTGTGTTACGCTTGACCACAATGCGCGATGCTCACTCGCACTTTCGCCCCCCGGAAGCAGCGGCCCTGGAGCGTTAAACTGGCCGCCGCGAGGAAAAAGTTGCGTGTGTGTTATTGTAAAATAATAAACCACAAGTGCGGCGGGTGATGTGGAGTTATCACCGATTCTCTTCATCTCCCTCTTTTCCTCCCGTTCTCTCCCTCGTCCGCAGTGAGTGAGTTACACCCCGTTGCTCTTGATATCAGTTTGTTTGTGCCTGACGGTTTTTCCCTTCTGTTTTGCCACCAGGTGAGAGAGAGAGAGAACGGTCGCAGCTCGGTGGCGCCGCCGCCGGAACAGAACGCATAGCGGCGAGTATATAAAAATAATATGCACATGCACATCACACCTTCTGCCCCGGTCTTTCACCTGGGCGAAGGGGAAAAAAACGAGACATTTCCTCGTGTTTTACTTAACGTCTTCCTTTTCCTCCTCTCTTCTTATCTTGGTTTTATTCGCGTGGGTCTCTGACGGGCGGGGAGCGGTCGGAGGGTGTGGTGGGTGGCGGTGCGAACAGCGCAACAGGAAGGAACATATATTTTCATTAGGAATGTGGTGATGCACCGGGGCCTTGTAGCACACGGCCCTGGGGACGCGTGTGGAGGCTGGCTGGAGGGCGGTGGGGGGCGATTTAGGACACCACTGCGGAAAATTCGGTGGGCCATTTCGACACTATGAAATATTTTAATACTTCTCAACCCTCAAAGAAAAGTGTTCTTCTCCCTCCCCAAAAAGAAATCGTGGCCTTCCGTGTTTAATGTGGAAGGAATAGAAATCAGATGCCGCAAAATTTTCAAAAATACTTCAAAATTTGTTTAAAAACTGATTTCCTTCAAATGTTTGTCGCTTGAAGACATGATTTTTGGCAGCACACCGTTGACACGTTCTTACTGCCCTCCCTATCGGCCCCAGCCGGCGAGGTCAGGCCAATCAGCGCACACTAACTGCGTCCAATAGGCGCAACGGGAGAGGGGGGGGGGGGCTGGAGCTACCTCCTCGCCGCTGCGAACCATCCCGACCGGCAAGGCCAGTGGCCTAGCCAAGGATTGGCGCGAGATACTTTGCGGACCTTCAAGTGCGAGAGTATGGGGTGTATAGCCTTCTCGCGGCTGCAGTCCAGCAGCTGCTTGGAGAAGAAGATTAGGTCCAGCAGAACAGCCTGGGCAGCGCCAAGGTCCACTCGCCTCAGATGAGGAAAATGGGCATCAGAAGTCTCTCTGTCGGAGGTGATTTTCGGACCCGCATCAAATCCGACGATGCCGGACCCGTCATCATCTCATACTGCTGCTTTTGCAAACACGACCACCAGGTGCTCCCGCGCTCGCTCCCGCGTCTTTTTTCCTCGGACGCCGTGGAGCGTGCGGTATGACGCGTTACTCGGGCTCTCGTCCGTGTAACGCCCGGTAACGCCCCGGTAACGCCTCCTAACCGTCGCCCAGGTGCGGCTCTTTGGCGGAACTTAGTATCGCTCCGGTGACGCCACGCGAGCCCGTTCCACGGGCGGGCAGGCCACCAAGTACCGTGTGCGCAAGCGTTGTTTTTTTCGTTCTGGTGACGACGTCTCTTATTCAAACGCGATCTTTAAGGGGGGTCAGGACAAAATTTTGCCAATTCTAGGGCTCTAAAACCATGTGTCCTGTAGGGATATGGTGAGTGTGGGACTGTCGACAGGGTAAAGCATTTAACTATTGGTCTATTGTGAACATTTTCCAGGCTCAAAAAGTATCCTAACTCTCAAGAGTCACCCTGAACGACAATTCTAGTAAAGTGTTACAAAACAGTTAAAAATCTTGCGCGCAAGGTTTCTCGGTTATGGTTTGCACTACAACGCTGAAACTTTTCCTGTAAGTTAGCCATATGAATACCTAAAACTTGTCACAGGATTTTCTTGATATTCTCACTTGCTGATTTTTAATGACAAATTTAAGTTTCATGACCAAAATCGTGCCGTTTTCACCCCTATAACATTTTTTTAAAAATCAATGGGTAGGAATTTTGAAAAAATCCTGTGACAAGTTGTTGAAAATACTGTAAAAATGAAGCCTGCAAAGTTTCATAGCTGTGGCGTTAAGGGTGTAGGAGAAACTCTGCGCGCAAGGTTGAAAAGTAAAGTTCAGAGAAAAACGCATCTAAAGTTGACGTTAATGGGCAATTACAGGTTTGACTCTTCACAAGAAAAAATCCCACGGTCACAATTTTTAGAATTTCTTTACAAACTAAACAGCTATAGACTCAGGAAGAGTCAGAGAATTTTTTAAAAAATAAAACCGAAAATCATTTTTTTTTGTCCTGACCCCCCTTAAGCAGTCGATCGGCTCAGTGTGCGGGTATTATACGCCAGTGCCAGTGGAACAAGTCGTACTTAAAGAGTATGCCAAGCAGTACGAGGTGGCGCTTAGCCTCCCCCATTACGTTCTTAGATTCATTGGGCAAGTAGTGACGGGGGAGCTCGGCGCCTGCGAGACTCGGGGTAGGCACCCCCGCAGTACACGCATGCGTTATAGGCGAGATGTTGCCTACCGACCAGGCGCTACAGAGGTTGCAGAGAAGGGACTGGCTGGTTCTAAGCGGCGAATGGCGGGCGTGATTTCTGGGCGATCGTTTTGCGTCCCGAACAAGTAGGCGACCCACGAACAAGTAGGCAACCCATGGTGGACCACATGTATTTGGCATGGTATTTGGCACCAGACTACAGCTATAGGTAAGTGAGACTCGCCTATAGCGAATCTGTGGGTGCCTGTGCTCTGCACCAATTCGACGAACGCATTCGCCTTTTACCGACGAGTTTTGTTATTTCCATTAATAAATAATTTATTCCGGGCGATAAAAACAGCCTCCAGCGCAGCGCGGCGGCGGCCGGCTGCAGCGCACAGTACCGGTGCGCGGCACGGCGTCTTGTGCCTTCCGGGAATACCAATGTGAATGCGAATGCTGCGTTTTTCTATTGTCATGATTAGGGGGGTCAGCTATGGCTGAGCTGGTTGGAAAGGTCTCTGGTCGCGGACTGCCGTCGGAGATGGAGGGGAGGGTCGGGGATGCAGACGGAGGCGAGGAGCGAGGAGGGGAAGAACGCGATGGGGAATGCTGCGCGGACGACTATCGGCGCCCGCTTTATGACCCAGCTTTGTGGGACGTATCTGTCTGTTCTGGAAATTGGCCTGCAGGGATGCTGTGTCGCCGCGCTGGACCAAAACATATATGGATGGCTGGCGACTGTGGTAAGGAAAACCTATAGGAGGAGGTCGCAGACTTAGTCAAACACGCACTTTTTACTCAAGTTATTGTCCTCTTTCTATCCTGGTGGTTGTAGAGAGAGTGGGTAAAGGCAATATTCAGAAACAAAATGATACGTTAGAATTCTTTGCGTTTAAGGCTATCTTCCGCTTGCTTAACAGAAAGTTAAAAAATACCTTTTTTGGGCGGTCACGGAAGGTGCGTGGTGTGCGCGCCGCCCGTAGACTTCTGGGAGAGATTGGCACCCGGTCAACTGGGCTACTGACCGGCTGCTTTAGCCCCCTTGGCAAATCGGTGGCGTAGTCAGCCAGGTCGGATAAGCGCGAGCGAGCGAGAGCGAGAGACGGAAGGTATGGCCGCTATCGACGCGTCGGCAGTAGGGGTGTGTCTGTGAGAGAGGGAGACAGTCGAGGAGTCGCAACTCGTGCGTCCCGCGAACGTTGTTGTTGTTGTCGTTGTGCAACGCATCTCCCGCATGCAAGGCAGGCAGGCAAGGCAGGCAGTGCGCCCGCGGTGTCATCTTTATGAGGGCAGAGAGCCGCGCCAGCCGCGCCCTGCATAGCGTACAGCCTTTTCCTCTCTCTCTCTCTCTCTCTCTCTCTCTCCCTCCCTCTCCCTCCCCTCGCCCCCTCCCTCGCTCTCCTTACACATATACACACCTTGTCCCTTTGCTGTTCGCCGTCGGGGAGGCATCCAAACACGTCCGTATAACGTACATGCCTCTTCTTATTCCCCGCCCCCTCTGCGGCGGCACTGGTTGGTGGGCAACGCACGCGGGGAAACATGCTGTCCAGTTTCATAATAATGCTCCTCATTATTAAAATGTCATCAGCCAGGGACCGGTTTGGCATTCTGCAGCAGCAGTGCCGGGGTGCGGCACCTCGTGCGCCACTTGGTACACACACATCCTCGGGAGAGTTTACGGGGCGTTGTCGTGACGCCGCGCAGAGCTTGTATTTCCGCGAAAGTTGATTATTTAGTTCAGTTTATATGGAGGGCTGTTTGTGGAAATGTCGCACTTTCTTTTGTTTCATCGTGTAGGCTATGTAACACCACAACTGTTTCTTTCGTTCACCTTCTACAACGACTGTTTTCTGCTGGTGGAATCACACCATTGCCATTGCACGTTGTTGTGAAAAAGTCATAATACAGATAGCGCGTGCGTCTCTATCAACGCTGTAGTAAAGTAGTAGTAATCCACTTAATTCAGTTCTTCGTTTTTTCCCTTTCACAAAAAGTATTTTAAATTGTCGTCAGTGTGACTGTACTACACGTCAGGCAGAGGGTGCAGCACCGACTGCGTGATCTTTGCGCCTCACGCGTCTCCTTTCCTTCTCGCCTCTCTTCTTGGTCACGACCTAATTTCGCTCTCAGTCATTATTATTATTGTATTTTTTTACCCATCTGAACGCGACAGCAAAAGCTTGGTGGAAGTAAAAAAAAAAAAAGAGAGAGAGAGAAAAGAAAAGTCTGTCGAAAGGAAAGGAGGTGGCCGTACGCGTCCTACACGGTTTTGGGGGCGGGACGGGCGCGCAGGGGGTAGAGAGGGGTGTGTGCGTGAAGGAGCGAGGAAAAAAGAGAGGCGGGGGACAATCGTAATAACACACGGGAGTGCTGTTGCGTACTGAGGTTGGGGCACGACAATGAAGAGCATGTCCTCTCTCTCCGACAATGAAACAGCCCGGGCCCATCAGTTATGATGACAATGTGCGAATGACTGCAACGTATCCGCCGCCGAGCGCGGCGCCGCCGCCCCTGCGCAAAGACAATTTATTATGCGTCTTTTTCGGGATGTTTCTTTCTTATTTCGCAATTTTTCGCGACTTTTTCTTTATTCTTTATGCGCCGCACCGCGTACCGCACCGCGCCCTGCTGCAGCTTTGGCTCAGCAGCGCTGACAAATATGGCGGCGTCCCGTTTCAGTGACGGCGGCGGAAACTCGAGAACCTCGCGCGATGTCCAGCAGCGGCGGGCTTTTCTGAATTAGCTCTCGGGTGAAACTTTCAGCGAAGACACAGAAAGTAAACAATGAGATCTGGTTTTCTGCCGATCGAGCAAATAAGCGACTAGCGGACACCTCGTGGGGTGCAGTCTCCGCAAAAATGGAAATACTGCGTTTGTGGAGAGTTATTCACAAAAGGAATCTTTTGGCTAGCCAGATTTTTGATACCTTGCTAAAGCTGCAAAATAATTTGTCGAATTCTCCTTGTAGAATCGAAGCCTCTCATGGAAAGAAAGCGTTAGCTAACACGTAGCTAAATTATTTTACTAAGCTAAGTTTTTGCTACATTACTGAAGTTTAAGCGATTTTGAGTTAAATTTTAGCTACATTTCTAAATTTTAAACGATGTAGCTAAATTTTAGCGACCTAGCTAATTCATGAGTTATCTCGTGTTTCGCTTTAAATTTAGCTTTGCAGCTTATGTGGTTTTTTTTATTGTACACACCTATCGAAATGACCGGCGGGCGCACGGCGCCACCCACCAGGCCTCTTGGTATCGGGCAGTATCATCGGGCCGCCTCTCTTTGTGCTTCCTGCTGCTGCCGCTACTGCCGCATGGATTTATTAACTCGCCTTTTCTATGCAGCCCAGAAGGGCTTCCCTGTTCCTTTAATTGGATACACCACCGCGGGGCTGGCCGGTGTAAGACAAAACACTTAACTCATGCGGTGTTGCGGGGCTCGACTCGAGCGCAGACTCCAGCTCGGGCTCGGGCTCGGGGCTCCCTTCCAGGGCACTTAGCACCTGGAGTCGCGGGCGCCCCGTCCAGGCCACCGCCGCCGTGAATCCTTCGCCTTCTTCCAATTTGGCGCGTCCGAGTTCCTTGAGCTAAATGAAGCCGGCTGGGGAAAAAGATTATAGATAGATTACCAAGTTAGCCAAGTGAGTGAGTCTTTTTTTTTTTTCGCCCTCTTCTTCCTTGCCTCGATCGCTTCTTCTTGGCTTCGTACGACATTAATTTGTTTGTTTCCGTCTTTCAAGTACAACGATGCACTTACTGCTGCATCTCGCGTATCTGTCCCACTCACACAAACAGAACCGCCGTGCAGGATCATCCTCTCGCTTCCCGTAATTGAAAAGGCAGAGAGAGAGAGAGGCCTTCCCCTAATCAAGATGGACGTCTCTTACCGCAAGTGGCCTCTCCTCCTCCCCCTTCCGCTCTCCGGAATGCGCGCGCCACGCCAGAGCAGTCTGCAATGTGAATCTGAAAGCGCAATCACTTTGCTAATTACGCAAGGCGAGAGCAGCGCCACTCTATCACGCACAGGCGCAAGGTGCCGCGATGCATGTTTGTTGTGGTGCGCTTTCTCCCCCTCCACGGGGACACACGCCAGACCAATATAGCGTGATAAGCAACACACACACGAACGCTCCCGCGGGCCGCTGCCAGCCGCTGCCAGCGCGGAGCAACGAGAACGGCGGCGTGCCGTGCCGTGCCGTGCCGTATTGACCGGGCACTGACCATAGAACGCAGCGTTGCATGACTTTCCCGAGGAAAGCCTTTTCATTGCGGTTCGCTTCCCTTTTGTCTTCACTTAAAACATCATTTGTTCTAAAAGAAAATATACAACAAAATTAAATACTGAAAAGTGTTGTGATTTTTTTTCGTTTCGGAGCGACTTATTCTGCGCCCTGTGGCCTTGGGCTTATCTACTTTCATTGCTCTCGTAGCACCTGTAAGGTGTGTACCCAAGGGATCCCTCCTCCTCTATACCGGCGCAGGCCATTGCACCTGCTTCTCTATTTCTCCCATTTTTTTTCGACGCTCCTGATGCTGTTTTTGTTCGCAGTATTTATACACACCTCCAACGTTTAAGATCATTGCAAAATGATCATTGCAGAGCGCCCCAATGACGGGGACGTTAAATTGTCGCGGGTCGGGTTCACAGCCTATTCCTACGTGACTAACGTGACTGCAACCTTCTTCCTTGCATTTTTTTTTCTTTTTTTTTCTTTTTCGGTTCGGTTGGTAAATAGTAATTACCTCACTGCGACGCTAATACAAGGCTATGAGCAGGAGGAGTATGCTCTCAAAGTGCACGGCGTAGTGAAACCTATCTTTTTTCCTCCCTCTATTACCTGCCCTCTCTCTTTCTCTCTCCCCCTCCCTCCCTTAACTGATATTCAAGTTTTGCCGCTTCTAAAAGGGCACCGGCTAGACGCGGTAAGCCGTCGTCATTATTTGCCTTCCTCAAAGAGAGGCATCCATGGTCTCTCACAAGCTCGCTCGGAAGGCCGCGTGGCCTGCTGGCACAAGCCTTTGGCAAAAGCCTGCACCTAGTCGGGGTCAGCTTATAGGCGGCTGCGCGTCAGTGACTCAACCTGCAGCCGCACTGCAGGCGCGGCAGGTGCACGCCCCGCCACGCGCGCCGCCCCGCCCGAGCCCGCCCCGCCACGCCCCGCCTTGGTGGGTCATTACACGGGCCTAGCCTTATGTCATCACCGGCGCTGATCTTGGCATTATAAAAGGAGGTGGCGTCCACACACACTCGCACACAACACACGCACACACACACACACACACACGCGCGCGCGCATTGGAGGCGGACTACGCCGGATTGCCCCGAGAGGGCGTAAGGTTCGGGCCGAAGGACGCTGGAGGACAATGGCTGTCGCTGCGCGGTCCCGCCCGTCCCCGGCCCGGCTCAGATGAGATCATTTTTCCGTGACCTTGAAGGTTCGATTCCCGCCCTAGGCGCGCGACCAATTTCTCTCCCACCCCCGCGCGATCGCCTCCTCCTGTCTATGTCGGTGTCTCTTTTTGTCCCCCCCCCCCTCCGGCCCTTCCCCCCTTTTCCCTTTACCTTCGCATCTCCGCGCTATATTGGCGGAAAGATTTGTCGTCGTCGCGTCAAAGACGAAAAATTGTTTTGGGTGGGTTGACCCGCGTCTTTTCTCCTCCTTTGGTCTCGTGGCGGCGCGAACAAGAGAACGTGACACGAATCCGCAACGCGCGCGCGACATCATCGTCTGCCTCGCGCTAGCGCACCTCCCACCCACCCTCTTCCCTCACGCTATGCCAAACCGTAACGCGTAACGTAACGCGTTCCCTATAAGGCCTGGACGCTACGCCACGCCACTCCCGGGCGGCGCAGGCTGCACTAGTTACTCATTGCCATACGGCGTAACCTTGGCGCGGATTGAACGACCCGGCCGGGAGAGAGAGAGAGAGAGAGAGAGAGAGAGAGAGAGAGAGAGAGAGAGATGTGGAGGGTGGTGAAGCTGCCTCCCGCCCCAGCAGCCCGGTGCCCCTGCCCGTCAGCCCGTCCTGTTGCCCTACGTTAGGCGCGCGGAAATAGCTAGTTAACGCCCCCCGAGCCTTTCGTGTCCCCCCGGGCAATACGGGAATGAAATGTCGCCCGGCTGCTGCTGTTGCTGCTGCTCGCTGCTGCTCGCTGTGGACCAGAGCAATATACGCCATGAGCGGTCCTGCGGCCCGGCCCGTGCGGCACGGGGCTTCAGCCGCGCGCTCACAGGGTCCCTACGCGGGTCTACCACCACCAGCATCGTCACCATCATCATCATCCTTGTCGTCACCGTCGTCTCTGCTATATAATTAAGATGTGAGCATCGTCCCGTTTGTCCCTCAAACGTCATTTCCACGGCGCGAGGCAACGGCGGTGCGTTTGCCCTGAGCAGGAAATGTAGAGCTTGTAATCAAAGCGATTTCAATTTCCCCGCTCTTCTCCCCTCTTCGTCCTCCGCGCCCTCCTTTCTGGTCACACCAGCAGCAGGGGGTTGGGCTCGGACGGACGTGAGCCCCGGCAGCACACGCGGCCTTTAGCATGGGCCGAAAGGGAAGGGGACAGCGCCCCTTATTGCAAATGGAAATGGTCATTTGCGAATCTTCAATAAAAGCCCCTCGCAGGTTTTCTTGTCTTGGCCCCACCGGTCTAAGGCGCGCCACGCGCCCTCCCGCGGGAGGCCACGCCGAGCTGAAATTGGGCGCAGTGGCAGGGCGTGGCGGGGTGTGGTGGGGTGAGGCGGGGCGAGGTAAGGGGCGCCCCGCTGGGAAAATATATCGCGTGGTCGGAACCTTTCATTAGGGCGCAAAACCCACAAAACGGGAGGGCGGGGAGCTGGCGTGGCGCGGCACCGTGGCGGGGCTGGCCCTGGCGGCGGCGCAGGGCAGGGACGCCGACCGCCCGCCTGGCCTGGCCGACCGATTCCGTTTCGTGTTTCGTGCAACAGCCGAGTACACGACCTGGCGGGAAATGGAGGTTGTGTAGTTGTGTCAAACCTGACCTGCCCCCGTCGTAGTCGTAGTGGTTGGCTCTGCTCCCTCACTTGTTTGCTTCAAAAGAATAATCAAGAGCGTGTTTCAATTTGTGTTTTTAGATGGCGACAGCCTCTGCAAACTTTTTAGCCAATAGGTACATTTTTATGAATTAATTTGTTATCCCTTGGATAGCCAATATTTAGCTATATATAGCTGATCTTTTTACTTTTTGTCTATCACTTTACGTTTTTAGTGTAGAATTGTACAGACGTACGGGAAGGGCGCAGCCGTCCGTCCGCCTGTGCTCCTTGTTCCGCCGCTAATGAGCGAGGGAGATGCTCCTGCAGATAAGGCCGCCCCACTCTGTTTGCAGTGACGAGCTGCTTATCCTGTTAATAGCGAACTCTACCCTGCACCAAAAAGGAGGGAAGAGGGGGGGGGGTGAGAACCACGACATACCTTGTCGTTCTTATTGTTTGTTTCCAAATACGAATGCTGTGTGTGTGTGTGTGTGTCTGGGTGTAAGGCTGCCTCGGAGCGCCTTGGGGGCACGCCGGCCCGCGGTGCACGGCTGCTCGACGGGCCTGCCTACCTCACGGCGCTGTGGTTCCGCCGCGCGCGCGCCGCCCAATTGGTACACTCGAAACAAATTTTTAACGAAATAACAAAAAAGTCAGAATTCGCCAATCTCAAGGGGTGTGGTGTAAACCTAGAGGGCACTGAAATTTCGTGTTGCGTTGCAAGATGAAGTAAAGTGAGCCGCTAGCACACTGAAAACAGACAGTTTAGCTGTATAGTTCAACTTACAGCTAATAATAGCCAATGAATTAGCAATGTAGCTTACCATTTCGCTACCCTGCTATCTTTTTTAGCTATGTTACTTAACATGGCTTAATTTGAAACTCGAAAACTATGTTTTTAAGAGCGTTGCCAGATTTGTAGCGACAGAGCTAAAACTTCAGCCACGTAGCAATATAATTTTAGCAACTTAGCTAAATAATTAGTTCTTCTGCATTTGGCCATTGGTAGCTATATGGCTATACCCTTTTTTCCGTGCAGACACTTCTGTGTTGCACAGCTGCCCCTCGCCATCTCTTCCCAGCAGCCCGGGTCGCACTTACGAGTGCTATCACCGCTCTGCCCGGCGCGCACGGTGAGCTCTGCGCAGTTCTGCTGGCTGAGGCCACGAGTACGGCGCGGAGCCGTCGAGTGCGGCGAGCGGTCGGAGAGCTTGAATTGACTTGCGCTGGATCGACTGCTGGTCGAGGGGGCGGGGCGGGGCGAGGCTGACTGCCTGGCGTTTGTTGCGCAATACTTGAAGGGATGCCTGCCGGCCCCGCCGCCTCCTGGGTTCCGCTCTGAACTGCTCGAGTGTGTGTGTGTATTTGCAGCAGCGGGCACATAATAGAGATAGGTGGTGCACGAATAGATGGCCAGATGGGAAGACATGCATACATACGTACATTTATACAATACAATACAACACATCGACACATCACATCACTACACTGATAAACTAAGTGTTCAACTGCTCAACACTTGTGAGTGTGCAACTGCAAGTTGAATACTTGCAAGTGTGCAACTCCGTAGTCGTACACTTGCAAGTGTAAAACTCGGTAGATGTGCACTTGCAAGTGTGCAACTCCTCGGTTGCACACTTCCTTAGATTAGACGCTTACTGTGTAGGAAGTGTTCAACCGAGGAGTTGCACACTTGCAAGTGCACACCTACCGAGTTGCACACTTGCAAGTAAGTATTTAACTTACAGTTGCACACTTAGAAGTGTGAGCAGTTGAACACTTAGTTTATCAGTGTACACTATACAGAAATATAAACTAATTGATTTCATTTTTGGCGTTTGAATATAATATCTGTGCGGTACAACAGTCTGTTGTGTAGTACATCTGCTTTTGCACGTACGTAAATCGTAGCGGTGTGAGGGTCGAGCGATACGGATGCCTTATTGTCTCTATCCGTCCGTCCGTCGTTCTGTCTGTCCGTCCGTCCGTGCGGTGCAGTACGGCGCGATATGGAGTGGAAGGCGCGCGCGTCCCGTCGCCTTATTGTGCGCGCTGGGGTCGCTGCGGCCGGGGCGTGGAGCGTCGGCACACTTCCCCATATTCTGTGAGAAGTTCTCACGAGGTGTGGCGGCGGCGGTGGCAGCCAGCCGAGCAAGACAAGACAGGAACCCGCGAGTGTGTTGGAGTGAGAGTGGCTGTCGGCGCGCGGGCGGGCGCGGGCGCGAAAAGCAAGACAGACGAGAGTAGAAGCGAAAAAGAGGGAAGGAAAAAAATGAAAATTAAGGGCTCCTGAAATCTTGGTGAGGAAACCTTCGCCGTTTCTGTTTTGAAACCAACAAGCCGGGCAGTGGCAGGTTGCCCCGGGCGGGCAAAGTTTTTAACATCTCTCCTGCATCAGCGTGTGGGCTTGACCGAGCCCTGCACTTAAACTACTATGCCCGGCAATTATTATCCAGAAGAAAACATTACATTTGACGAAGAAAACTGAATGAAGACTTTAGATAAAAATCATTCCTTTTTTTCACGTGTGTCTCGCTCTTGTGTGCATGTTTATTAATGCACTCGACTGAAATCTCGAGAGAGTATGAGAGAGAGGCTATGCTCGCGTGTAGTTTTAATCCGCGCCACTTTGCATCGTTTAGCTTTTCTTTTTCGCCGGACACCCGTCCCGGCCGCCTCTCTGTCGCCTCCGTCTGCTGCCTAATCGCTCACATCCCGAGTCGCGCCCGCCTTTAATAACCGCCCCTTTCGCTTTCCGTCTGTTCGGCCCCGTTCCCCCTCCCTCTGCTACTCCCCATCTCTCCATTTCTTCTCCATTTCTTCCCCGCGCAGTCGCGAGTCCCGTTTACAAATTCCCACGATTCTCTTCGCGCTGCCCGCGTCCCGGCGGCGGGGCGTTAATTCCCCCCGACTTTACGATGACATTTGGCACGCGGACATAACCGCAACTTGATGGTGCCCCTCTTTTTTTTCCGGCATGTTTTGATCCTGACCGTGAACCTGGCCGTGAAGCAGCACGGCGCGCAGTGACACTCGCTATGCGAGGAAGAATACGGCCCTCCTCGGTAGACCGCGGCCCGCGCGGCCCGCCGAGCGCTAGGTGTCTGGAGAGGCGCGTTTAGGCCCCATGCCCCGTACTGCGGTCGCCGAGTGGTGTCACCGTGAGCTATGAAACTACAGTGAAAAAAAAAAACGAACTCGTTGGGCCTATTGAAATGTTTTTCGATTGCCACGTACTTCTCAGTACAACAAAGATATATTTTTTCCCTGCTATGAAATCCAGAGGTGCAATACACTTTTTGTTTTTTGTATTGACCAATATCCGCGTCACCATCCCAATGAAAGATCAGGAGGTGGTAGACAGAGAACTGCTTAAGATAAGATAGGTGGGAACTCGATACCTTTGCAATGCATGCTCTGCGACACGCCCGTGGACGGGAAAACACTCGCGTGCGCTGAGGAATGCCGAGAACGGCTTAATCCGCGCCCGTATGCGTCACTTTCGGCCCATCGAAAATGACCATATGCGTCTTTGTCGTTTCGTATCACTACGGGCTTGGTGTTGGAGGGTATAGGGCGACTGATTAATCGAGATGGGACGATGTCCCTTTCCACTACTGTATCGGAGCGACAGAGAGCACCGTCGACGGTTGTTCGACGGTCCGATCTGTTTCTGTCTTGCGTCCTGTATGCCTCTTGCTGCTCGGATTCGGGTCGCCCTCCTCTTGCGTCTCACTCGCTCAAACGCGCCACAGAGTGCGGGATCGCGCGAGAGCGGCCGAGAGTGTAGCAATAAGACGTCAGGGTCCCCCTGTTAGGGTTTGACAAGCCGGGCAGCCCTGGTGCCGCTCAGCCCGGTGTCGCTGTCCGCCCGACGTTCGGACTAATTTCGAACAAGTTTCCCGCGCCGGGGATAGATACACGGCACTACATCTCGACATAGAGCGAGAAACACGCATCTTGGCCTCTGTCTCTCTCTCTCTCTCTCTCTCTCTCTCTCTCTCTCTCTCTCTCTCTCTCTCTCTCTCTCGGCCCATCCAGCGCTCCCATTGCGACACGTGCCCGGCCAGCGGCCCCCACGTGTCGCGCCATCTGCGTCCGCGGCGTTAAGCGCCGGGCGGCTCATAATAACAGCTACATTTACATTTAAAAAGTCAACACTGATGAACCAAGTGTGCAACACCGTCCTGCACAGTCCAACACTTTCGAGTTTTCAACACGGTAGTTATGTGCACTTTCAGGTGTCACACACTTGAGGGTGTGTCAACGACATTCGTCCACATGGAGGCACAATTGTGGAAAGAAATATTCACAGCTTTACTCACTTGAATGCATAGCGTTTTCAGTATGGTATGGGCACGTAGTTGGCACACTTGGTTTTATCAGTGACACCTTTTTTTTAAAAAAAAAATTGTCTTTTCTCGTTCTACATGAAACCTAATCGAAATGAGACGATATATTACTTTTGCGGTACCAAAAATTAACTCCTAAATAGAAGAATAAGCTCCCTGCCTTGCGACGTGGGGCGCGTGGCGGCGCGTGGCGCCCGGCAGCCCCGTACCGAATGAGATCCGCTCCGTCTAAATTAATTCCCGGGATTACAGTGTTTCCGATCAGAGCGGAGCAGCCTCCAGCGGCCCGGAGTGGGGGGGGGGGGGGGGGGGGGGGGGGAGGGGTAGGGCCCTCGCGGCCGCCCGCTCGACTCGTCTCCAGCCTCTCCAGCTGCTGCTGGACCCTTGCCGCGCCGGCCACCGCTGCTCTTGCCCCTTTTCCTTCCAGAAGAGTGGAACAAAAATCTGGCGAGCCTTAACGAGGTATCTGCAACACTCTGCCCACCCCTTGATGGGCCCGACTTTCTTCGTTTCCTGCGGCTGAGCAGTCGGCCGGCGGGGCCCCCCCGCTTGGTCCCGCCCGCCCGCCGCCCTAGGCCTGCGCCGCCTGATTGCCTTTTACCGGAATTCATTTCCCCCGGATCCTCCCCCCGGAGAATGGGAAAAATCGTAAATGTGCGTCGCTCATATCGACTGGGGAGGCTGCTCTCGCCAAGCAGCTGATTGACATCGTCCTCGTAACGCGCAGCAACTCCCCGGACTGTTTCGTTCGTCCTCGTATATTTCTCAATTTCTATTTCTTCCTCCCAAACCATCGCAGTCCGCGGGTGGGCAGGATAATATATAATATCGAGTAAGAAGTAGTCGCACACGGAGCGCGCGGTATACTTGTTGTTCTCAAGAGGGCCGCTCTCGATCGGTAGCGCGCCCGGCGCGTCTATTGCTCCCGTGAAACACAACAACCACTACTTCTGCGTCGTGTCCTTGGGGAGAGCTATGGCAGCGGCCCCTCCCAAGACCCCCCCCCCCTCCTCATAATTCTTCGATTCGTCATCGGCGACGTGCTCGGCCTGGGTGGACGTCAGCACCCGGGCGCTGCTCTGATTGGGGCACGTCGACACGGCCGGCGGGGCCGCGGGCCGGGCGGGCCGGCAAGCACCTGTTGTTGCACGCCCCTGCCCCCTCCCCCCTGCCCCTATCGAGCCCCGGGCGGAGCGGGGGTCATTTCGGATAGAGCGCCATTCATCAGCTGTTGTGCCCTCGCGAAGCGTCCGGGGTGTCAGAGTTTGACAAGCGCGGGGGCGAGGTGTTGTGGCGAGGCGTAGCGGGGCGGGAATGTTTTGGCGGGTTCCGTCTGACAGCCTCTTCTCGCTAAAGCCCCCCCCCCTCCCCCCCCCCCTCCACTGCTATCTATCTCGCTCCTACGCCAAAGCACACACGGCAAAAATATAGGTATAAAAAACAAATAAATAGAAATAGCTAAATGCGGGATGGCTCATTATATTTAGCTATAGCTAAAAAATTAGAAATGCGTTGTGTGCCTAGTGATTTCGCAACCGAGCTAAATTCGTTGTTTGCTTTGCTGCCAAGTTTTTAGCTACACAGCTATTTTTCCCGATTTTTTCTTTTACTTTTTTTCTTCTTACTAGCCAAAATAATGAGTTCTCCGTATTTAGCTAATGGTTTAGCTATACAGCTAATCTTTTTTTCCCGTGTTCGGCTCGGCTCGGCGCCGCATATGTTCGTCCACAGTAATAATTCATCGAGAATGGGAAATGGGAAGCTCAGTGAGCTGACTGCCATCCATACTCCCACAGACTGGCCGGGCCGGGCCGGGCCCGCGTGTGTGGGTGCGCCGTCGGGCGCCTCGCCGTCCCGCCCGCGCCCCCCAAAACACTATCATCGTCGTGATGTTTGATTTGTTGTTATGATCGCCCAGCTCGGCTCAGCCGCGCTCAGCTCGCCCAAAGACGCGAGATGATCCAATTAACGGCGGGCGGTCTGTGAGATGGATCACGGCGGAAGGATTTTAGCCGTGGCGTTCTTCGCACAAACATTGTGTGTGTGTAAGAGAGAGAGAGAGAGAGAGAGAGAGAGAGAGAGAGAGAGAGAGAGGGAGGGAGGGAGGGA
>NW_026267131.1:5084676-5096696 GCF_000697945.3 Frankliniella occidentalis | reverse complement strand
AGTGTGAACGACACCATGCCTGACGCCGCCTGACGCGTACCTTGGCGTCGTTGCACACACGCATGGCAGTTTGTGCCATTGGTATATAGATCGCCGGCATGGACAGGGAAGTGGGTGCGCTGGGCTGGTGCGAGAGAGAGAGAGAGAGAGGGAGGGAGAGAGGGAGGGAGGGGAGGGTAAATTCAGAGGAAAATTCCTTCATTTGTACTGCTAAATAAGCAATTGCTGCATCAAAAAAAATATTTGGTACAGTATTTGGTGCAATACGGCAAATGATTAGTTTTGTGACTTAGTCCGAGCAGCGTGAAGACGCTTTCGGCGAGGGTGGCGGGGAGGGGAAGGTGTCAGATTGCACGTCGCTATAATTAGTCATCCGCTCACGGCCGTCTCCATTGTGGCCGAGAGATAGGCAGCCGGGGCTCGGCCGGTGGCGAGGCCACTTGCGGCCAACATCAAACCCTATTTCAAACCATGCTTATTTCTCTTAGTGTAGTGTGTAGTTTTTATCTAGGCTTTTAAAAGTTTTCTGTTGGTGTGTGTAGAAGCGGGGAAGGATTTCGTGATCCAAGAGAATACGTGGAACGTGTCTGCGGTCTCCGCGCGCGGGGCGTTGGGTCAGATATAAGTATCAGCAATTGCACATGACTAATTTTATGACGCTCTTTTTTGCGCCGTTGCCTGTGCGGTGTGTAATGAGGGTTGGGCCGTGAGCCACGCTCGAAGTAGAGCTGCATTGCTGTACAGTGTTTGTTTTCCTTGTGAAAGCACCTTTGGACCGCTAAAGCTTCACAGTTTTTCATCTGGGGTTTTCGACTTGACCCTCCCCCGCGCCCCCCACCCATCCCAATCTTCCAATACGAAGTTCGATATCGGGCTCGGTCCCTTTTTCCGCATTCTCCTCCAGTGACAAGGTCCCTGCCGCGGACACGCCCTCCATCGGACATCAGAGTGAGTTTGCACATTGCCGTTTGGCGCTTCTTGCTTACGTCAAGCGGCCGGTCGTTCGATACGTTTCTCATACCGTTATCACCCCACCTGACCGCCCGCCCCAGGGTCCCGCGGAAGGGCCCGCCGCCGCCGCCTTTGTGGCCCTGATAAGGACAAGGGGGCCCCGCGCGGCCCGGGCCGGCGTCAGTCGAGGCCAAGGGGGCCGGCGTGCGGTACCGCGTCCGCGTGTGCTCCTCTCCCTTCGCGAGAGTGACAAACAAGTAGTGTTCGTCTGCGTATGCTGCCTCTGGATTGATTGTGTTTCGCGTCCCAGTTCTCCATCAGTTGCCATTACCAAAAGAAGGAATAATATGCTTCCACCCCCACCACCTCCGCCGCTCCCTCCACCTCCCCCGCAGGCGGTCACGGAATACTCTACAGGTAACATTCCACTCGCTGCACTTGTAAAACAAGCGTAGGCAGTTGCACTCCAAATAAGTAATGTGCAGTATTTTCAAGTGAACAAACTTTATACAATCCGTGCTAGACTAAATATAATTCAGTGTGTAATCGTTGGACATTTCTCACGTCATATTTACTAATCTTTAATGCCTGCACAGTACGAAGGGCGCCATTCATTTAAAACCCATTTAACCCGCAAAATAATAAGTTGCACACATGGGTGTGCAATATGTCCACATTTGTTTTTATCAGTGTATTAAGTCCCACAGGCGACATCTGCACAAAAACACCTTTGCTTCGCGCCTCTTTTGTCCGCATCCTTCTCTCTATATGACAGTTTTCGTTACCTAAGTTGTCTCCGCGTGTCAGGGATATCCTGCCTCGGTTACGCCCCACCCCTCCCTTCCCTTTTTGCCTCATTATTCACTCCTTTTATCTCTTTCGATATGTTTTCATTCCTCCCCCTGCACCCACCACCCCCACTTCCCTCTCTCTCTCTCTCGCTCTTTCTCTCTCTCACACATTGTCCTCCCGCTGACGTTTGTCGGGTTACACCCACGACGCCCGTAATTACGTTTCAAAACGCGCCTCGGCTTGTTTCAATGTACCAGCTCGGCTGTGTGTGTGTGTGAGAGAGAGAGAGAGAGAGAGAGAGAGAGAGAGAGAGAGAGAGAGAGAGCCTCAATAGCGCACGCTGATTGGTGGGATAATGGCGCGGGAATGAGCCGGGCCGGGCCGAGCAGTCAAGCACGTCTCCTCCAAAAACCGAGCCTCTCTTTGTCTCTCTCTCTCTCTCGCTCTCTGTCTGTCTTTCTATCTATCTGTCTCTCCTACCAGCTGCGCTCTTGCGCGGGCGTGCGACAAAGCAGATTGCGGTATGGACACTCATTTCAAGTAGGGTGGAGATATGTGCGACGTTTTGCGAATAATAACGACGCAATCGGGATGTTGGAGGCGCTTACTATCATCGTGTGGCGTTTCCCAAATTTTCTCTTTGTTTTGTACTTTGACGTACATAATTGTAAGGAAACAATTTCATGCATAGATTAATGTAATCAGCACTATTACTGTTTGTACTGATAAAATTTCACTCATTTACCGTTGAATTATCAAATAATGATGTTCTGAAGGCAAAGTTGCGCAAGCATTGTTCCACTACTGCATATCAATTGCATCATGTGGCGTTGTTGCAGTGTAAGTGAATAACCACTGAGTCAGTAGTTCCTAATCCTTTGCTTTGGAATCACTGCAATTTTTCAGGTAGATTTTAAAAAAACATTATTTTATTCTCATTTTTTTCCTCTACCCAATGTTGAGAAATGTACATTGAAAATTATTCGAATCTGTTTAATGGGTTGAACGTTTGCGTTCGTTTTTAGCATGTCTCGGTGAAGAAGAGGTTTGCCCGTACGCGGCAGTGCATAGTCCACCGGTCACCTCACCTGTGACCCCGCCGTGACATTCTGTTTGTTTGATTGCAGGTGAGTGTGGGCGAGCTCCCGAGAGCGAGGCGAATGCAGCCCGGCGCTCCCGACTGGTACGTTCGACCAATGAGGCCACCTCGCGTGCACCAAAGTGACCGCGCCGAGTTCCACTGCCAGCAAAAGCGGCGCGCATCCGCATCGTCCTTCGACCCTGAGAGCAACGCAAGTGTTTGAATGTCGCACAGTTGTATGTGTGTTAATTCACGTTCGCGTAATCGTTACACTTGAGTAAAGTCGTGGATTTCCCTTTGTAAATCACACACTTGTGCCGTGCCTCTCTGTGTACGATTGGCGTTCTCTCCCCTACAAAGTGTGTGACAGTCACACATTTAAGTTTGCGATGTAGCACTGGGTTTGGCATCCGCGTGCATCGCGCTGTGTTACACACTTTTACTAAAGTGTGAACGACACCATGCCTGACGCCGCCTGACGCGTACCTTGGCGTCGTTGCACACACGCATGGCAGTTTGTGCCATTGGTATATAGATCGCCATCATCCACCTGGAAGTGGGTGCGCTGGGCTGGTGAGAGAGAGAGAGAGAGAGAGAGGGAGAGAGAGAGGGGGGGGGGGAGAGTGAGTGAGCCCACGGGGCAGACCTATGGTTGGTTCTGTGTGGTAACCATGGTAACGACGGCCCGGTAACCACGGCTGCGTTATGCACGCGTTATACATGTGGAGCAGTGACAATCAGTGGCCCTGCTGTCCTTATCGGCCCATCGGCAGCGCGTGGGAACTCCGTGATTCCATCCCGACGATTCCATAGAGACGTGCGGGGCGGGTTCGGCTCGGGCGGGGTGCGTGCTCTTTCTTCATTCGGAATATACTCGACCACAGAATTCCGGAACACGCCAAACGACATTTATTTTAATTTTTTTCCGATTAAGTTTAAAAGCACTTTCTCCTCTATAATTAAATATCGGGTCCTGTTTTTTTCTTTTTTAGGGGTTATGCAAAATGAATTACCTAGGATAGAATGGTCTCGGCCTATCTGTGCCCGAGTGCTGCTGCTATGGTCTCATCGACCCATTTGGCCTGCTCACTGGTCGCGTGGTGTCGCGATGAACACTGACTGACGTCGGGCCCGCCGGGCCGTTCCCCCAACGCCCACTTACACCTCCTCGCCGAGAGAGAGAGAGAGAGGGAGAGAGAGAGAGGGAGAGAAAGAGAGGGGGGGGGAGCTCCATTTCCTTATTATCTCTCCTATCCGATCGCCATGAGATGACGGGGTTGGCGTGCGCCGCGAGAGCGTGCCCAAACACCATGCACTCACCCCACCACCAACACCACCACCACCCACGTGAAAACTGAACGCTGAAACGGGACTGTTCTAAGCGAAAATGTACAGTTTACCCTATAGACGTACATTTTGAGCACGGCTCCAGGCCATAGCTGCAGGTCTCGCTCCAGGCTCCAGGCCAGCTCCTCTGTCGTGTCGCCCAACAGCAGGAACCCCCCGCGGGGCTGAAGGGTCACCGGGAAGTCCCTTCTCCTTTGCGATAATGGATCTCTCTGCCTCTCGTTTCCCTCCTGTTTGCTGCGCTGCTGGGCAGGATCTGTTTGTTGTGCCAATTGGGCAACGCCGGGTGGGGCGCGGGAAGACATAAAGACGGGCGGGCAGACAGACAGGCACACAGACAGACGGACCGGATTCGCCCTTAAATGGCCGGGCCAGCTTATTTCGTTATTCTGATTGGTGGGACGCGATGTGCGCTGGTGGCAGCGGCTGCTACTGCTACACAGTCAGAAACATCAGGTTAATAGTTCTGGTTCAACTCAAACATAATACAGCTTCTCTGTTCCTTTATAAATTTATAAACAGCACACGTATTTTATCCTCCTTCTATCAGAGGCTCTCGGCCCCCGTTTAGAAGTGACTTTTTGGAGAGGATATTACACAGATAAACATGGATGAAAGGTTGTAATGTCATTTCCAACGGTGTGCCGCCGCCTCCGGCCGCCCACCTCGCCCGGTGTGCCTCAATAAAGACATGCGACTGGTCGTAAGACAATAGCTTCTTATTTCGCTGGAGTGTGTACGAAATCCGATCCGACGGCCCCGACACTGTCACACCCACTTAAATCTAATCCAACTAATTTTCATAGATTGCGGGTTTTTGTCAACATGTACAGATTATGCATTTTTAATACGCTAGTATGGACAAATTTGTTCATCCGGCCTCATCCAAATTTTGTCAGCTGAACATGTTGCCAAAAATCCATTGAACTATATGATAAAAAATTCCATATGATTTAAGTGTAGTCTCACTGTCTCCTAAGCCCTAAAACTGGAGGATTGGGGGCCTACTTGTCTTGTTTTTCGTGAGGGGAATAAAAACGCATGCAGTTGTGGAAGCAGCAATCATGGTCTGCTGGACCCGCATCGAGTTTTACGTATTACGAAACGTTCTTTGTTTTACGACCACACCGTTCATGATATTACCGAATATTCCACTCAGGGTCGTTTAACATGTTGTGAAAAGTGCTGGAGAGCTCCCAAATATCTTACGAGTGTGTTCGGCAATGATATCATTGCTGATATCGTTATATGATAACGAGATATGTCTGTCTGAAAAAGAGATCACTGTCGTGATGATATTTACCCTTAATTTACTGTTACGGAAAAGGATGTTGTACATTCATGAATCCTGAGATAAATGTGCGACATTGTTCTTTGTAAATTTTCTTAATATTATAGTACACACAAAATTGCATAAACAAAATTGTAATAACAATCACAATTCACGCATAATCAAAAATGTTTCGAATCGTAAAACTGTTAGGTGTAAGCGTAGAGCGCAAGCAGCACAGTAAACATTGCTCGACTTTCTTCAGGCATTGACTATGCTACGTACGACCCGAGTCACTGTCAATGAGAAGGTCCGCTCAGTGTTGTCCGCTGCATGCCCCTGACACTGTCGCCCGTTGTCCGCGGCGCCCGACCAGGCTGCCCCACCGCGCCCTGCTACCACGCCCCCCGCCACGCGACGCCACTCTTTGTCTCATGAGCCCCCTTCACTTTGCCTCGTGTCGTAGCTTCAATTGACATTCTGCTGCATTCAAAAACTTTTGAATCCGCGATGTTACAAGGATATAAAAATTGCTATATAAATTTAAACCAAAAGATAAGTAGGGACAACTTATTATTTAGCTATGAAGCTGAGAAAAATTGGCCGTGACAAAAAAAAATAGCTACATCTAGCTATATTTAGCTATGTAGCTTAAAATTTTGGCTATGTAGCTCAACGTAGCTAACCTATTCAGCTATGTCAGAAAAATGTAGCTATATAGCTGAAAGCTTAGTTGTGTAGCGAAGAAAAGCCAAATTTTAACTACATAGCTAAATAATTAGTTACACCGTATTTTGCTGTTGGCTTAGCTATTCAGCCAATCATTTTTTGCCGTGTGGTTATGTCCGCGGGTCGTCGTGGTGGAGGTGCCCGTCGGTCGTGTCGTGCAGCGCGGGGAGAGGCGCCTTCGGGTTCCCACCGCAAATCACCGAGCGATACGTATACGGTGTGGCGGCGGCGCGGCAATTTTCCGTAAACCTCGAGAGCGGTGCGCGCGAGTATGACTCGGCTCGCCCGCATGTGATGGTGACGGCGGCGGCGGTGGCTCGGGGTCCGCCACGCCACGCCCTGCGCGCACCTCCTCGCCGCGCTGCAGGCAATCCCCGTGATGTGAGTCAATCTCTAAGCAAACAGGCTGATGATGCCAGCAGCAGCATCGGGCATTGGGTCAGTCGGCTCGGGGCGGCGGTGGCGGTGCATCGAGCCGTTCACTCACGGGCTCGGTATACTACTTTTACGAAACTGACCATACTTCTTTTCGGTGCACTCAGGAGGACGCCCCCGGTTCCTCTCGCTCTTTCGACAAACATGCATGTTCTGATCTACATAAAGAAAAGTTGTGTGCCCTCTACAATCGGGAACATTTCTACTTGGGGCGATAACGAGGCCGAAATGCTTTAGGAAGGAGAACATTTTTCTTACACGGGAACTAGTCTGAGCCGAAAGATTTCTGTCTTCTGTGTTGTGAGTGTAAATGGTGCGATAGGCCCGTACCTGGGCTGGGCTGGCGCCGTCCTTTATCGCAGACGCTCCTCTCTCTCTCTCTCTCTCTCTCTCTCTCTGTCGCACTCGTGACCGAGATCACCCCCTTCACGGTATTTCTCTCTCTCTCTCTCTCTCTCTCTCTCTCTCTCTCTCTCTCTCTCTCTCTCTCTCTCTATCTCTCTCTCTCTGACCACCTCGGTTTGGCCTTCCAAAGGAAGCAGGCGAGTGTCGGACCGCACCGCAAAGCCAGGGCCGAGGTCGAGTGGAGGTAGTATGAGGCATTCCGCAGCGTCCAGAGGGTGCGTGCCTGGCGGCCCTTTACTCGACTGCGGGCCGCGGCCGAGCACTTCCGCCAAACGCACTGCTCCGGTCTGGAAAAGGAAAAAAAAAAAGGTCAAATTATCGCGGAATGACCTTGAATCAAGCCTCGCATATGTGAAACTTAAGACAGAGATTTTCGTGGGGAACATCATTTTTGTGCGTTTCTTAAGTAAATACCAGTTGGCTGATATCGTCGCCCTCGTTCTTTGTTTGGTTATACTTGTACCGCAGGCAGGCACGCGTGCGGTTGGGTGGCTACTCCCCATTCACTCCGTCCTCAAGGCGCCGCACAAAGTTTCCGAATTGTCCGCAGTTGTGAAGTATTTGCTTCGTATACGCAAGAGTGATAATCTTGAAGTCTTGAAAGTCCCAGTTCTCGTTACTTGAATTGTAGTAGTTTTAGATATTACTGATCTGTGAACAGCTGGGGTTGTTACAAGGACATGTGTTTTTCCACAAAAATTTCATCGCGTCAGGCACTGGTACGTACAGGGTGTGACTTGTGTTACTATTTCAGGGCCTTTGCGTTGGCGCCGGCTATCGCGATGCGATATTTTCTGGCGATATCGGCAGAACGAAACCAACGACCCGAGCGGCTGGCCCGCACGCGAGCCGTGTATCCCTTTCCCAGGAGAAAGGGACTGCCTCTAAAAGCTGAGCCTTCTGGACCACAGAGGTGGAGGGAAGGAGAGCGACGAACGAGGGGGAAGGAAAGGGGAGAGGGGAGAGAGAGAGAGATGGGCGAGAGAGGCGAATCGGACAAGGCGGATCGTTCTTGGAAGTTTCCGGCCCCGTTCGACGCGAAGTTCCTCCGGAAAGGAACTGATCCGACACAGCGAGGCGAGTGTTGCGTCCCGTGCACCGTGCAGTGCACCGGACGAAGTCACAGTCGCAAGACCGGCGGGAGAGAGAGGGGGGGGCGAGGATGGAGAAAGGCCGAGCGTGTGTCTTTGCGGTTTTAACGACTTGATAGGTGTGAATGCGATTGGATTGCTCGCTACCTTGCCGAAGGGTGCTGTCTTGTCCCCCCCTCTCTCTCACTCTAGCCCGACCTTGTGCTCCGCACCGCCTCAGATGAACACCAGCGCGGTGTGTCCTGTCGAGTCTCTAGCTCTACCTACGCGCTTGTCCGGTACGTTCTGGGCGCCCAGCTTCTCTCTCTCTCTCTCTCTCTCTCTCTCTCTCTCTCTCTCTTCTCTCTCTGTCTCTCTCACCTGAGAGAGACGGTCTGGATGTCGTTTGACTTGCTCTCGCGGTCCCTACCGCGCGGTATGGTCTGGTGTGCGTGTCCTTGTGTGAGCGACCGACTAGACTGCTTCGGTGCCCCCTGCTGGGCACGCCACGCCCCTCCACGCCACGCCCCTCCACGCCCCGTCCCGCCACACGCCGTCGTGCGGTCAAGTGGAACGAGTCGTGTGCGATACGCACTCTCTGCGCCATGCCCTTCACGTCGTGAACGGTAAGCCCCAGAGACACCTAGGCGTCGTCTAGGGTCAGGGGATGAAGACGCATGCACAGTGTGTGACAACCACACATTCCGGTGTAGTGTGTCACTTTAGTGATCGTCGAGAAAGTACGTCCGTCACTCTCTACTACAACTGCTATGGGGTTTAGGCTATGCAAGCTCTGATAGCGCCTGATAGGTAGGCAATATCTCGCCTGCAGTGCTTGCGAGTACTGTGGTGTGGCCTACCCCGAGACTCGCAGGCGCCAAGCCCCCGTCATCTGTCTATACGGGAAAAACGGACGTATTTGTCCTACGATCGAGTACGTAGTTTTCAAAGTAAATATGGAGCTAGGAAAATAATTTTGAAAATCCGCAGTAATTTGTTTTACTGTGGCTATATAGCGACCGGGAGAGGGGGGGAAATTAAAGGGGAATTAAAAGAACACATCTCGTCCGCCGGTGTTGTTGTGCGCGAGCCGCCGGTTGTGTCCCGTTGTCTCCGAGAAGTGCAGGTCGGCCACTGCACCAGCTCGAGAAAGAACGAGGTGAAAAGGGGGAGGGGCGGGGGGCACCTGTCGATGGCAGTGGGAATATCGGACGCATGCGAGCCAACGAATGAAAAAAAACGGAGCTTCCAACGCCCGTTTCTTTTGTTCGTCTCCATTACTTCCTTTCTCCGCCGCAGAAATTTTTCGTGCAATAATCGCAACGGTTTCGCGCGTGACGTTTCTTTCTGCATCGACAGAAATAACAACACCGGCGGCAGCACTCAACAATTACTTTCACTAGAGTGCATGATTTCATAAATAATTTACCTAGGCTGGCATGTCTTGGGTGAAAAAAAAAGAAAAGAGAAGAACGGACGGCTTTTTTTTTCTGTGGTAGAAATTTTGTCGGTGTCTTGCTGCTGGCCAGAAGTCAATGAATGGGGAATGTGTGTCACCGCTGTGGCACAGCCAGGCGCTGCCATCCACCGCAAACACCGGGCGGCGCCGGGAGGAGGGAGGGCGACGCGGAAACGACTATCGCTTTGCTCACCTGGAATCGCTCCTGGAATCCGTGTAATTCCGCCTGCTGCGCTGTCTCTCTGTGGCAGCGGAACTTTTGCATCCCTCGTCAGGAAAGAGTCATTTTTCCGTTTGCTTGATCTTTGCCTTTTCCTTGCGATGGAGGCGCGGGAGGGCTCCTCTTTCTTGTATCTCCCCATTTCTCCTCTTTCCTGCCTCTCTCTCTGTCTGTCTCTCTCGCCTCCGGCTCCGGTTCTTTTTCTTCCTGGCACGCCAGGCCGGAGGCCAGGCCCTCGCGCGGCTGATCCACACTAGATGCGAGCAGCCTGCTTCTCGGAATCCTAAAGTCGATCACGTGACCTCTGCGTCCTCCCGCCCCTCTCGCGGCCATCCGTCGTCGTCCGGTTACTCTCGGTACGCCCTCCTGCCCCTCCCCTCCCCTCCTCTCTCTCCGGGGTCACATGACGCCTGTATATGGGGCGTTATGTCTCGCCAGCGCAGACAAAAATCGGGGCAAGCTACATTTTATTTACTTTTATTTTTTCTAGCAGATGATAAATTTAAAACTCTTTATACTGAAAACAAATATAAATATTTTTTTTATATTCAAGAAAATATTTGAGGAAATATATAGTTACTCTTGCCAAGAATTTAATTTAGATTTATTTAGAAATGAAAAGTTGGGGAGAGGAGAGAGGAGGGAGGACAAGAATTTAATTTAGATTTATTTAGAAATGAAAAGTTGGGTGCATGTTGTTGCAATTTGAAAGTATTTTCCCTTCTCCGGTCGTCGGGTCGTTCTACGGGTCGCTCCGTTGGCGTGCGGTGTGTTCGCCCCTGCGCGTCGACCCCGGAACGACCCCGGCCGACGCGCAGGGGCGATGTGGTGCGGTCTGCTGTGTTTTACTTTCCTCTCAATGAGCGGCCGTGATGAGCGGTCTGCTTCCTCCTCTTCCTCCCTCCGCTGGAGCCGCTCTGCGGAGCTGTGGAGGGGCCTCTATCTGCGCTCAGCTTGACCCGCGCGCTGCTGTGCCGCGCCGCTGCTGCGGTCGGAAGCTGCTCTGGAGCCGGCTGGGGCTGGACAGCTGCGGGAGCGGGGGCGGCCAGGTATGGCTGGGCCGGGAGAGGTATGTGGGAGGTGGTCCGCTGCTGCCGCTGCCACTGCAGTAGTCCGTTTGACAGGTAACGGGCCACGGGCACCGACAGCGGGTACCACACCACTACTGCCGCGCTCGGCGCTCGCGGCCCTGCGGCGGCCCGGCCGCTACACCCGATGGGATCCGTATGGAAATGCACACACAAGCGGGCCGCTATTGGCTCTGCGTGGCCGGTCCGCATTACGTTGTGTGCCGGTAGTAGTGGTGGACAGGTTGCAGAGCCGCGAGCGTCCCGATCAAGACATTTGGACCGCGCGACGTCGCCGCCGTCCCCGCCGCCGGACGTTGTCGCTGCTGTGCCTGGCTCTATGCTCGGCAGTGCCGTACCGCGCCGTGCAGCCCGGTAGCGGTGGTAACGGCCCGAGGTGTGCTGCCCGTATACCCACCCTGCAGGCCCTGCAGCCACGGACGGTAACGGTCCACTCGCTTCCCAGTGCGAGATTTAATGACTGTTGCTTGATTAAATCGTCTAAATTTTTCAAAAAAAAAAAAGAAAAAGAAAAAGAAACCTCACCCTGGCCGTTTTGATGTTTTTTTGTTTTTTTTTGGCGACTTCAATTACATCACTGTCGTTGACGCTGGATGTTATGTGTCAACTGATTTGTCAGCGCCAGACTAGACTTCCTCGTCAGGCGTGAAGTTTATCACCGGAAGCGCGCGATCGGCGTCGATTAAGAACGATCGATCTGTCCGATAGACGTTTTACACCTGCTTAAAACTATCGGCCGAGCAGCGAGAGAGAGAGAGGAAAGTGCCGTAAAAATGGCAGTGATTTAAAAGCCGGCTCTTTATGGGGAGGTTCTGCTGTGTTTTAGTACCGATTTTCACCGCAAGGGGGGGAGTGGGGAGGAGATCAGAGATCTATGGGCCGCGGTCGCTCGGATGAAACGAATCTCCCGGCCAAATTGAATAATTATCGGCCTGCGGGCGGCTCGGCCGCTCAGAGTGACAGAGACGACCGATGCCTCGCGGAGCAGGCGACCGACGAAGAGGGCGGGGCGGCGGGGCGGCGGTGGAGAGAGAGCAGGCCAGCCAATGTTATTGGTTTTGGATGGTCGCTCCGCGAATGACTTTATCATCGGTCCAGCAGTTCAGTCGCTGTGGGTGTCTTCCTGCTCTCTCTCTCTCTCTCTCTCTCTCTCTCTCTCTCTCTCTCTCTCTC
>NW_026267131.1:5068491-5084544 GCF_000697945.3 Frankliniella occidentalis | reverse complement strand
GGACACGCCTTTGTTGTTACTCCCTCCCCATCCATCTCTACGCGGCCGACGCGGCCGCTATGATGCTGGTTCAATGTATCGAGTCGCGATGTATCGAATGTCGCTAATCGACTGTCGACGCGTCATCGTCTAGCCGCGGCTCGAGTTTCCGCCCCTCAGTCGACGGCCTCGTCGCGGGCCCGCCCGCCCGTGCGTCACGGCGCGTCGACACCCGAGAAGACTGCGAGTCAGCGGGTCGGGGGTTCGAACCCCGGCGGTGTCCCTAGCGAAAGGCGCGCCTGGCCACCTTGTTTCAAGCCGGGGCTTTTTACAGGGCTGCTCGCTCAACCAGCCTGGAAAAAAGTGTCTTTGTGAATGTGCTACATTTCTGTCATTTACAAACAATGTTGCAAGTTTACAATCGGTGTCCTAAATTTACGGCAGTTAATGTTTGCTCGTCGGAGAATTCCAATAAGTCCTTATGTACTTCCATACTAATTATTGTACTATTTAAAAGTGTAATTTCACTGCATTTGTCATTGAAAATTTTCACTTTAAGCCTACTTATGCTGTTTGCAGTAGAACATGTAGGTTTCCATCCATAGGTATTGATCCCCAATATAATTTCTGTAACACGACGCTTTGCTCTTGCCAGCAGGCTAGGCCAGGGACCAGATCGACCGCAAGAGTCAAAAGACCCTGCCGACAGGTTGACCACCTCGCGAACATGCGTATTGTCGTGAAACCGATGCCGTACTCCGATCCAGGCCATGCCTTGCGCGTCGCCCCGCCCCGCCTCGCTCCGCCGGCCACCGCCAAGGCCTTCCACATCTCTCTAGTCCCACTGGATTTGGCTCGGGTTCAAATCTCGATCCGAATCGTGGCGTGCGGCTTGCGAATGAGCAACGCCTCCCCGTGTTTACAAGTGTCTTTGGCCTGTTCAATGTCAACACGCTTTTCTGGCTATGCTGCACGTTACCCCCTCTCCTCCGAAACATGCGCATAGACTCACACATAAAAACGACTAATAATTTAGAAAAACTCGTTAACGCCTTATTAGCTTCCCCGAGGCGCCGCATCTGGTGACGACTGCGAAATTATTCATCGTTTTGTCGAGATTTTAATTTCGCGCCCTTTCGAATTAATTATTCCGCTTCCGGCGCTGTGACAATAAGCGCCTTTCGCCCTGTCTCTCTCTGCCTCTGTCTCTGCCTCACTGCACTTCGTCTGTTTCTCCGCCTATGTCTCCGTCTTTATCCAACTCTCTCTCTCTCTCTCCCTCTGTCTCCCTCTGTCTCCCTCTCCCTCTGTCTCTCTCTGCCTCTCCGTCCAGCCTATAAATGTCACCCTGTAACCTGTTGTGCAGCCCCCGACGCCGCTCCGCGCCGCATACATAACCGGCTTACCTGCAGAACGCACTGTACTGTAGCCGGGCTTTGCCTTCCGACACCTGTTGTGTGTAGCCAACGGTGGCGGGCCACTTCAAATGTACATAATGCTATTTGACTTCTTTTATCTCAAGGTATGAATCACCCTCTTCATGCCTTAAAAAAAAGTGCTATGCGCATGAAGAGACAAATTCCAGCCCGCTCGAGCGAAATCTTGGTCAAATTCCGTAGAGGAGGAGGAAGAGTAAACCGATAAAAGCTGACCCGTTATGGAATTGATTCTAGAGCTTTGGTTTGCTCGCGGTGCGCCCTCTGCTCGGCGGCGCCAGGGGAGAAGAAGTCATGCGAGAAGCGGGCGATGCGCGCGCCATTTACAAGACAATAAGCTTCCGTAACGGTGGTGTCCCCCCACCACCACCACCCCCAGCCCCCTCCGCGGTGGTGGTCAAGCTGGCAGCGAGGCTCAGAGAGCGCGCGGGAGATTCGAAACAATCATTCACAACAACTAATGCGACCCGTCCGTCACGTCACAGTGCAGCGGCGGGGCGGGGAGCAAAGCGGAAGAAGCGCGTCGGGCCGCGCGGGGTGCGGGGTCTGGCCTGGCGGGCCGATTTAAATTCATTCCGCGGAGGAAAAAGGGCTTTTTCGATTTACCCGCCAGGTTTTATACCGCTACCTCCGCCGCTGCTGCTCCTGCTGTTGTTGTTTGGTTTATGTATCGAGGAGTGGTGGCCGGCCGCCCTAGCCGGCCTTAGCAAGCCACAATCAGATGAGCGGAACGTCCGTCCGCTCAGCGGGGAGCATGGGATAATGACGAGCTGAGCCGAGCCGAGCCGAGCCGAGCCAGGCCGAGCCGGGCCGAGCTGGGCGATCACACAGTGCTCCGTCTCCCATAGCAGCAGCACCGGCAGGCTCTTGGGGTCGCCACAATGGTAACGGCTACCTTGTCGCTAGTTGGGCAACTCTTGTCCGTGTGCGTGTGTGTGTGTGTGTGCGTGTGTGTGTGTGTGTGTGTGTGTGTGTGTATGTGTGTGTGTGTGTGTGTGTGAGCTCGCGTCAATTGCCCCGCGCGTTGCTCGTTTCGTCAGGTCCCTAAAACAGAGCGCCACCAGGCCACGCCACGACGCCACGCCGTCCGCTGCGCGTCGTGCCGCCGAGGCTAAGGCTACACTTATTGGGCTTTAAAAACATCTGTCCCGCGGACTGCTTAAGAGCAGCACGCGGCTCGGGACCCATATAACAACGCGGCGGACACGAGGTGGTGACACCACACGCCCGAAAGGTGTGTCGGTGTCGTTTCCGAGGTGAAGAAATAATTGAGTCCGTTAAGGAGATGGGGACCAACCCATTGTCCGCGCCGCGGCTGTCCACGGGGACAAAAAATGATTAACTGTATAGCTTAAGCAATAGAAATGAGGAATCACTCATTAATTATTTACCTCAATGCAGAGAAAAACTCAGTTCTGAATCAAAACAGAGCTAACAAAATCTTAGTTTTTACGTCACAGGTTAATATAAGGTATCTCCTATTTAGCTATATAGTGATTTTTTTCGTGTTGGCGAGGGCTGCGACGCGCTGCGAGGGAGACAACTCCAGAAACCCTCCCCCAGTGTGCAATAGCGTGGCGTGGAGCGTTTGCACCAGGGCAGCCACGCCACCACGTCGGCCGGCCGGGCCGGCAGCGGGCCTGGCCCCCGCGGGCCGCCTGCCGACGGCGAGGTAGGCCGCCCGCTCGCCCGCAGCGCACGGAAGTATCGCGGCTGCCTACCCGCCCGGCGCTGGCCCACGGGCCGTGGCGGGGCGTGGCGTGGCGGGGGCGGGGCGGAGCAGACGACAACTAATCGCCAAGTTTAATGTCGTGTCCCGGACCACTTAGCAGTCCGCCTTGTCGTGTCTGCAGCTTCATTGTGGCTGGCCGCCACTGCAGCCCCCCCCCCCTCCACTCTGACCCTCTATCTCTCTACTTCTGGCTCATTTTCCTGGCAAATGCAGAGTTCCGTAATGTCCCATACCATCATGTGTCGTTGTACTAGAAATTTGTGCACTTCAGAATGTGCACAATAAGCTGCACGATTAACACCGCGGAGTAACTTTAAAAGTGTTTCCACTTTAGTGTTTAACACTTTAGATGTATCAGTGTTGCTATTCTCAACATTTATTTTATCACCTGCCAAGTTATCTTTGTTTCTCTCTATACCACTAAGGCTCCTATACCACTTTTCTACCGTTTTCTTTCTTTTTTTTTGTACGATCCGTCGTACTTTCCTCCATTCTTATTGCTGCGTCTTGGACTGCTCGACGCTGCCGGCTCGCCGTCATTCTCTTCTCCGCATTGATTTACTCGGATGAGAAAACAATACGTCGTATAAAAGAGCTGGGCGAAGTAGAAAATAGTATAATCAGAGGTGCAGTACACAGCAGGTCAAATGAAATGTATAGAAGACTGGCGGATGAGTGAGAGAGATGGGAGACGCGAGGGATGCATTGCAGCAGAGGCCGACCGCATAGCGCGCCCCCTGCAGTCATCAGCTTGCGGCAGCTTCTTCGGTCCCTCAGTCTGTGAGGGGGGCGGGGCGGGGCGAGGCACCGAGGCGCGGCGCGTAAGGCGAAGATGAATAAAACTCGGGCGTCTGTCAGTGGCCCGCTAACTACCGGCATCGAAGGCACACGGAGGCGTGGTAGGGCGGGGCGTGGTGGGGCGGGGCGGGGCGTACCCGCGCCATTACGGTACGGAGCTGATGTGGCCTGCTCCGCACTGCTCTGGCATGGCTATTGCAAAAGCAAACATCACCCCGGGGCAAAGCGAGCCGCTGCCGCACCGTGTTAGAAATGCTCACAGAAATGCGTGAAATACACAATGTTACACTGAAAATTTTCCTCGTAAATTAACTGTGTATTTTGTAACTGATATTTATATAAAATATGTTGGAAATTTATGACACCCCAATCTTGCTTGTCGATTCCAAATTGACACATAGTGCAATTTCACAATTTGAAATTGCAGTTTTCCGGCACGCCTCTTATGGAAATTTTCCCGTAAAACATACGACTAATTTCCACAGTGTATGTTTTCCGCTCGGTTTTCCGTTTCTTGTTGTGGAGCATGCTTAATCGTCTGCCATGGTGCACTTGTCGGTTTTGCCATCAAAGTTTCTTTTCTAGGGTTGGGAACGGCTCAGTTCTTAATTCTTTTGCGATTTTTTGTTCCCTTGTTTGACGTGTGCGGTGCGACCGCGTTGTGGCGCCTGTAGACAAAACAGGGCGCCTTGTAGGGCTCGCGCGGGAGGCTCTGGCCGGTGTGCAGGTGATCGGACAGCTGGGAGGAGAGGCGGTCGGGGGGCGGAGGGACCTAAGTGAGCGATGATGGCCGAGGAGTAAGCCCTAAGGGCGAGGCGGGGAGGGCCTTGGGCGGGCAGGGCGTGGCCTGGCGCGGCGTTTGTGGGTCAGACACATCATCCCGTCGTTTTGTTTTTCTTCCGCGTTTGGCGCGTTCCGTCGCATTGTCCTGTCCGTCCACCTTTTTCCCTTAGGACGACTGCTTGCCGTCCTTCCAATTGCGCACAGGTGCCTATACAAAGGCCATTCCCGGCGTGCAATCCCGCCCCCAAGGTAATTTTCACAAGGCTGCTTCTGCTGATCAGATGTGGAAAGGCCACTTTTTATTTTGGTGTTGCGATTTAGGCTGACCTGGCGAGGTGACAGCACCCTGACCCAAAGGTAATCGATCAACTCGTCCTCGCAACAGGTCGGATCCCCGGTGCAGCGTGTCTAACGGTTGGAGTTGGGGGGGATATGGGACCCTTGCGCAATCGAGCAGAAACTACACAGTGCCCTGATAAGAGATTAAATATTTTCATGTAGTCTGTCGTGCCATCGAGATGTCTGCACTGTTAAAAGTCTACTTTGCAAATTTTCGATGAAAATGGGTGCTTCGCATTTACAAAGCAGTTTTCGCAAACATTTGTTGTGCAGCCTTGCTTTGCAATATCGAGGCAATTGCTTCGTAAGTACGCGAGGCATTCTCTGGAAGCAAAACTTTCGCAAGTTTTTAACACGAAATTGGTTTCATTACTTTTCTATGCTTTTCAAAAGCTGTTGTTCCATGATTAGGTTTCAATGCATGTCTTGGGTCGGGGGCTCAGGGCATGCCAGCAAAGCGAGGGTCACCGGGGCGAGGCGGGCGGGGCGTCGCGGGGCACGGCGGGGCGAGGCGTGGCGGGGCATGGTAGCCACGCGTATTGTTCTACAGCGCCCCGCCCCGCCACGCCGCGCAATGGGAAGCGCGCGAGAGATAATTATTGTGAAACATGCCAAAGACCAGACAGACAGAATGCATGTCTGCTGCACCGCCCCACCACGCCCCGCCACGCCCCGCCCCGCCGCGCCACGCCCCGCGCCAGGAGCGTGGGCGATGGGTGGCGTGGCTGGGCGTCGCAGTAGAGTCGATCAGGTCCGAGCTTCACATCATCATCGAGACCGACTGACTTGTCTGGCCGGCCGACGGGATGTCATGGGCACACGGCACGGCTGGCTCATGGCTCGCTCGCGCCGCCATGCAGAGCGCATAATGCCCCCATGTCAGCAAAGTTGTGAAGGGTCAGTGGGAAAACTGGAACCGAATGATGTGTTGCACCCACTTCTGACAATTTTTCATTTTGTGCTTGTGTAAAATATTTCATATTTTCTGTATATTCTCTAATAATTGTTACTGATTAATTAAACTAACTTCTTGTTGGTGCCTTCTTCAAACAAAATTCACTTTGCTTTATCTTAGGGGCAGTCTCGATACCTTATACACTATGTCGCTTAAACACATTTTTGTACACTCAGTGTAAGAGTGCTCCTGCCTGGTCAGTGACCGCCAGGTAGACGGACACAGACCAGACACAAGGAGAGGCTGCACTGAGGCGAAAGGAAGGGTGGGGGAGGGAAAGGTGGGGGAGAGAGAGAGAGAGAGAGAGAGAGAGAGAGAGAGAGAGAGAAAGAGAAGAGTAATTTCCGATTCGAGTTGACCGTCACGGTGCCGTACCACCCGTCCAGGACGTGGCGCCGAGGGCAGGACGAGGCATCCGTCCACCCAGCCGCTCCATTGCCTAGTACCAAGACACTTTTTTTAACCCCTCATTTTTTGGGGGGACTCGAATTTTTGGGTAATGTGTTTACCCTAGCCTAGACAGACATGACAGTTAGTCCGACGGCCGAAACCAGACCTGTCGCCGACCGCGTTTCTTCTTGAGAATCTCGTGTGGCCATGAAATAGACAAAGATCTGTGCTATTTGTGATCCTCTTTCACTCCATGACGCTGTCCTGCCCGGCCCGTCAGCCCGACGGCCAGGCGGTCTAACTCTGGGCCTCGCAGAGCCTCGCAACTTTGATGTGGACGCAGCCAACCCGCCCAGGAACCCCGCTCTGCCCTCCCCCTTCACCCCCCTCCCAACTTTCCATAAAAAATTGAAGTAAAATTAAATCCTTCCAGAAAAAAATTTAAAAAATTAAAACTTTTAAGAAAAACATTAAAACATGGTTTTGAAGAATACTTTTTTGGAAAATTAAAATTCCTAAGCCCGGTTGTTGGCCGTGTAGCCCTCAGTTGTCGCGTGCGAGGGCCCACTGCCCCGAGGGGTCGACTCCAGAGCAATCGATATATCGACTGCACCATCAAAGTCACCGGGCGGACTTGACGGTCAGGGTCGTGCTGTACCTGCCGAGGCGAGCACGCGACCGACCTGCTGCACTCCATTTCTCTCTCCCTCTCTCCCCCTTCTCTCTTCCCCCACCCCCTTCTTTCACCACATTCTGTGTAGGTCCCTCGTGTTCTAGCGCACTTAATTGTGATCCGTTGTGCATCCATAATCCTAGCTGTTGTGAGATGAGGGGGTTTCTGTGAATGGGGACGCTCGGAAGAAGTAGTAGGAGGTGGAGCTGGGCGTTTGGGGTGGGAAGGACAAGGAGGTGGAGGTGGAGTGAAGTTCAAAAGACGCCGGTCCCATGGCAGCACGCAGCAGCGGCGCCCCGCGCCGTGCTGGCCTCGCGCCGGCCGGCTTGTGATAACGATGTTTTTGCGTGACTGACAAGTTATTATAGATTGTCAATCGCCCAGTTTTGTTGTTGCCGGCGCCGCGTGGGGGTGGGGCCTACGTTCCTCCACCGCCCCCCCACCCCCCCACCCCCCACTCTCTCTCCCCGCTTGTAATTTGGAAGGGATGGCGGCGCTCTGCTCATCCCCGGCCGGGCGTGATAATAATACATAATTATAACGCAGCCACGATTCTGGGGGTGGAGGCAGTTGAGGGACGGGGTAGTTCCCGCCGAGGGGTGGTCTGTGTTAAACTAACCGCAAAAAAATTAAAATAAAATTTCTCCACTACAGGAGAAAATTTAAGAAGTACCCTCTAAATGGGGAGGGACAATTTTTGTACCTGGGTTAGGTGCCTCGCCTTGTGTACATCTTCATCAGATACAAATGTTTCTGTAAGGAGGTACAAATGTTTTTGTAAGGAGGTACAAATTGTACCTGGGCCAGGCACAAATGCTTTATTTTGTTTGTGGCAAATATATGTACCTGATGTAGACTCCACTCCCCCTCCCCCCTATTTAGTGTGTGTGCTGTGTAGAACTGTAAACTTTCTGTCGTTCTGAAGTTGCAAATTTTTGCTACAGTGATTTTTTTCCCCCGAGTACTTTCGAGAATGCTGAGAAAGATATAAGCGGGCGGTCGAGTTTTTGCCGTGGGCGTGTTCATTTCCAGTGCCTGGGACTCGTACTGCTCAAGGACGCTCCCCGTCGGTCGTACGAGTCCCGTGAGTGGGCGGAAAGGGGAGCGCGAAATCACAGCCACTTTGTCCGTTTTTATTGAAGTCAGCCTATCTGGACGCGGTGTGGCGTGGTACGTGGCACGGCATGGCGTAGATTTTGCCGATACGCCCCAACATAGCCAAAGGTTTCGAGTGTGATCGAGATAAGGCAGCCTCTCTTCGAGATTATTTCTTATTTGCAACCTTTGTAACACTATCTCCTTTCGAGTGCTCCATTTTTTATTTATTTTTTGTATCATGTTGCTTCTTTTCTTATCCTTTGACGACCGACGGCGCCGCTCTTGAACTTTGTGACGTGCCGGTAGACGCCCGATATCGTCCGATCAGACACAGTGCGGCCCGACCCACGTGTGCTGAGTCACAGAGCACCGCTGGAGAGGGGAGGATCCACTGCTCTGCGTTCTCAACGTTTTGGAATGATTCATCTCCTGTGTTTCTTTCTGTAAATGCTGACACAAGATCAAATTTACTCTTGGATCAAGCAGCACATGTTATCAATCTTTCTTATAAAAGACTAATCTTATTAATATTGCCTTGTTTCTAGAGTGAATTTTGATCTCATATCAGAATGCACTTAAAACAAGGCACCATTCTTCTGGGTGTGCTTATTGATAGTTTCAGCCCTATGAGCTGATCGTCTTGAGATCCGTACTAAGAACTCTCAGCAGGCAGACCACCTTGACGACATACTGGGCATTCGCGCCACGTGCCGAGCTTCTCGGAGGCCGAAATCTGCAAATGCAAATTGGCCGCCAGTGAACGTTCTGGTATTAACGAATTACTCTACACCGAGGATCGCCGAGACGCGAAGGCTTAATCACCCGACCGCCCCCCTTCCTCCCCCTTTTTATGACGCCGTTGACCGTGAGAAAGACGTTTCAGCTCAGACCTGACCGTTTTCTCCGCACAGCTGATATCAGAACAGCCTTCTTCTTTTCTCAGCGGGCGACCCGCCTCGGACGATTTGTTGCTGCCGTGGAAAGTACAGGAGGAACCTTTTGTCCGTATTCCTCACTGCGATTGTTTCATTTCAATAATAATTTTTGTGTTGTCTTTCCTTCCTTTTTTTGTGCTCTCAGTGAAAGCATTTCAGAGAGGGGGCAGGACCGGGTGGGGCAGGGGGCAGGCGGCGGGTATAATAGAGTTGTTTTCGAGAGATAAGGTAATAAGGCGCGCTACCTACCGCCTTGAGCCACACGGCTAACCAAACATCGTTTTGGGAAAAAAGTAAAAGAAAAATGAGACGAGAATAACCGTAAGGCAGCTATGCTACTGACGGCTCCTATCCCCGCGCCCCACGCCCTTCCCGGCCTTTCCTGTGCGTTAAAGGAGGCTGTTCACCAAAAAGGTACTTTTTCTTTTCGAAAGTTGTCTGTAGTAACTCGATTGGTGCTTGCTAACGATTTCCCATCGAACATTTATAGAGTATGAGGTCCGCATGACCCTAACAACAGAGGTAACACTTTCAGTTTGGCATTTTTTGTTGTTGTTTTTTCACGAGCCATCTAGTACTTAATGCTGGGCTGGAGCAGACCAGGAGTGCGGCTACTACGGCCACTCTAAGAATTGACCATCCCGATGGTATTTTTCTGCCGTGCGAGGCGGGGGCCGTGTTTAAGGCGACCGGGGGCCCCGAGCTGCACCCTCTCCTCCCCGGAGGACCCCGGAGGGCCCCGGAGGCGTGGCTATCGCTTTCGCCGCTCAGCATAGGGTCGTAACTTTTAGCGCATTCCGGACGGGCGGCGCGCTGCATCGCCGTCGTCGTGTGGATAGCGAGGGAGGCGAAGCAAAAAGAGGAAAATGGGTGGAAAAGACGGGTCGCTTCTGCTGCTGCGGGGGGCGCTCTGCTCTCTGGGCGTGCCTGCTAACCCGTGATTGGAGGCGAGAGCAGAAGAGCTGTTGTTGGGCTCCCAGAGGGGAGAGTTCGCAGTGCGGTTTGCAGTGTGCAGAGTAAATGCTGCTCGTTCCTTACCCCTCTCGCCCCCCACTCCCCTCTCTCACACACACTCTCTCAGTCCAGCGCTACCCACGCGCCATCGCTCGAAATCCTATTTGTCGCCCCGTGCAATATTTCTCCGCGCTAGCCTCACGGACCGTCGGCGCGCCCAGGCGCCTCTACGTGCCGATAACATTGTCATACTTTGCATATGGATTGCAGGTTTTCGAATCCTAAGGAAAATACCGACGGTAAACAGCATATGCCGTTTTGCAAAACTGTGTGCAGTTATTCGCGTTCTCTTCTTCCGTGCCTTAATAGCGTCGCAGAAAACTTTATGAAAACAGATCACGCGACATTTCCTCCCCGTTTGCGGTGATTTATAACGCTTCCAAATATTTTTTCTTCCGGGGATGAGTTTTTTTCGCCTGTCGGGGTACATGTGGCGCCGGCGCCAGTAAGCGTGCCCGGCTGCACAAGAGGTTGCTGGCCCCGTGCCACCGGCGTCCCATCTCCTCCTTCCATCCCCCCAATTTCATCCCCCAGAGCGTCCCCTACAACCCCCGCGGCGGGGCGGGGCGAGGCGGTCTCCGAGCCGTACCCCCCACCCCCCCCGTTTTTAGGAAAGACTGCGGTCCTTTACGGCCCTTTCCTCTCGAGCCCCGAATGTGCTCGTATGTGCGTCCCGCTCCGTTCTCACCCGAGAGCCAGTCGGTCTGCGACAAGTCTTGGCGACTCCTTTCTTGAGAAAACAGAAAGAGTCCGAGAAGTTGTCTATAATTGTATTAATTTACTTTAAAGTATACGAGCGTTTTCAAAGAAGGAGCAGTTCGTTTTTGCCAGTGTATGTGTGTCGCTGACCTGGTACTGTACGTGTGTTGCAGGACGCCCCGGGCCCGCCGGCGCGCCGCCCGACTACGGTAAGCCAATCGTCACGAACGGCCACTACTGCTCACGGGCTCGACTCGGCACGACTTCACCGCGCGATGACTTCACCGCCACACCGCCTCGCTTCACCAGCAGCACGTCATGGCAGCTGTCGTATACGACATGGGAGGGGGGGGGGGCTCAGGTGCTGAGCGAATTAGATCGGCGCGGACCTTCGTCTATACTCGACTTCCATCGCATAGCTGGTTTAAAGGTTTTGCTACCCAGCCACAGGACGGTCCCGGTCCTGACAGTTCCTCCGCCTCCGCGCTCGCTTGACTCGTCAGTTCCACCCCGTCTGACTTGGAGCCCCGGCGGCGGCCGGCTTCGCTCGCTCGGCTCCGCGCTCCGCCCCCGCCGCGCCCTGGCCCAAGGGCTCCATTATCACCATGTGACGCCCGGGGGGCCTAAGTGGCCTCGCTAGGACGTGCTCAAGTAGCCGTGACATAACCCAGCAGCCCCCTCTCCCCCGCCTACCCCTCTCTCTACGCGCGAACACTCAGCCCTCTGCTGACCAGACCGAAACCCCCGTGCCTCTCTTGTAAGGGTTCGACCGCCTGCGTGCGGCGGCCTACCGTCCTTCGAGGAAGCGAGGGGGAGCGAGAGAAAACGCGCAGTCTTCTTGTCGTGGGGCGGTCTGTAAAGCCGTGAGTTTGTCTTCCATTTCTTCGCCGATCCATGTAGTGCTTTACGCCGATCTTTTCTTATCGACCTGACCGCGCCGGGGCCGGGGGCTATTTCTGCCCCCCTCGGCCGGCCGACCGGTGGACGCGAGGACGAGACGGAAAACCACGGCCGCATTGTCTACTTCGTCTACTTTTCCACCCCAGTTCCTCCCCCGTGCCACTTGGGGCTGCGGTTACCGGTCCCCCCCGCGCCTGGTTATTTCTACACCCTGCCCAGCCCACCCCCGCCCTGGCTCCCTACTAGCTCCCACTGCTGGCTATCCCTCTCGCCCCCCCCCCTCCCCGCCTTTCCCCTCTCTCTTTATCATGGTTTTATTTCATGTCATCGTATTTTTAAGACACGTGCCCACCCTATCCCTCCCCACCGCATCCCAGGTGAAGTGACGCGTCCGGTAATGATACACTCCACTCCACCCCTTCCTTTTCTCCCTTTACTGGAAGGGGAAATTTGGAGCTGTACGGTTCAGTGAGTGCGTAACAATTTAGTGACCAAAAAATCGCCCCCTAAAAATAACAAAAAATTACAAACCATCAATTAATCTGTTTGGCTGGTTTTGTTGGTTGGTGTTTTTTTTTTTTTTTTTTTTTTTTTTTTTTTTTTTTTTTTTTTTCAAACGGGAAAAGTAGGAAAGAAACACGGGAAACACGTGTGTCCTTGGCAGAGACTTGCTCCGGGGCGTTAACACCACCTCGTCCACGAAAAGAATGGTGCGAAAAGACCGACCTAGACTTGTCCTCCTCGCATTTCCCCCTCTCCCCCCCCCTCTCCCCTCTCTTCCCTTCATTCTTCTCCTCGCCTCCCTCTCCTTTCCGGGGGCCCAAGTTTTAATTAGTCGCTGCGGACTAACTTGAGCAGAAGTGTCGGGCCCGGTCTTGAGATGCGCCCGCCGTGCCGCTCTGCCCGGCTCTGCCCGGCTCTCTGCCCCGCGCGCAGCGACGCGCCGCCGCCCTTTGTTGTCCCGTGCCGTGTGAAGGGGGGAACTTGTTAGCCCAGGGGCCTAACCAACCACCACCGGGGCTCAACCTTGTCCGAGGAGGAGGAGGTGCGAATCGCTAGTGCGCCTTTAGTGTTGAGCAGAACGAGCAGTGCTGGAAAAGGGGAAAGTTTTTCGCAAACATTTTAAACAATTTGGTTTTCCAGCGGACGTGTTCGACGTAAGGTCTTCCCTTTGTCGCCATTGTTTGCTGTGTGTTCTTGTTGCTGCTGTAGCGCACCGTTGATTCGTTTCTACCCGAAAACTTTGGAAATTAGACTCATCTGTTTTACGTGTTTCGTTTTACGCTGTTCCTCTTTTTGCTTTGTGTGGAGGTGTTGGAGCAAAAGGGGGCGGCCAGTGTAAAGAAACAGGAAGAGAGAGAAAGAGAGAGAGAGAGAGAGAGAGAGAGAGAGAGAGAGAGAGAGAGGGGGGGGCACGTGCAAACAGCCTAGGGCTTAAGCCGATCCTACGGCTCAACACGGCAGGTTCCCTGCAAGTCATAGTCCTGGCGGCGGCGCACTGCGAAAGAAAGGCATTATTTCCCAGATAAAATCCGTTTATTTTGTTTCCAGCCTTAATTAATTATTGCGAACAGTACCCTGCCCAATTGTTTGGAACGTAGGTATGTGCAGATATAAGGAGACAAACCTTCCCTTTTTACCTCAGTGGGTGCATCCCGCATTGTTTTATGATTTTCTGCTGTGTCTCCCCGATGAGCCTGCAGTCCAGCGCCCGCCGGCTGGGGCCGGGGCTGGAGCCTCCAGCAGCCGTTTATGTCGCGTGCTCCGAGTACCTGGAGCGGAGCGGGGCCGCTACCCTGCCAAGTATCTGCCCGCCCGCATCCGGGCCGCGGTGTCGTCAGCGTTTTTTATGAACTTGTTTTGCGCGTATCGCCAAAATCAGAACCAGTGCGTTTTTTTGCACATGTAGCGCCGAAATAGTAAGGAGAGAAATGTTTCTTTTTTGCTCTTGATTATTTTTGTCGTGCTCTTTCAATTTCCCTTAATTAGGTCTTGTCGTATACTTTTTATGCAAAAAAAAACTTGGCAGAAACACATTTTACAGTGAAACGCTGCACTGGTCGCCAAGAGACGTTAAAGTTTACATAAACAGCGGATGCACTCCGTGCTGATTGGGTTTGGAAGCAGTCCCCGGCGAGCCAACCAAACGGTTCCGCATGTGCCGAAATAAAGGCCGTGGCGGCGCAGAGTTTTGCCGCCTTTATGCTGATTGCAATAAACGCGCTCGTGGGGTTATTTCGTGAGCCTTTTCTGTGCAACGATATGGCGGTCGTTGAACCATCCCGTCGGCGCGGCGGCCGCTCGGCCGGGGCTGGCTGGACCCGCAGCCTCCCAGACACCGCCACGCCGCGCCACGCTGCGCCGCGCCACGCTCATACGACGTTGCCTAGCCATACTCGTGAACCAGCCAGGACATACTGTGTGCCACTACGGTCCTGGCTGTGGAATGCGTGCCTCCAGGTGAGGTTTGACAGAGAGGGGAGGGAGAGAGAAGAGAAAGGGAAAGAGAGGGGGAGAGGGAGGAGAGAGGTTGACGCTCCCTCCTCCCGCGCCCACGCACTCCTCGCCCAGCCCACTCCGCTCCCCGCCCCGCTCAAGGATAGCGAGCTGCAGGAACGTCGGCCGGCGCTTGCACCGCACTGCAGGCGAGCCCGAGCGCCCGAAAAGTAATTAATTAGGATTCGTTTGTAATAATTATGAACCCGCCGCGCCGGTGTTTCTCTTGACTTGTTTGGAGTTTCACTCACCGCCGGTCGCGGGTTCAAACTCCCCGCGTCGCCGCCACCGCCGCCTTCCGTGTATTGACTAACGCCCACTAATTTTTAATTCCGAGCTTGACCGCGCTGCTGCGGTCAGCGCCGCGGTCGCTCCTCCGAGCTGCTCTCTGGTTAATAAGATTACGACACCGGCCTGGCCGTCAGGGGCCGCGCCGGCCGCGCCGGGGAACCGGTAGAGCGGCGACCCCCGCGCCGCGGGGACCCGCCGCTCCTTGACCCAGAGAGGCGCCCAGAGCAGGTGCACCGACCCGCGAGGGGTCGTCGTACCCGCGCCAAACCCGCCGCCGACCCCGCCCGACCTTACGCTCTGCTGCAGCCAGCACAACCGACGAGTGATTTACTTTTTAAACAGTTATAGTTTATACCCTCGAAAAATATGAGATAAAAATCAGGAAAACCAAGGATGGATACTAGAGCAGATCAAAATCAAATTGAGATTTAATAGAATATGTCACGAAAAATCGGAATGCGCTTGAATTTATAAATATGTACCCCTCGCGCACACCACAAGCGCGTCATATGTCCCAAACGCCATCATGCTCGCCACGCCAACGACCAACAACGCCAACCTGCTCTGCCCAACAACAACGTTTTGCCTCGTCCGCGTCAACGATCCTCCAGTCGTGCCAACCCTCCTGCCGCTGCTCTCCTCCTGCCCAACGACGCGGCAAATCCATACGCACGCGTCACGCACGCAAGTCGTGTCAGCGCGCGCGCGCGCGTACATACACACCACACACGCGCGCGCGGCAGCAGGGGGCGGGGCGGTGTGCGCGCTTCCACGTCGCCGAGTCGTCAGGCGTGTCTCTAGAGGGTGAGACGGGACAGGTGCCTGAGAGCACCCGGGGACGCTGCGCATGAGGGAGGAGGAGGGCGTTGGCAAAGCAGAGAGAGACGGAGAGAGAGAGAGAGAGAGAGAGAGAGGTAGGGGGAGAGGGGGGAGGGAGAAGGTGACAGGCCGTGTAGGAAGAAGATGCAGAAGGGCCCCAAGAGGTAGTAGAGGAGGAGGAGGAGGGAAGGGACGAAAAGGACGAAGAGGACGACGAAGCTCGCACTCGCCCTTGTGTGTCGGACACTGCTCCTGACCTTTCGATTCATGCTGCTCGCGCTCGTTGAATAATTTAGTGCCCCTCCTTCCGCCCCGCCACTCCGCCCCGCCACTGCGCACGGTCCCACTCCGCTACATGGTACCCCGTGCTGCCGCTATCGAACACATGCACCGCACCGTGGAAAATATGAGTCGTTTGTTTGGACTCGGCGGCTGCAGCAGGAGCGAGCTGGCGGAGCCCGGCCAAGGCTGAAGGGACGGAGAGGGTTCAATGGTTGAGGCGGGGCGAGCTCGGGGCGGGGCCGGGCTGCTTAGACATTCAAATCGAGCCGCTCACCGCGCCTTTATGTGGATTTTAAATTTATGGAGATGGCTTCCGCGGGATTAAGAGCTGAACGGAACGGAGTGGAACGCCCCGGAGTGTCGCCTGCGCGGGGCAAGAGCCGGCAAACGGAACGGATCATGCGGACGGGCACCTGGGAGGTAGGCGTGCCTGT
>NW_026267131.1:5046601-5067858 GCF_000697945.3 Frankliniella occidentalis | reverse complement strand
GGGCTGAAGGGGCGCCTGGGAGGTAGGCGTGCCTGTTGGACAGCGGCGTGTTGCGGCGTGTACCAGCTTTTTAGGAGGTACCCGGTGGAGGAGGGGTACAGGTGGCGGGTGGCGGTCGTTTTGGACTGCAGCAGTGCTCTGCAGGAGTCTTTCGTTTCGCTCTTTTTACGGCGCCGTGCCGCCAACATGGCCACACCTCCCCCTTCCGCGTCGCCCGACCCCGCGGGGGCCGTGCCTCGTCCTCATGTCCCCTCTGGGGCTAGGGGGGCCAGGGGTCGGCGCCAGGGGCCCGGGATGGCTTTGCTCTGGCCGGCCGTCGGGCGGGGCGAGAGGGGCGGTGGGCGGTATAGCACTGCCATTGCCGCCGAAACTTTAGGAAAGACTGTCGGAGAAGTGGCTGCCGTATGGATGGGGAGGCTGGGGGGCAGAAGGGACAGCATGGGGGGGGGGGTGTAACGGGGGTCAAGTGGAGGTGCGAGAGCGCGCCCCCGACGACGGTACGGCCAGCAGCACTGTTCCACGGCGGGGGGAGTGTAACGCCCCCTCTTCCATATTTCTTACGGCCGGCGCTATTTACCGAGGATTAGCGAAGGGGACAGCTCCCTGCGCGCGCCTCTAGTGCACCAGCTCTCGGCGCCTCGCGGAGCGCGCGGGGCTGACCGTATCTCCAGATTAGGGCAGCACTCGCGGCCCGACGCTCTATCTGCGACGCCGCCGCGCCGCCACAACCGCCGCTCCCTCCGTCCTTATTTCCTATTCGGTTTCCTTCTTTCGCACGCCTTTATACTACTTCGTCTCTTTGGATCTGGAATCTAGTTATTCAGTCGACGGCGACGCACCAAAGCAAGGAGGAAAATAAAAAAGCGCATTTGTTGAAATATTTTAACTATGTGCTTACTCTCAGACTATTTTAATTTTTCGCAGGGGAAATTACAATGATTAACAGCAGAAATACTGAACCAATTGGTTCACATGGTTTTGTTGATTATACCTATAATAATAAAATTTTAAAATTTCATCAATTGAAAATGGACTTAATCGATATTACGTATTAACCGATGAAAAACTATTATATTTATCCCATGCTATGTGAAAACCCAACACGGTTACTGTCAAAGCCTGGCAACGAATCAGTTACGAGTAGGGAGTGCTGGTATTTTCCCCCTGCTCCGCGATTCAAATTTGGTCACGTCTTGTGCAGTTGAAGGAGGAAAAAAATTAATACGCGTGAACGTGTTAATAACATGCCACTGAACTCCCTCCCCCTCCCCCATTATCTCCCTCTCTCTCCCTCTGTCTCTCCCTCTCTCTCCAGCAGCCGCGCTGGGTCATTCCCCTCTGGAGCGATGCTGGAGGGGGGGCTTGTGATCGATGCTGCCCCAGAGGGCCCCCGGAGGCGCGCGGTGCGGAGGGCGCCGGCTGTGCCCCCGCAGCGCCCCCCTCCCCCCCTCTCCTTTCCACCGGGTTTTGAACGCGGAGCCACGCCCCAGCTGATGAATTGCCGCGCGCTTATACACGGTCAGAAAGATTAGCTACGTAGGTTAAAAATTTAGCCATGTCAAAAAAGATTTAACTATCTAGCTAAAAATATATGGGTGTAGCTAAAAACTTATGGGTGTAGGTTAAAGCTTATAAGGGTAGCTAAAAGAATTGATATAGCTAAACAGAGGTAAATAATTAGTTGTCTCTTTTTAGCTTTTGGTTTAGCTACACAGCTAATCATTTTTTCCCCGTGTACTACTCCTCCCCGCGCCAGTCGCTCTCACCAGTTTGAATTCAAAAAGTTCGCGCGGAATGGATTCGTTCGTTGGGGTTTGGAAATTCCAGCAACATTTATCTTATTTTTTTTCTTTTACGCTGTCGCGATCTGCATTTGGGCTCGGGCAGCTCTGTTCGGACGTGCATACCGGAGTGCGGTGGCTCGCTGCACGCCGCCGAGCGAGTGTACCTCGTCCTGCTGCCGCTCGCCTCCTCCTCCTCTCTCTCTCTCCCCTGCGCTGCGGAGAGGCGAGTTCGATATACCCTACGGAGGTTAGCGAACAGCATGCCAGGCACTGCTTCGTGGGCTGGTCATACTCCAGTAGTCGCACGCCGCATCGCGCCGTCGCCGCGTGTTTCAATGGCACAAGCCAGCGCCTTCGATAAATTTACTTTTTATATTTTTTTAAAAAATAACATTTTTTGTAAGTATTAGTGGGCACTTTAACTGTACTCCAAATTTGATTAGGGTGGTAGAAACTCAAATAAATAAATTTTCATAAAGTACGGAGGCATGTGAAACATAAAACTTTGTTTTGGCTTTTGTCCAATTACGAGCACTCCCCAACCCGACATCTGCGTAAAGTTATAAGACACGCGTAATTCTTTAACTGGCCTCGTTAAATACAATTGGTGTAAACTTCTTTCCGTATAAACTTTAGAAAATTAAATGGCCAGCAGGGGTTCTCAACCAACAACTAGCTAACCGCTTGTTTAGGGACATATTCTGTATCCTTCGGGCAAGTCCTGGGTCCAGCTCCCCCAGGGGTATATATATATAGGCCTGCAGACAGCCCTCCTCCGATCGAAGTGGCAAGTGCACTCTGTTTACCCCGCCAGCTACGCTTCGCCCCGCCTCCGCCTCGCCGCTCCCCGCCACACCCCGCCACACCCCGCCACACCCCGCCACGCCCCGACTTGGCTAAGGGAATGCCTGGTGGTGAGGGCACGGTGCCTATAGGCAGGCTGGCGTCTAGGCGCCACCAACAACCCGGACGGTCCTCCTCTACCGCCGCCACTACCACCACCACCACCCGCCACGCTTCGGCCCAGAGCGGGCGTCTCTCTCTCTCTCTCTCTCTCTCTCTCTCTCACACACACACACACCGGCGATGCGGCAGAGGGGTGGGTCGAGAAAGGCGGCAGGGAAGTATGGTGCGGCTCCGGGGAGATTAAGAAGAAAGAGGGAACTTTATCGTGTTCCTTTCCTCGAGTCGAGGATTTATCAGAGGGAGGGAGGAGGAAGTCTGACCCTCCCGCTCTCCCCTCTCCTCCCCTCTCCTCCCCTCCCCGGGGGAAATCACCCCCGCGCACACCGCCGCAAACCCTTAGAGGACGCGGCATACCCGTGCAAAGCCAAGTACTTTATTAACAGACAAACAATCTTATAGGTCTACTTCGTAGGGAGGAAACTGTGTGTAAGTTTCTGTTAGACATGGCCAGTAGTAACACAGTACTTGCTGTGGAAAGAAATACACACCCTACCACCATACGAATGTTTTGGGCAGATTTGTTTCCTAATGCACTCTTAGTTCCTTACAAACAGCGGTGTTCGTATTACAAAGAATTTGTTTGTAACTTACAAAGGATCTAAAGCAGCCATATTACGAACGATTTTCCTTCATATTACGAACACCCACCATTCGTAATATGAAAAGCGTCGTTTGTAATACAAACCAGGCTCTTCGTAATACAAACAATTTGTTTGTAATACAAATGTTAGAAATCATTTGTACGTTACGAAGAACAGTTGTTCGTAAGGAACTTACAGTGATGGGTCGTTTTGAATTGGAAAAGTCATTCAAAACGACTCATTAGGAAACAAATCTGCCCAGATGTTGATTAAAGATTAAAGTTGTGATTCCTGACGGGAAAATCGCTGCACCTATTTCTTGGGGTCATAAAATATTTGTGTCTGTAGTGCGTCGGGCCTGCCGGGCCGGGCTGTGGCTGTCTGCACCCGTTTTACGCAGTGGCCCGCTGGGGGTCGTTCGCTGAGCCGCGTGTGCCGCGGCACTGCCCAGGGCCCTTGTGTCGAGGCCTAGAGGGCCTAGAGAGGGTCGGCCAGAGGACTTTGGGAGCACCCGAGGAGGTATGCGCTCATTAGCCGAGCGTAACAGAGACAATGCAAACATGCGAACTTTAAATATGTTTTTGTAATCTGTGGATCCCAACCTTCCTCTGTTTTCTTAATGAGTGTTTGTCGATCTTCTTCATCCTCTCTTTATCTTCTCATCCGACTCCTGGCTCGAATTTTTTTTTATTGTTATTATCATTACTTCCCTTCTGTCTCAGCTCGCGCGGGACGCGATTCGTGACTTTTTTTCTTCCTTTGGCCCACTGGAAGGTTTGGGCCGGAGCAATAATATTACACCATGGGATTTCACTCTTCTTCTCCGATAATTTGAAAGTAAAGTGGCGTCGATCGGAAAGGGAAGCTGCTTGTTGGACCTCGCGGCCTTCCCCTCGCTCCCGCTACCCTTCCCTCAAAATGTACCGGGTGATTCAGAGCACGCGCCGCCGTGTTGCGGGTTTGCCTATCCTCGACTCGGCGGGCGCACGGGTGAGAGGTGAGGAGGGGACCCCTCACCTCCTCACCTCTCACCTGTGCGCCCACCGAGTCGAGGATAGGCAAACCCGCAACACGGCGGCGTGTGCTCTGAATCACCCGGTATCTCTGCTCCCCTTATCTGCTATGATTTCCCGAAATTAAATCTGAACGAGTTGAATCAACTTGGATCGAGAATACACAACACTCAATCTCTGGACTTGCCGGAAGACGACGAGAAGATATTTTGCGAGTAGCTAAGTGCATCGCATCGCATTCTGATGCCCCTCTCCCCTTCTCACTTGTCTCTGTCCCTTCCGAGCGGCTGCCTGATTCTGAGTGCGTACTCCCCTCCATTGTCACCTCTCTACTCGCGCGTGATTATTCCTCACTTCTGTATTTTTTATTTTTTTTTCATTTTCCCCCCCTCGCTCTTTGATGCATAACTGCCCGTATGTCCCTCAGCTCTCTTTTCCTTTCTGCTCGTTTTCATGCGACTGCTTGAAAGGACACGGAAATCTGGATTCTATTATTGAGCCTCGCAATCACCGTAATACTCTCGCCCTCCCCCTCTCTCCGTCTGTCTCTACCCCCCCCCTCCCCCTCTCCCGAATGCACCGCCCTTGTGCACCCACGCCTGTGTCCCAACTAACGGGATTTTAAAGTCCGTGAATCACCGTTCAATTAAACGAAATGTCTGAAGCAGCCACGGGCGGGGGCCGTCCGCCTAGTCGGCCCCATCCCATACGCCCGGGGGGTGGGGGGGGGGAGGCTCCGGGCCCGGCACACGTCGCCTCCAAACATTTCAATTCACCTCCCTCCATCCCCTTCTTTAACTTGACGGGGCAGACCCGTCCTCCTCGCCCTCTCTAGGCCTGCCTCCGTTTGTCTCTCTCGCTCCCCCCGCCGCTGATGCTGCCCCCAAGGGCTGCACGCACGCCCTCGGAGCAATTTGCACACACACGTATGAGCACTTCCGTCGGGGGAGGCCGGGGAGGCCGTCACCGCGCGCCCCGCCTCCACCGTCACTCATGCGCCGCGGCCGTCACCGTGGTCCCTCAAGGCTTATGTGAACGACCCCTCGCCTCCCGCGCCCGCCTCCACCTGCCTGCCTTGCCCGTCCACCTTTCATGTGTTTTGAATAGGGCGCGGGGCGCGTCCCTCGGCCGGCGGCGCCCCTCGCGCAAACAGCGACATCAAGGGATCCTGGACCTCTCGCGTCCCACCGCGTCCCCGCGCGCCTCATTGTCTCTCCCGTGGCTCTCTCCGCGCCACCGCAGCGCCCCGTTTCTTGGTTTCTTGTATGGGCTCCCCCGAGCCAAGCAAAGAGGATTATTCACCCTGAATATCGCTTACTGCCTATTTCTGTCACACTCGTCTCTCACTTTACTATGTTCAGTTACTCAATGCATTTCTCGCCCTTATTCTCTCCCGCATCCGCACGGGCGACAAACACCCGCCTGTCTAGTAGATAGTCTTGGGGACTTGGGGATAGTCTGGTAGAGACAGTCTTCTCTACCCTCTAGTAGAGACTTTGGGGACTTACTCTGGTAGAGACAGTCTTGCGGACTGTACAAAATAATATATGGTGTTTTAATGGAGGGAGGAGGTTGGAGTAACCCAGAAGTGCCGTGTAGGATCGCGGCCTCCAGGCGTATGGCGGTCATGACCATGTCCAAGCCCCCGGCCGGCGGCACGGCGCGGCGTGCCAAAGAGCGCGCGGCGGGCGGGCGGCTCGGAGACGAGATCGATGCCGTCGCCATGGCGACGCTGTATCGGCTGGAGTGTATGTGCGGTCATGCTGGAGCCGGAGGCCTGCCGGGAGGCTGCGCGGGGCTCTGGACCACACGCCCAGTGAGAAATCAGTGGTCGAATCGACCTCGAATCGACGTCGACTGGGCAGGTCGAAAAATTGTCGATTCCAAATGTCGAATCGACGGGATTTTGTCCCGCAAATCGACGTTTTTTCGACATCGACTATTTCGATACTCTATCGAAAGGGGACTAAGGGGACGGATTTCAACAATTGAGCTAAGTCCAATAGCGACTGCTGGTGTCCGTAGACACCCGCGTCGCCATCAGCTTCAAAAATTACTGCAAGAGATGAAGTCCGTGAAGACACCTCCCGCGCGTGAACGAACACGTCTCCAGACTATACTTGTTTTGGCGTTGCGGGTCACCAGCGAGAGCTAACTGTACCGTCAGGGGAAGACCCTGTCTCGAATCGACGTCGAATCGACATCGATCTTGTGCAATACGAAATTTCCTGCAATTGAGTACCAGGAACCATTCTGTAACACTTTAAGACACATTGGCAGAGTTAAGCCGTGTCATAGGGCACTTCTCGAGTAACATCGAAATTTCGTCGACAACTTCGTTTCAGGACCAACGATAACTTCTCGAGCGGTCGACGTCGATTCGAGGTCGATTCGAACACTCATTTCTCACTGGGACGGGGCGCACCGCTTTGGAATTAGCTGTGCCGGGTGGTTCAGGGAAGACGCAGGTGCAGGCGGGTTTGCCTTGCCTACCCGCAGGTAGCCCCTTGGGTGGGGCTGACAAAGCTAGCTGTCACCTAGGTGACAGCCTCGGTGACAGCTATATAGCTAAACCGAGCTACACATTATTTTCAGGGGGGAGGGGACTAACTATTTAGCTATGTGGCTAAAAAATTAGCTATGTCGCAACAAACTTAGACCTACCTAAAAATTTGGGTGTGTAGCTAAAACGTTAGCTAGTTAAAGAGAGCTTAATTCTTAGCTACTGAGCTAGATAATTAGTTATCCCTCATGTAGGTACTGGTTTAGAAAATACACCTAATATTTGTTTCCGTGTGTGGTGGTGGGCAGGGCGCGCGGCCAACATATCCGCGCCGTGTGCTCGTCGAGTGTGTGTCCGCAGACTGTAACGCCCGTCCTCTCCTCTCTGTTCCAGATGTAAGCCCGCGCCCGTGCAGGCCTCGCGGCTCCATGTCTGACGGCGGCGGCGCCGGGGGCGGCGGGGGCAACCCCATGACCCCCGCGGGGGTGGCGGGCCCCAACCAGGCCGCCCCCGAGGAGGGCTACCTCCTCATCCAGGTGCACGTGCCCGAGCTCAACGTGCAGAAGTGCCTGCAGTTCCCGCGCGACCAGCTGGTCTGGGACGTGAAGCAGCAGTGCCTAGCCGCGCTGCCCAAGGTAAAATAAGGCGGCAGTTAGAAAGTAGCATTTTTGTTTTTTGTTTTTTTTTGTTGAAAACAATCGTCCTTTTGTCAGAAATGACGAAGGAAGTTTGTTTTTTGGAAATGAAGTTACCCAAGTGGGGAATGTTACGTACGCTTCCACCTTCCCGTAGAAATATTTGTTGATACGTGGGATGGTCCCAATGTGACACTTCTCTGTCTGCAATTATTGTGTGTATGTGTGTGTGTGTTTATGTTTGAACACGTGTGCGTGTGTGTTGTAAACGTGTGTAGCCCTTTTGCGTCTGTGCCTTATATTCATCCCACTCACTGTAACCGGACATATATGGTCCTCACGCCATGTTGGGGTTTACAGTGCACCAGAAGCTAATTGAATAATATTGTATTATCTAACAGCTATCGGACCATCGCTGTGCTTCACTACTCGGGCTTTCAGTCCCTCAATAATATGCTTATTCCAGGCGCTAAAGTACAAGCCTCAAAAGGGCCATGGCAGCGAATAACTGTAGATACTTCCAAGTTTGAGAGAAAACGACAATACATCCTCAATCTTATATTTTTATACCCCTAATTGAAAAGTGAAAAATACCAATAATACGAATCTTGAGATCTTTCCTCGAATGATTAACACTACTACGAAACGAAGTCCTCTATGAACATTTCTAGTTCATGTTTTCTATAGCTCTGCTACCAGATCCTTTTCTATCCAAGTCGTTGCGTTGCCATGCGCCCGCCCGCACCCTCACCCGGTTATTCACCTGCTTGTCTAGTTAGCTAATCCGTGACTAATCCTTTCTGTGTTCACCGCTGGCGCCTCTATTGGCGCCGCCTCGCGCCTTGACGCGCCGCACCTCAGGTCGCCACGTGGTTCAGGGTAGGTCCACCAAACACTCACCTCACGTCGCCTCGCCGCCTAGCCTCGCCTAGCCTCGCCTAGCCTCCACGCTGCTCTTACGTTTACTCTCGCACTCGCATCATGATCGAGGGAAATCCCAGCACTCTTGTCGTGTGTTATTTTTCGAAATCTTAAAGACCATTGATAATGCAGATTTATGCGGGAATGTTACCTGGTAAAAATTGATTCATGCTCATGAATTAATCTAATTTAGCCAGCGCGATACTTTTGACACCCGCACATCATAACGTGCTTGTAGACGTGCCACCATGCCAGCTAGTTGTTCTTTTGGCCCTCGATTCGAATGGTTCAAAAAAGCAGCGGCAGGAGGTACCTAAGCAAGTTAAAGGCGGTGAAGAAAAAGCACAAACATGTCCGCACCTACTTATTAGCACGCTCGCATTCTCCTTGCACGAGACACAATGCACTTTAAAATCTCATTATTGCCTCTTTTTTGTTGCCTTTTCTGCTTTACGGTTTGTATCTCGCGCTCCAGGGGCGTGTCTCGAAGCAGCGCACTTCGAGAGCTTCGAGAGCTTGTTCGAGCGCTCGCAGATGCGGATGAGAAACTTACCTGGCGGCAAAGCACTTGTTGTTTTGTTTATGTTTACGTTGACTTGTCTGCGCGTGGCTTCCTTTCCAGTCCAGACAAAGTGGAAGTCATAAATGAAAGTTTGATCGTTGTGCTTTGGAAAATTGAGTTCTTTACCACGTTGTTGGTGTCGAATTTTCGGTTGGCATGAAACGAGGAGCCTAGCATATTAAAGTTAGAATATTTCTGATCTTTGATTTGGTGAGCCGGTTGCACTCTGCCTTTATTGTGTCATGACACTGCTTTATTTGTGTGTTTCAGGAGTTAAAAGAAAGCTTTAACTACGGACTCTTCTCTCCCCCTGTCAATGGGAAAGCTGGAAAATTCCTTGATGAAGAACGGAGGCTTGGGGATTATCCTTTCAATGGGCCCATTGGTTATCTTGAGGTATGTTTCAGGAATGCGCTCTGTGCAGTCCACAACATGTTGAAGATTTTCCCTTCAAGTCATCTAATAACTTAACATATTTACTTCAGCTCAAATATAAGCGCCGTGTGTACAAGATGTTAAATTTGGATGAAAAGCAACTGAAGGCCCTTCATACACGATCAAACCTTCGACGTCTTCTAGATTATGTTACTCATGGTCAAGTGGAGAAAATAACTAAGATGTGCTCTAAAGGGCTGGATCCAAATTTCCACTGTCAAGAAACTGGAGGTAAAAATATTAAGAGAGTTATAAATTGTGTATAAAAATGTACTAGTGAGAAATGCTTCTGTCTGCTGTCATGCTGTTGAGTTTTCAGAACTATGTGCATCTCTTCATTTCAGAAACGCCCCTCACATTGGCAGTGGGTATCAAGAAACCTGGAAAAGTTTTGATGGCATTAGTAAATGGTGGTGCTATTCTTGATTATCGGACCCGAGATGGCTCTACAGCCATGCATCGCGCGGTGGAGAAGGGCAGTTTGGAGGCATTGACCACTCTGCTTGAGCTTGGGGCATCACCTAATTACAAGGATGGGAAAGGTTTGAGCCCACTGTATTTGACGGTGACACATCGTACAGACCCAATGCTCGCACAAACACTCCTCCATGATAGAGCTGTGATCGGTGCTCAGGACTTGCAAGGATGGCAGGAAGTGCATCAGGTATGTTCTCACTCTGCCTCTGGTTAATGTCAAATATTTGATATTCTAGTATTAAATTTAATTTATTTCAACTTCAGGCTTGCCGCAATGGACTTGTTGTCCATTTAGAACACCTCCTCTCATATGGAGCAGATATGAATTCCAAAAATGCCTCTGGGAACACACCTCTTCATGTGTGTGCTGTCAACAACCAGGATTCATCAGCAAGAATGCTGCTGTTTCGGGGTTGTCAGAGGGATGCCCTAAATTATGCCAATCAGACTCCTTATCAAGTTGCTGTGATTGCTGGCAATCTAGAACTTGCAGAGGTGATACAAAACTTCCGATCTGATCAAGTTGGTAAGTGTATTTTTAATTGGAAGTGTTCACAAGCACACTTTTTTTTTTTTCAAAATCCAATTTCAATTTTCTAGACTGAAAGGAATGTGTAGATTTATATTTACTACCTTTGTCTCATGTGTATTATTCATTTTTCTAAGAGGCCAATCTAGTCTTTTGCATGAGCTCTGCATGATTTATGCAATACTAGCTTCAAGCGCCTCATTTTTTTCATGTAGGGAAGTTATCCATTGCATTCTGCATAGGAGTTCTTATAGTTGTATAATTTGTATTCTGGTTGTAGATTTTGTTTTGTTGTTGAAGAAAACAGTGAAGCATATAATTTTTTTCAAATCTTGATTATTTTTTTTATCATAATTGTAATGAACTTACAACACAAATCTCATTTCAGTAATTGTAATTATTGCGTGTGCCAATTGAATGTAATGTGTGAAATAATGATCTCACACTACGGTAATATATGTATGGGTCCATGATGACGAAACAAATGCAAATGTGGTTGTGTGAGGCATCAAACTTCTGAAAGCTTCTAGCACTTGATCTTTGAATCCCTTTTCTTCTAGCTGAATCTCATTACTTTATCATTATCTCACCTTTGATTGTCTGCTAATTTTCAGTCCCTTACCGAGAGCCCCCCCAATTCAACCCACGCAGGAGAAGATACTCTGATATCTATGGCACCAGCTTGGTAACATCTCCATCTACAACTAGCAACTTGGATGCTGTTCTCCTACCCCCCTCCCCGTCCCTGTCAAACAGATCGGTACCCCCATATAGTTATGCTTCATCCTCGATGAGTGAAACTTCAAGTGGTTCCTCAACTCAACCAAGTGTTGGAGAAGACAGCGTCAGCATTATTACAGGTAAAATTAAACTGCTGTGGCCTTAATAAGACCAACATGGGAAATTCCTCACCTCAAAACAGAACACTTGGAAAAGTACTTCCGTATGACAAATAAGAACAGGTGAAATTTATTCTACTCTAGTTAAACAGTTTAATCTTTCATATAATTTGTGACAATGCTATGATGCATGGTTGCTTTAGATATCTAGGATTTTATTTTTCTTCCTAGCTCAAATTATTTCTGTAGTGCATACAACTTTTATGCAAAACATTATTGGCCAAATAGAAAACATGTTTTCTGAGTCAACATGCAAATTCTAATCTATGTTTATTTTCCTATATTTTCTTCAATCCTATACTTTGGAATAAATAAGTCTGAATTAGATTATGGTTCACTGTTACAAACATTCTTTACAAGTTACATATTTTATTTCAAAAATCATATGGTTGAAGGTCTTGAAGAAAACTTCTGTACATAGCAGTTTAGACAATTTTTCAAGGGTATGAAAGTACATAGAATGTAGCTTTTATGTATGCCCATGCTTAGCTAAGCCCATGGCTGCAATCTTGCTGTTCTCATTATTTCTGGAAATTTATTTTAGTGCTTTCTATGTTTCAAAATTTGGTTGTGCTTTACTGTACAATGTTAGCTTTCATTTAACCAAGGTTCTGTTATGATGACATTTTATTATCCATTATTTTATTTTTTTGTTTTTTTGTTTTATACTTCATTAGAATTAATCTGAAAATCTTAATCCTATTTTTGCTACCTGACAGATAAAAGTGTGGATGAGACAAGTGACAGCTCTGGTGTTGGCACTGCCACAAGTGACTTGAGCAATTCTATCAGTCTACCTGGAACAACAGTTATCTGCTTAGAGAACTACAGTTCTAATCTTCCTGGTCACCTGAGTATTATGCAAGGAGATATTCTGGAAGGTGAGTATTCCATCCATACCTTCCCGCACTTCCAGCTACAGTTTATTTTTCTTTTTCATAAAACTTAATTGTTACATTATTTCTTGTATAGTGACGGGGGCCACAGACTGTGGACTTCTTGAGGGAACATTGCGTGGTAGGGGTTCTGGCCTTTTCCCAGCCCACTGCGTGCAAGAAGTCATGCTAAGACCTGGATCTGCGAATGGCTCTGTAAGTGGATCGGCTGGCTCCACCTCTACATTATGCCGATCTACTGCACGAGTTCTTGGTAGACGAGAAGCAAACAACAAACATTTTGCAACTGCACCTCGACAAAAGAAGCAGTGAGTTTAGATCAGATTTATTGTTCATGGTTCCTCATTGTACCTCATGCTAATATTGTCTTATTGCTTTATTAGGCTTGCTGCTGAACCAAGGACAGTTGTGCTACATCGGTCGAGGAAAGGATTTGGCTTCGTTTTGAGAGGTGCCAAAGCTACATCACCTCTCATGGAGTTACAACCATCTGAACGATGCCCTGGATTGCAGTATTTAGATGATGTTGACACTGGAGGAGTTGCAGATTTGGCTGGCCTTCGTAAAGGAGATTACCTTGTTGCTGTAAGTAGCAAAGCCCCCCAAGCTGTTTATTGCTCTAGTAGTAGTACCTAGTATTGTTCTCCTTAATTTTCATATTGTGTTTATTTCCTCTTTTCAGATTAATGGGGAAGATGTGTCTTCGGCCTCACATGAGCATGTGGTGTCACTCATCCGACGGTCAGGTGATTTGGTCCAAATGACTGTTGTCTCCGCCTCAGCTATGGGAATCAGCACAGTCCCCAATTCTAAGTCAAGCATGACATTTTCGTGCTCTGGTAGCAATGGAACAGGTACTGCACCTTCCACTCCCCCTACCAGGCAATATGCTACTCTTCCTCGAAAACTGAGTAACAACAGCACTCTTGGTAAGACTGGTTCATAATTATTAGATTTCTTTCCTCACACATTCAACTGAAACTAAATTTTGTAACTGTATGATATTTTAACATAAAATTTTCTTCAGGACGTTCCCCTGCACCTCTGCCACCAAGAAGAGATCCCCGCACTACTCTTAGTGTTGGACGAGCTCGAGCAAGATCTATGGTTGCTGGACTTGGTATGATGAAATTGACTCGAACAAATTTTATGACAAAATCTGAAAATTGTTCATTTAGAAATAACACCTATTTTCAATACTTCTCAGAGGGTGGAGGTGAACGTGAAGAAGGCTTGGACAATAGCACCGGCAGAAGTAGCAGTGCTGAGTCCATCCACTGTGCATCAGGTTCCAACTCCAATACAGGCTCCATAGCAGGAGGACTCAACATGAGCCACGCCTTGCAAGGCAACGGTAACCAACCGCGGACTGCCTCCATTCGCGCTCGACCCACCTCGTCCAGAATAACCGCAACAGAACTGGAAGAACTTTTCCAACGCCAGCAGGGTAGTGGAGGCTCTGCTCTCATGAGCTCATACTTTCAGGCAAGTGAAAATTCAAACTGTATTTTGCCACTTTGCATATTGGCATGTAATTGAAGCAGCATGAACTAAGAGCTGCACAACGATACGTGTTCTGTATTTTGGACCAGTGGTGCTGTTCATATGAATTTTAATCTAAGTGTGTGTCTGTATGTTGAGCCTGTGTTTGTTAAGTTCACAAGTGATCATGAATCTTTTGTACACCTTGCATGCAGTGTGGCATGGGTGGGAGTGCCTCATCATCTCAGCCTGCCTCTCCCGCGAGGACACCTCGCGTTTACAACAGTGTGGCTGAAATGAAACGAATGAAAGGCAAGGTATGTGAGTCAAGGGCATGGTGAACTGGGTCTGGAATGGATCCTAATGTAGTCTCTACTGAAAGAATATTTTTTTGACACCTAAAATATTGTTGCAGGCTAATACTAGAGTCCGCTTTTCAATTGCTGGTATATCTGGAATATCAGAACTTCATCGCGATTTCCACAGCACACCAGATCTTGCTGCTCGTTCTGGCATTTATAATGGCAAGTTTCTTCACTTAAATTCAATCATTTTATCTTGTCTTCAAATAAATTTGGTTGCTCATTGTTTGATTAATTTAGGTCTGCCCAATGGATCCATTGATCATCGTGTGCCAAAGGGTCATCGCAGTGAAGATGATGTTACTACTATAATTAATGGTCGTCCCCCTCTTCCACCTCCTAATCATCCACCACCACCTCCACCCACTCAGATTGTCAAAGTGGACTTAAAGGACTCAAATGGTTCAAGTAAGTTTTGAAGTTCTTCTAATTCTCTTCTTAGTAGTTATCTATATCAGAAATTTTAAACTTCTTTTCTGTTGTTATTTTCACTCTAGGTAAAGGAGAATATATTAATACTGCTGGTCTTGTGCCAGATTCAAATGAAAGTTATATGTCAAGCTTCAGGCCATCGAGCAGTGCTAAATTGTATGCCTCACCAGATGAAATAAAAGCTGTTGGTTATAGATCTACTGTTCCTGCCAACTCTAGACCTCAAGTGAGTGTTACCGGTACTTCCAAATTATTGGTTGTCCATGAAGCACAAGTTGATGTTTCCTAATAATCTCTTTAACATCAGGTTCGCAAGTCTCAAAGTTTGCGCTCTCCTCCAACAACTCACAAACCAACACTTCAACACCAAATGTCAGATCAAGGTCCTACTCTTGTTACCACCATTTCAATTGGGTCTAGTACAGGCACTAACGCAACTACAAATGGAACTAATTCAGACACGAATCAGTATGCTCAACCATTTAGATGTAGGCGTAGCCTGAGTACCAAAGAGAGACGAGAGGCCAAGAGTCGTCTTATGGCTAACCAAGCCGCGGCCAATGCATCTCAGGTTAATTTTTTCATCCATATCATTATTTATGACACACCTGAGAAATGGAAAGTAGTATTGAATATTTTGTGCTATTATTTTTGTTTTAGGTTGGAGGACCACCCATACCAGATCCTGACTACAGCTTGAGCGAAGGAGAGGGTAGTGAAGGGGACTCTCGGGAAGTGGAAGGAGCTGTTGTGAAGGGCTCAACTACTAATAATGAAGGCAGCGGAAATTCAGAAAGCTCCAGTGGTAGTGGAAGTTTAACTCATAGTTTTAGTGTTGATGAAATTCAAAAGGTAAGATTTCACCTCACCTTAATTGAATTTGATTCTGATTCACCTTGCTCACCATTACAGCACTTAATATGTTCTCTTCTTTTTTCATTTCTAGGTTCGCACTCGATTGAAGAGTTCCAAATCTTATCCAAATGACTTCCTTCTAAACCAGGATGGAACTAAAGATGGAAATGAAGGAGCTATTGAAGATGGAGATAACTCATCAAGTGGGGTCAGCTCAGATCAAGATATCCCCATTGGTCCATCATCTCTTGAACAAAACCAGCCAATTCGTACTGTGAAGTTCCAACAAAAGCCATCTCAGGTTGGTTGTTGATGAAATACAAGTGGTATTCAGATATGTTGAACTAAGCACTCTTAAGTTTTTTGATATAATTTTTCTTTCCAACTTTTGTAGGTCATTACATCATGTATGACTCTACCATCTCAACGACAGCAACAACAGCAAAGAGCTGCATACCACTCCCAAGGTATTCTGACTCGCAATGCAGTTTCACTGGCGCAGCTTCCACCTCCTCTAGAGGCAGAAGCTGATGAGCCAGCTCCCGAGGGAGTATTTGTCCCACCACCACCACAGTTTGGAGCTGCAGGTGGACCCACTCCAACTGAAGAAGTATTTGCACCTCCTCCACAGTTTTGTGATAATCGCTTGGTTACAAGGGTTCGAATCGTCGGCACCACCCCGAAAGGCGTGCCATCAATGGGAGGAGGAAGATTAAACAGTCAGTAATTATTTTTATAGTGAAATTCAATTATCTTTTCTCTCTTAATTCATCAGGCCTGTAGTCTGATTTTATGTCATTTGGAGTATTGCCTCCGCAGTCATTTATGTTAAACTATTACTTTATTTATCATACATATTATGCAATCATTGTGACCCAACTGAACTGAAAGATTTATCAGTTACATGTTGCTTTTAGGATGAGCTCCGCCCTTTGGAACAATTCAGCTCCATGCGCTAATGAACATTTGAGAGCTAAGGCAATCAGCAAAATTTATCTATCTATAGTGTTCTATTCAGTATTTAACATGTAAATACAGTATGTAGTAGATAAAATATGTATAAAGTTAACTGAGACTGTATAGTAACAATACTTTACATTGAAATTTATCTTACTGTCACAGGGAAACCATTTGCTCGAAGACAGATGTGATAATGTAAACAAATGTAAGGCCTTGTACCAATTATCTTTTGTGTAGGTGTGTCTAGGCTTATCTAGTTTTAGAAACCATTGCCATTTTTGAAATCAATGTTGAGCGTTTGTCACCGAGCATTCTGGTGAAGTAACTTCAGTTTACAACAACTGTTACTATTGATGTAGATACTTTCAGGCTCAATTTGTTTTCTTTACTTTCCGAGTTTTGTGCAAACTATCAAGTGCAAACTATCAAGTATGAGTAGCAGTCAACTGCGAAAAGAAGCAATTTAAAAATGTGAAATTAACTTTTCATGTTTTCTTTGCTTAAACCCTTATGTAAGACTTGCTGAAGTTGTTTACCTTTTCTAATCTATATATTTCAAGGAACATTTTGCTGAATTTCATCTGAAGTACTGTAAGCTCAATCTCAATGGAAGCCTCAAAGCATTTCTTCAAGTTATGGTGTTCAAACACCAGGAAATTTATTATATTTCAAAGTATTCATTAATATGTTATGCATTATGCTTAACCCAATCAATTTTAAAAATAGATTTTTAATTCTATCTTTTCTCTTGCATGATAATTATTGATCTTAATGGGCCTACTGTGTATGAATTTAATTCCTCAATTAGAAAGAATTTTTTAATCTACTGTTACAAAGTTCAAAAAGTAATAAGTACACATTATTCTCTGTTTTGAATGAGTCTCACTTTTCTATATTTTGATCAACAATGACATTGTCATTTGTTCTGGTTTGAACTGATTGTAATTCTGGAAGTGAGAGCATGTATTAAATTATAGGTAGTTGTTTCAGCACAAGTAGGGCCCATCTCATTTTTGATGACGCGTGTATCAAAGCCTGGAACATATCCCAAGGAAAATGTGGTTCTTGTGAAGTCATCATTGTGATCTCCTTTAGAGTTACAATGTCACAATTTTTGCACTTGTTAGGTCACCAGTGAGGTCACAAGTATCAAAATGGTGACTTGGTAACTCATTAAGAGATCACTATGAGGTCATTGTGAAATCAACATTTTCCATTTTCCAGACACACATGAATTCTAATCATCAATTATTTCATGTTCTCCTTAGGAGTCATCACTCCATCCCCAACCTCCCCCTTCTTCCCCTGATAAAAATCAATCCAAGGAAATGTTGTGACTGGATGTACTACGTGTAAATTTGTTGTTTGCTGAAGGTGGCAAAGCTGCTGTTAAAGTAAACAAAATTTTGCTCTCTTCAATTTGAGAGTTTCTCTCAGTAGAGCTTACTGATGTTTATATGAATGAATTTTATTGTCCTTTATGTACCTGTCTTCTCTTTGTAAATATATGCTAAAGCATTGCCAGATTAACTTTTCTTGTGTTAAGAAAGCTGTTGTGTTATTATTGTTTGTTTCTCGTTATTGTTTTTTTAGATGGCACTTTTCATTTTATATAAAGATAGTGGGGTAAAATGGATAAAGCTCAATGAAGGCTGTCAATGAAGTAGTTGTCAAAATTGTCAATTCGACCATATATATGGAATGTACATTCCTGAGTACATACATGCAAGCAGTGAGAGTCATGTTGCCAAATAATGAATTTTAATGTCCACTTATCAACTTATGTCTTTCAAAATTTTCTAAAAAGCAAATTATTTAGTTAGCTCTCATACCTTCTTTTCCTATAAATGACATCTTTTACAATAATGTGACTGGATTACTAGCACACAATTTTTTTACAGTACATTTAAACAAAGCATGAGTCTGTCTGTGCAGTATTATCTCAAATATTCACAGGACAGATGGAAATGATTTTCCACTCTTGGTAACGACATTTAAGTGGAGGTTATTTTGCTTGAAATCCAAACCGTTGTTGCAAAGACAGCTGGCATGTTACCAACATTCCCAGAAATGTGAATTGTTGCACCTCTTATAAAGTTTCAAGTGCCAAATCTGAGGTTCAATGCTTTACCGTGGTATCAGCATGTTTTATCAGCTGTTAATTGTGATTCAGATATCACCAGTTAGGTGTGCTTTATGCAGTATTATTTTTCAAATCAAGAACCTGCCTTACCCCTATGCCAAAAAGTGAAAAATATATTATTAACTTGCAATAAAGTGTGAAAACCAGAGAGTGAGCATTTTTAATTATGTTATATATTATTTTTTTAAATGTATAGTTGGTTCTAAGGAATTCTCAGAACCATTTATGCTCTTTATTACAGTGTGAATTCAAAAATACCAATGGGTAAAAATCAATTGTCTTACACAATACAGAATAAGTAAATAGAAAGCAAACACAAAGCAAGGAGTTCTATTCCTCTATCGGGTGTCGTCCGATATTTTGGACGTCTATCAGGTCAGGTGTCCGGTCGCCTGGATCGTCATCTCAACCATCTGAAAAGTGCAAATGGGTTCAAAACTTTCACTTGGACAACGTTCTTCACAATCACCATACCACCCAATAATTAAGTGCAAACATCACTCCTAGAAAAAAAATTCCCATGGACGTATTGATGAAATCGACACTCACCTCAACATCTGGAGGACTGGCGAGTGCAAAGCACACCGCTCTGGATATATCTGAGGCCTTCAGGAGGCGTTGCACCTCCTCTGGGGATATGGCGTCCCTGAGGTCATCGCCGAACATGTCGGTGAGCACGGGGCCAGGGCTCACGCTCTGGAAGGATAAGACGGTCGTAGACGGGGGAGGGCACAAACACTGTGGACTCGGCCGCGGCCACCGCTGGGCCCCAGTACTGGCGCATGACTCACCGTGACTTTGATCCTGTAGCCGTCGCGGTGCATGTGCTTCAGCTCGGAGCGCAGACCCTGACAGATGGCGGTGACAGCGTGCTTCGATCCGGCGTACACGGCCACGCTGAAATCGGGGTTGTCGAAGACGGGGACGTAGTGTCCCAAGAAACTGCGAATATACATTTGCGTCACTGAGGGGTCGTCTAGAAAGTATGGCCGGTTTCCGCAGATCCATTCGGCACGTAAACGTCGCCCCTGTGTGTGATCACATACAGACAGGGATGTAAATTAACGTGGATCGGCGCCTGTGAGACTAGGGGTAGGCCGACCCCGCAGTACATGCATGTCCTGCACGCAAGATGTTGCCTACCTAGCGGGCGCTATGAGAGCTTGTTGCTTGCATCATAGGCCTAACGTGGCAGGTTCGTAACGGCGAATATGACGGACGTACTTGATGGGTGATCCGTAAGTGTGACAGCGCGCGGCGGACACAGGCAACCCATCCGACACGTACCTGTTGATGTTGACGATGTGCCCGTCCGTGGTGCCGTGCTTCTTCATGTTGTTGATGACCTCCCTGCAGCACGACGTCAGCCCCAGGATGTTGGTGTTCACGATGGCGGCCATGGCCTCGTTGGACATGTCTGCAAAGGCAAAGATACGATACGAGCTCTGAGGTGTGACCTACCTCAAGAGACACATGGTGCTGACCGAGGGGTACCTACACGTCCCTGTTCATGGACACAAAAATGTGGTCACAAATTGGGCAACATACGATGTCTGACGCCACCAACCACATGCCCCTTTTGTAGTTAAACAGTTGTATCTACAGTCGACATGACCGCATGCAGCTTCATCCGAACCAAAATTGTCGGCCCTAAGATCAACTCCCGGGCGGGGCAAATTTTTTTCTTCGTCGCTTTTTGTCTCCCGTTAGGCAGGACCGAGCTCAGACCTGGGCCTCGGAGGAGCAAGCTTGTAGCCGAGCGTGTTAAAGCGTGGTCGTTGGCAGACCGTGGGGATAGTCGGTAGTTCAAATCCCGGCCGCATTTACTTTTCCTGCTCTGCTGGCCAAGTGTCTTTGGGCGTCAGTCACAGATGGATGCCGCCAAAAGTTGTCCTCTGTATCGTTCCGTCGTGGCCAAGTCGGTAGCGTCCGGGCCCGGTATGAGTCTGGTCGCTGGTTCAAATCTCGGCCGGGTGATATTTTTCGCGCTCCGCTGGCCATGACTTTACAGCCGTGCGACACCTCATGTGATGGGCCGGTACGCAAACAGTCGCTGGTTCGAATCTAGTCGACGGCACCCTTTCGCCCCTTTGCCAGCCATATGTTTCGGGGTGAGAGCCACAGCGGATATAAGCTTCGCGTTTTCAATAGCCTCATCATTGGCTCAGTTGGTAGAGCGCGCGCCCGGGACGCGGATGGATGTCGGTTCGAATACTGACCGAGGCTCACTTTTTCTTATTTAGTAGTTTGCTGCGCGGGGACCAAGGGTTAGGACAAAAGACCAGCCGACATGGGGAGGTGGACTTGACCGCCTACTCAGCAGCCCCCCCCCCTCCCCCCCTTCCCCCCCCCCCCCCCCCCCCTACCAAAAAAACAACGACAAAATGTTCGCCCCGACCGGGACTCGAACCCTGGACCGAGGGTGTCTTGTGCACCGCGCTCCAGCGCGCTCACCACTCGGTTGTCAGCTCCACTTGTCAGCGAAGAGTTCAGAACTCGGTGCTGCTTTTCGAGTCTTGGTCTCCCGGATTGCACGCGTTCAGGTCTGGTCAAGTCCACCTCCTCGACGCGCTGCAGCCCGGGTCGGCTTTTGGCCCGAAACACGGAAAATGGCCACTAAAAGAGCCTCCTGGGCGCGCGGGGGTTAGGTTAGGCTAGCGGAGCGTTCATTAATTGGCCTTTTGGACAAGATTTCGACCCGGGCTGCAGCGCGTCGAGGAGGTGGACTTGACCAGACCTGAACGCGTGCAATCCGGGAGACCAAGACTCGCAACGCAAGAGACCAAGTTCTGACGTTCGCATCCACAGGAGCAGGCGACAGC
>NW_026267131.1:5026732-5045609 GCF_000697945.3 Frankliniella occidentalis | reverse complement strand
GAACCAGCGACCAGACTCATACCGGGCCCGGACGCTACCGACTTGGCCACGACGGAACGATACAGAGGACAACTTTTGGCGGCATCCAGCTGTGACTGACGCCCAAAGACACTTGGCCAGCAGAGCAGGAAAAGTAAATGCGGCCGGGATTTGAACTACCGACTATCCCCACGGTCTGCCAACGACCACGCTTTAACACGCTCGGCTACAAGCTTGCTCCTCCGAGGCCCAGGTCTGAGCTCGGTCCTGCCTAACGGGAGACAAAAAGCGACGAAGAAAAAAATTTGCCCCGCCCGGGAGTTGATCTTAGGGCCGACAATTTTGGTTCGGATGAAGCTGCATGCGGTCATGTCGACTGTAGATACAACTGTTTAACTACAAAAGGGGCATGTGGTTGGTGGCGTCAGACATCGTATGTTGCCCAATTTGTGACCACATTTTTGTGTCCATGAACAGGGACGTGTCTACTACCACTTGTTGCCGCGACACGAGTTGTCGCTCGGACGCCTGCGAGGTACGCCACGGCTTCTCTCTAAGGCGTCTGTCGTGACGGGGACTTTGGGTTTAGGCTCCTTTCGACCCCAGTCTCATAAATCCTTTCTAAAGCTAAGAAGTGACGCGGTGTCAATCTAGGCGTGGGTCGATGATTGGCGCTGAATACGCCTGGAGGGTAGGCAATGCTTTCCTGAATCGGGCCTCCGCGGCCCCCTGTTCCTCCGAGCGCTTGGACATTGGCCAAGGCGAGAGCAGAGCTTCGGAGCATTGATATCTTCCGTTTTCGATTTAGTTCTTTGGGCTGTTTACTTCTGGTTGATATTCTAGCTTTGGCGGAAGTAATGAATTCGTCTGTAGACGGTTCAGTTTAAGCTGACTCGGGCACTGTCGGCTGTAGCTACAATCGTGTAGCTACAAACAGGGGCCGTGCGGGGGCGAGACCGAGACTGCCGCCGGTTCGCCGGTGGCTCCGGCCGCACTTCTTGCGCGCTCTGGCCGTCGTCTGGAATATCCGCAAAGGGGGCAGACTCTGCAACCCCTGCCCCCTTAGAGAGTCCGGCTGAGGTGTGGGGGGCTGACCCTGCGTGAATTGGCCCCCTGGTATGTGTAAATAAACCTGCGACGTGTGAGCTCCGTGAACGTTAGTATGCTATCTTGAATACCGCGGTCCCAGCACACATTTTCTGGAAAAAATGACCCATTTCCCCCCTAAAACTCCACAGAAATTCAGAAAATTTGTTCCAATCACTAACGAGACATCCAATCAGCCTACGCTCATTTTAGAAGTGGGGTACCCCACAGACCCACCTCAAGACCGGACGGACAGGTACTGACCTTGGACACGCTGCGGAATCATGACGCCTGCGTTGTTGACCAGCACGCTCACGGCGCCGACCTGCTCCTCGATGCGCTCGAAGGCGGCCTGCACGTCGCTCGTGTCCGACACGTCGCAGCGCACGCAGATCAGCTCCCCGGGACTTCCCTGGCCGGCGAGCTCGTCGGCAAGGACCTGAGGCAGGCGGCGAACATCCGGCGGCGTGAGCGGCACTCACGGTGCTCGCAGAGCAAAGCCATAAGTTCAGATATCACGTGGACTTTAGTGGGGGGGGGGTCCAAATGTCATGGGGTCCCTAAAGGATTAGGACAGTCATTGAAGTCCTTGGACACCCCAGGATATTTTTTTTTATCCCGGGGTACAAATATTATATCAGCCCCTTTGGACTTCAGTGACCGTTCGGTGTCTTTTGGGGCCCTATAAGTCCACGTGGTTTCTGAATAGTCCCAAAAGCTGTCTATCGTTCAAACGCGCAGATTCCCCACGTGACACTACCTGCAGCTTGTCCTCGCGGCGCGCCAGCCCCACGACGCGCACGCCCGCGCTCGCCAGGTCTCGCACGATGGCGGCCCCGATGCCCGCGCTCGCCCCCGTGACCACCGCCACCCGTCCGCTCCAGCGCTCCATGGCCTTGGAAATAAGTTGTTCACGAAAGTTGGCAACTGGAAAGGTGGTTGGTCTCGGACAGTTTTGGCTTCAGCCACGGTGAATTTTCAGCGTGATTGCCGTGAATACACACCGCGCGCGACGAAAGACGAAAAGACGAGAGAAACACTTTAAAAAGAGGTCCGTCCAGCAGGGGCAACGGACCGTCACTGCAGCTCACAGTCAGCTCGGCGAGTTCCGTGCGCTCCGTGAGGTATGGGAGGGAGAGGGGATGCCAGAGGTGGGGCACTTATTCCTCTCGAGAATTCCCGACAACCTTCAGGATTCAACAGCCAATGGCATCGATCGCATAAACGCACAGAGCTGTTACGCGATCGTGATGTCTTCTTGCAACTCTACTATCCTGCAGACTTGGAGATAGCTATTGGATACGGGTTCAGCCGTGACTCAGCAAGCTTCAGCAGTTGGGGGGCGAATGTGGCGTCATTTCTGCCAGCCGAGCGGGGAGAGTGGTAACTTCCTCCACCCCTTAGGAATCATCCAAAAAGTACGTCCGTCACTCGCCGTTACGAACCTGCAAAGTTCAGCCTTTGAAAGCTCTCATAGCGCCTGCTAGGTAGGCAACATCTTGCCTGCAGGGCATGCATGTACTGCGGGATGGCCTACCCCAAGTATCGCAGGCGCCAAGCTAGCGGACTTTGCCGAATGAATCTGTGAAACACGGACCTACTCTCTGGATGAACACTTCCTCAGCACCGCGCTAGCTTGCCACCTGTACATGCGATCTCAAATTGAAAATTGCATTTATATGTGTGCACATGTTGCAGCAAGTAATTAATTTCTTTTCAACACAGATTATTTTGCGTCGGCTAGTCAGGCGCGGTTTGAAGTTCGTCCGACGGAGGAGACGACTTGATGTGGGTTGCCTGCTACTTTCAGGGGTGTTGTAGGACAAATTGCCTGCCTACCCCAGGCGGCGATTTGGGCCGACAGGGCTATCGCCCCTCATCCCCTTGAAACCGCGCCTCCGGCAGTCATCATTAATCAAAAGAAAGCTTTGATGAATAACACATACGTGTTGCATACGTGACCCCGGACCCACCACCCTTGTTTGGACGAAATTGAGGTAATAGCGAGCAACGTGCACGACAGTAGCCGTAAATATTGGAGGTGAAGATAGGGGGCAGAAGACGGGGAACTGGTCACCACACCATGCAAAGGGCTATCTTTAGAAGAGGTGAAGTGGGCGGTTGATCGAGTGGGGGAAATGCACAGGGTATATGGAATGTGTGTAACAATGTGAACCCAGCCGACACTTGACGACACCACATATGCTAGACCAGCTAGACACTAGACAACTCACCAATGCCGCTGGTTTAAAGGCAAAAAAGGAGATAACAAAAATTCGAGTGATGGTTTACTATGAGTACAAAAATCAACAAATAAGTCAAAGTTACACACCCAAATTTTCTAACATTTATTTTATAACACTGAGATAAACATTAAACTTCCAGTATTACATGGGAAATTAAAATGAAATTTACATTTATTGTGACTCAAATATATAATTATTAAGGAGTGATAATTCTAAAATATAGTAATCAGCACAATTCTTAGACCAGCTTTTCCTTGTTTTACAGGCTGCTTAGTAATTAGCCCTTAGTCTTAAGGCCTAAAAACCCGAATCACAATGTAAGTAATGGTTCTCATTAGCCTAGGGGACGTATTGCTGCTATGAAAGAGTGTCAGATATGAGTATTTTGCGAGATAAAATTTTTATTTCCATATTAACTGAACTTTAGCTTTTTTTAAACTGATAAGTTTTGATTTTTAACCCTGTCGTTTTGTCTAATTTTGTACAAAGATTAGACATTAGCAAAAGATCATAAAAGACAAAAAGTTAAGGTTTAAACACAATACTACGGTAGTGGGCTACACTCTGCAGTAATTTTACAATTTCTTTCTGTTCAAGTGGATGTTAATTTTTTAATCTATAAATTCATTGTTTCTATTTGAGCAAATACTTGAAAACCTCTTTGAAGACTATTAGGTATGATTTATAACACTATTCTTTTTTTTCCCCCAATGATCCTCTAGATTTCTTGTTCACACCTGTTTTATCCAGGTAACTAGTTGATTCTACACAGGTGAAATTGGCCTTGACAGCACTCAAATGGTCGCAGAGATAAAACATCTGTTCAGCAATTGGTCACCACAATAAGGATTCACGAGGTAATCAATGATGGTGCTGGAATGAATCGGGAAGATGATCAGGTATACAGTATACTGTACTCCACAATTTCAAAAAAACTTATAAATTTATAAAGCCCACAGTGTTGCAGCAGAATTTTTTTTTTTTACATTGATTAGTAGAAGCACTTGGTGCAGACAGTATAGGTAATATTAAACACACAAGAAAAAATTTGAAAATTACTGTTTGGCAAAAAGAGGGCAAAATGTATTGCACAGCCACATCTGTAAACTGCTTCCAATTACATTAAGAATTAACTCGACATCCAATCCACAATATAACAATGAAATCAGAGTATGCATGAAGTTAGGCTTTGACTTCACATCACACATTCATTTTGATGGCAGCATGAAATTAAAGGTTGTTAACTATGCAAATTAATTTCAATATTGACAATTTTGTTAATAAAGTATACACATATGCAACACTCTAAAGAGGGAATCTTACAATACATAAAACTTTACTAATATTTCTCTCAGGGACGGACAATTAAGATGGGTCAGTAGTAGAGAACAACTTTTTCACCCAAAAGTTAGGGAATGACACAACTCTCTGGGGGCCAATACAATAACGCAAATGTTTTTAACAAACAACTCTTACATTGCCATTGGCATAAAAATGTAAAAAGTAAAGAAGTGAGATATGTGGATGAACAATGACGATTAAATCAAGTCAGTTGATGCTACAAAATTTATGAATTAATAAAAAGTGGAAACTGAGAAAATTGTAGAAATTAATTTGGCGAGATCCGATAGCTATGCAAGCAAATTTACTTAGATTAATAACACAGAATCTTTACACTATTTATGTGTGCAAAGAATTACTCTTTCCAAATAAAATTCCAATTCATCTTAAAGAGAGCAAAAATTACTGCCAGTAACAGCTGGTAATCATTGAAAGTAAAGAGTCAGACAGCTTTCTAGACTTATGTAAAGATATATTCCAATCTGTGCCAGTAATAATTTGACATTACATTCCCATGCATGATGCACGGATGCAGGTACCATTGGTAACTAAAACTTGAAATAATTCTTGAAAATTAAAATTTCTCACCTAGAGATTGAATGGACCTAAATAGGAAAATTTGTCTACAATTGTGAGCTTATCTATCAGACAACAAAACACTCTTCACACCTCAAATTTGTCACCAGGAGCAAAGCCTGAGAAATAAGGTTATCGACCATTCATAAACATATCAGGGAGTCTGTTAATTAACAACGATAGCCACTAAGTAACTTTGTAAAATAACCAATTATCACAAAGACGTAAAATTACATACAAACAAGTAAATGCAGCAGACTTGACTGTTCAAGTAATAATTGTAACAAAAATACAAACAAGTAGAAATTGGCCAAAACTTGGCATGGTACATTACAAAGTACAGTAATTCAAGGAATTTTACTTCCAATAAAAGATAATTTGGAGACCTTTCATTAGGACCATGGTAAACCTAAGACAGACCTCACTAAGCAAACACACATCAATCCAATGTGACATCTCTAGCAGAAAATAAATCCATGACATATGCCATGGCCATGACGTGCAAGAATCACAGCACTGTTGACATTTCTGACTTTGGATGGATTTATTATCATGCATGCCTTCTGAATAATTGACAACTCATGAGTAAAATTAGAATAAGTCTTGCTCAAGACTCTTGATTTCATGAAATTCTGACTTGAGCAACAAACAATATAACAGCAACAGAAAAATTACTTATACAATGAGCATACTTTGGCACTCACAAAAGTAAAAGTGACAATTGTACGCTTCTTTGCCCCACATCAAAAATAATGACAGCTCACCATTACAGGCTCAACATGACACATCCTACTCCATAGTTTTGGAGAATAGACATATTGCCAGCAAAAAGGTTGAAGCATGCCACTTAATTTTTCAACTTATTTTTAATTCATTGAATAAAATATTATGAAAAATAGGGTACATGATTGTTGGGAATGGGCACACAATATAATAAGAAACTACACGATCTAGGAGGACTGATGCTACATAAAGTTTTCAGTCAGATGCCTTACCAAAAAGCTTGATCTAATTCGCTTTAAGGAGAGGAGGGACTTTGGGTGGGGGGTGGGGTTAAGCTGGGTATATTATCCTGCGAGTGCCATGTCCTAGACAAGAGCATACCAACAATATACCGGAATGTAGGAATTACAGGTACAGTTAATTATGAATTTCTGATGACACCGGCCTGCAGTATCAACCAATAATATAATTTAGATACCATGACTAATTTCATTGACAATACATCTGCATACTAGCATTAATATATAATATAGATTTTTTGACACAGTAAAAAGTCATACAGTAATGATTATATCACGCAAAAATGGGTACAATTACAATTCATAAAGTCTAATTTTTGTAATGATTGGATCAAGAAAAATGTCATTCTATTAAGCTCACAGGGAAAAGGACAACAAACAATGCAAGAATTCAACTGCATGTGGAGTAGATAAACAGATTTCTTGCCTGCAAAATAGAATAACAATATTTGACTGCTAAACTATGATTCTAGTAAACATAAAAAATAAGCACCTGGACACAAACACAGGGACAAACATAAGAGTCAAGTATTCAGGCTTTGCCTTTAACATTTGAAATACACATTTAAACACTTTGTAAGTAAAAAATAAATTTACAAGTAATCATTATTTTATCTTTTTCACAATTAAAACACTTGATTGAAACATTAGTTTAAAAGATGTGCTACACTGGAATGTGGTAAACCATTACTCAGTGTCCTCAATGTGATTGACTTAAAATAATTTTAGAACAACATATGAGATGATAACAAGCTTGGGATCTTTACTCAAGACAATATGAGACATGAAAAGACATAGCAGATGAATTTAGTTTAGAGGGCTGTTTGAAAACCCCACAATTGCAGTACTTTGTGAATGGGCATCAGGAATGGACAGCAAGTCATACGTGTTTTTTGTTCCAGTTTGTGAGTGCTAAGCAAATGCTTTCAAGGAGTAAGTTCCCAACCATTACAGATAGACAGATTACAAATTTTAAATTATAGTAACAGTCAATGATAAATTAAGCTGAGAATCCTGTTGAAAAATACCTGTTGCTGTAACTTGGTATCTTCTGCAACAAAGGCTTAAGTTTGTTTTTTTTCAAATATGGTTATCTAAACTTCAGCATAATGTTTATGAGAAGGTAGTTTGTGATTTTTCCTCTGTTGCCAAGCAAGTTGCATGCCCCAAATTGCAAGAGGTCGCATGTAGCCAATTGCACGATAGTGATGTTTTTCATACAATGCCTCTGGTGTCTCAAATCCTAAACCTATGCGGTTGTAAACTGTGTTGAACATACCTCCAGCAGTAAGGAATGCTTCTTCCTCCATATTCTATGGACAGAGATTGAGGACATTAATGTTATATAATATAAAAAAGAGCACAATTATGACCAGTATATACCAAAATAAGCTCACCTCATGAATCATTAGGGCACACAAACCATAAACCACACCAGTCCAAACTTCCTCGCTCTGTATGGTAGATGTATCAACTTGACCAGATGGTAACATCCCATTCACAGCCCCCATCCTACCTTCACAGAATCCCATTACATTCAAACGAAAGATTGTTTTCAATGCAGATTTTACGTTTTCTGGGGGAAACACCTACAAAATAGTTGACAAATAATCAAGTATCCGACAAAAATATGGTTTTCCTTTCCAATAACTTTCTATCTGTTTAAATATTTACCTCATCAGTGACACCACATGCTCGCAAATACCACTGCCCACAAAGCTGATCAGACATGACAGACTTAGAATGAGCGGATTGTGAGGAGTCAAAATTGTAATATTGCCCTAGAGAAACAAGCAGAATTTTCCAATGTACAAAACAAATCTTTTTAAAGTTCCATAAAACACATTGCATTTTTGTTGAGAAAGAACCAAACCATTCCACAATTTTTCTTCAAACGACTGCTTTCCTCTTTCCAGTAAAGCAGCATATTTGTCAATGGCATCAATGTCAGCAAAGTGTACAGCCATTTTGTGCATACAGTAGAGAGCAGCAAGCCACAGGCTGCCACAGTAGGCGCTATAAAGTCAATGTCAATGTAGAAGAAAAGAATTTAGATGATAAAACGCTTTAAATTACACAAAGCAAAATGTTTGCAAACTTAGCTCTCTACCTTGGCCCTTCCATGACCCAGCTGTCATAAGTCTGATCTGGGGATCCATTGTTCTCAATTAGGCCATCTCCATCAGTGTCCCATGTCTCAGCTGTGTCAATCACCTAAACATACAGTCAATTCTCGTTAGTGCGACTCAGCGGGCAACAGGGGACCAAATCGTTATAACGGGGAAATCGTAGTAGCGGATTTCCCCGTTATAACGATTTTACCGTTTTTTTGGTGAAAAATCGTTGTATCCGGGAAAACCGACAATTTAGCAGAGTTTTAGTACGTGTAAGCTACCATAAGCTATTAAACAGTGCCTTATACATTTATTACACTAAGCATACCCCGAATTTCCATAGAAAAGTTAGCCCTTGTGATGTTTCAAAATAAGTGACTTCTTTACCAAATCTTAAATTTAGGTCATGTTATTACTTGACAGTATGTTGGCTGTTACATTACTCTATTGTACAATATTCTATTGTAAATTTTGAACTGTTTGTACCGGGTGTTGCATAAAAGACACAGGTGCGGGCGGGCGTGCCTACCCGCTCTGCCCGTAAGGCGCCATAGCCCCTTGGGTAGGCAAACCCGCCCGCACCTGTGTCTTTTATGCAACACCCGGTACAGTAAAAATATTTTACACTTTGATTCAATGGCTTATATTCTAACCCAATATCATGTACTACGGTTCCTTTGTACAATTATGTATTTGGCACTGTTTATCCAGGTTCGAGCGACCCGTTTTAGCCCATAAGTCGGGCGAGTTTGCACTAAAAATCGTTCAATCCGGTAAAAATTTTCGTTAGGGACGCCCCAAACCCGTCGTTCTAAGGGGTTTTTCGTTGTAAACGGGATTCGCTATACACGGGATTTTTAGCATACAAAAGCATGCAAATGACATGGGACAACGGAAAAAAATCGTTATAACGGGGTAATCGTTGTATCCGGGCGTCGCACTAACGAGAATTGACTGTAATACAGTTGACCCAAGACATAAAATTAACATTTTTTGTGGTATGGTAGAAAAGTTTAATATTGGCTCCAAGACTATGCTCAAAAGTGCTCTATGTCACATACCTTTTTACAACTAGACCACATGTCAGCCAAGTATCGTTCATTTTTGGTCAGAGAAAAATCACGCCACACTTGGAGCACATATTTCAAATTCAGATCTCGCCACTCAGAGACATCATGAATAGGATACGCATTGATCAATTTAAATGGGTCCTCCTCTGCATTGAATTAAAAACAACAATATGTATTAAGTAGGAAAAAAAGCTTAAGGCACACTATACTAACTATACCTATACCAACCAGGGTCTCCAACATCATGGGGAACTGTGTTCTTAACTTTGCGGTCTTGACTTTTGCCATCATACAAATGCCATCTTTGAGTTTTGTTTTCTTCTTCTAAAGTATCTCTAATATCATATTGTAGAACTTCCTGAAGTTTAGGCCACAACATTGCAAGTGCAAAAGAGGCATAAAAATGAACATCATATGTATTGTACATTCTATATTCATGTCCTTCCAAGTAGGCAAATCTACCATATTTATGTCTGAAAAAAATACACTTCTATTGAGTAACAATTCTCCACACAACGTCATTTAGTATTCTGACACATATTTATATTTACCTAGGATCATAGGTGGGGTCAATGTTTTTGTCATTGTGAACCAACCAAACTGTACCACCATCAGCAACAAAATAGAGCTCATTGAATAATGCACTAATATACCACTCAGGCAGGTCACTGCAAGGAAAAATTAGTATAACACAAGGTCAACAAATAGTAGGTAGTCAGACAATGCCAAGTGAATTTGATCAGTACCTATCATCTAAAATTGGGCGCTGCCACTCATCAATAGCCTTTTCCCACCGAACAAAATTCTCCAAAGCATATGCGCACAAAACAGAAGCTGATGTTTGTCTGGCTCCATCTTCAGAACCAGGCACAGACGCTGTAGTAAAATCTTGAGTTGTGTAGAATCTGGTGAGTAATCAATTATACTTTGAGTATTATGACTGAAGGAAAAGATAAAAGACAAATAAACAATTATGTACCTAGTATGCCAGGATTGAAAATGCACCTTGGGCATGTGCCATGCTAGTGCCATTTCTGTGTCCAAAGAAGAGCCAGCTGGAATGGATAGACGGCTGCATATAGCAGCTCCTAACTGCTCTCCAGATGCTGTATCAGATATCAGAACAAGATATAAATTGTGTTGACTTCTAATTACATAAATTTGTCTCAAATACATTGCACAAGTCACTGCGAAAGAGGAAGACTTAGGGATCATTCAGAAAGTAGGTCCGCCATTTGCCGTTGCGGAACTGCACTGCAAGCTCTCATAGCGCCTGATCGGTAGGCAACATCTTGCCGGCAGTGCATGCATGCATTGCTGGGTGGCCTACCCTGATTTTCGCAGGCGCTGAGCCCCTGGTTTGCCGCACAAATCTGGGAAAAGCGGACGTACTTTCTGGACGAACCCTTATGTGCCGCCAAAAAGAGTGACAACCCTGCTCTCATTGAAGTAGAAAAACACATACCAGTAGGACTACATGTTTCTGGGTCAGTCCACAGTTCTCCTTTCTCCGACAATCTGTTCCAAATATCAGCCCCTGAACCAGCAGGATCAAAACGGAGCATTCGGGTAATAGAAACTCCATCCTACAGATCAAAGATAAATTGTATAAGTTAAAAACTTTGCTAGTATTAATTTTGAATGGTTTTAAACAAAATACTGGACCTTTTTCTTTACTGCAAGGCCATAGGTGTAATCCATAGCATCCATCCTATGGGAAATTTGCACTCCAACAGCCTGAGTACCATTCTCAGCTTTAGAGTCAAGAGTAGTGCTGACACAATTTGCTGTCAGGAAGAGATTAGATTAGAATTTAGATTCCTTAAATGCAAATAGGAACAAGAAGCAGCATAAGAACAACAATTCATAGCTTACGATCTCTGTCATCTTTTCTGCCACATCCATTTTTAAAAGTAAAAGTTATACTGACATGAAGCATCTCTGTGCCCTCATTATGGGCAGTCCACACAAAAACTGCACCAGGCAATGTGGAATCCTGTTGTAATAAATAGGTACCATTGGTTGAAATAGACATATTGTGAGGTTACTAATATAAAATTATTTTACCTTGTAGTTATCTGGAATGACTGGAGAAATTTGTCTGCATACAAGTGTTAGGGCATAATCTGGAATACGGAATACACTCCATGCTCGGGGATATAGTGCTGTATACTCGGCCTGTGATCCATCAAAGTCCCATTCCCATGCTGATAACTGCTTTTTAGGTTTTCTGAGAGCAAAGTAAAATGCTTAAAACCAGCAACATACAAAATTTTAAGAAAGATCCTGGTAAAACTTATATGGTAAAATATACTTACGGATATGTGCTTAAAACTTTCTGATACACAGTCTTCTTTTGACTATCTTGAATAGTTACAATAAAATTATTTGCTGGAACAGTATTATATTCAACGCGCCCTGGTCTCAGTTGGAAGCGGCAAAATTCTCCACGATAGCCTCTACCAATAGTTCCTCCTCCAATACCTCCGATTGGTGCACCTACCAAGAAAGTGAGAGTAGAGCAAGCGTTTTGTTTGGTGTAAAAAGATAGGAAAATAATAATGCAAGGTGCTGCTTACCATAAATTTGTTTCCCAGTTTCCATTTTTATATAGTTCATTAGGGGTTGTCTTGAATGGAATGCATTGTACATATGATAAACCACATACCTGTAGTAAAATAAGACAAATTTAAAGAGTGTGATGTAAGGCATGCAGAGGCAGAGAAGAGGGATGGGTGGATAAATGAGTAGCTTGGCATTACACCGATTCAGATTTCTTCTTCTTCCCAAGTTGAATAGAGTTAGCATAAGAATGATAATGGAACCCAAATGACGACTAAGGGAGGAATTTTAAAAACCCACATATGTGTTAAGATCAATACCGAACGTGCGTGAGGCACCACCATAAATGTGTCATAAATAATGTACTTTGTGAGATTTTCAAAATATGGCAGATATGGCAGATCTGGCAAAAGGTGCACTTTTCTTTAGACAATAAGATAACCTCAATTTGACACAAAGTATTTAAGATAGACGGGCAAGTATCCCCGTACGTTAAGAGAATGTGCATTAACTTTTGGGAAGAAGCGTTATTAATGGTGATAATGACAGTGGAAACATCGCTACTTACCTGAGAGCAAGAGGTATTAGTTGGTAAATCTGGTGCCATCGGGGCCTCAGGTTCTGGTTCCTCTTTTCCTCAAATACATGATCCATCTTCACTTTCCAGCCGAATTTTGGGATGTTGTAGTCATCAGGGAAGTCCTCCGTGGACATGTTGGTTCTGGAGGAGAGCATTCCGGTGCACAAGGAATCTTCAAAAGCATCAACTTGCAGACAACGTCCCCGCCCAACCCAGCGGCCGGTGCTCGGTAGCAGACGACTTTTGCTTCTGCTGCAGGAAGGGGAGGGCCCAGACCCACTGATATCCTCTAATCCACCTCTCCAACTGTGCCTGCCTCGCCTCGACTGGTCGCACAGACTATCTTCCCTAAACTTCAGTACGTTCTTCCCCGAGCATACCGCGAGTGCAACCTGTGGCCCCGACGGGTTGCATTTCAACAAGTCTGCTCTGTTCTCTGTCAGAGGGGTGTGCACTGTTTGTTTCGACTGCGTATGGATCGCGACGCCCCTTTCCCCCACCCCCGTCTCTCTCACTCACACTGAAGCAAAGCGCCGGCTGAGAGAGAGACACACAAAGCACACATTTTATACACAGACCCCCGTCTTCCAAAATGTTTATCTTTTGGTTGACAAGTCCATTGCGTGGGTCTTGCCCATCAAATATTGCGCATGTGACAGGTTAAACAGTCATTCCAAAAGAAGCAGCGACATTGGCCGCGCAAAAGTTTTCACTCCACTTTAAGCAAAATCAGCCATCAGCCCCTTCCTCCTACATCTGCGCATCTCACGTCGTCTGCACATGCTTATTCGCACGACGATCTCCTATTGGTTGGAGGTAAGTAAACAACGGCCAGAGCCAAAGTTGTTGTTTATTCCCACGCAAGACGTTGACATCAAGCCACCTGTCAACATCCCTCAACGGTTCTAATGCAAATTTTCACATTTCTTCACAGCTCTGTTCAGTTTTATTGTAACCATGTTCAATAGCGTAGTGTTTAGAGACTGGCAAAGCACAGCTGAGGGAGAAACAGTTCTACAACATTTTTATGACCCACATTCATCAGGTAGAAAATTGTTTGGTAGGTAGTTTTTTATTATTTTTATTTTAAAACAGTCTGGTTTGTATGCTTTCTATTTAGGGAAAATTGTTGTATATTCACCATTCACGTCGCTTCTTCAACCTCAATAGTTTTATTGTCTTATATGTCTGCAAATATTTTTTTGGTCTTTAGGGATCCTGGAAAAACCAAACTTGCCCCCCAGTATTGAAGAAGTCTCCTACAAATTATTTGTTGGTGGAAGAGTCGGTGTTGGAAAAACTACTACAATTGCAAGACTAGCGGGAATTCAATGTAATACAAGCTACAGTGAAACTCCAGGAATACGAAAGACCAACGTCTATTGGCCAGTAAAAATTTGGGACAAAACAATACTTTTCAAACTACAGTTTTGGGATGCTGGTGAAAACAGCATGAAAAAGTACAGTCATATATTAACTGTGAGTATAATCATTTTTGATGATGAAATGTCATGCTTCAGAACAAAAACAAACTGTGGGGTTTATCCACTTTCCTATTTTTGTAGGCTTGTAAAGAAAAGGCAGATGCAATACTGCTGGTATTTTCTTACACTGATGCTGCAAGTTTCCATGAAATTCCACAGCTCATGAGCAAATTGTCACAGGGACATCATCCTGCAAAAATTGTAATTGGTACTAGGTCTGTATCCCTCAACTTCACTTTTGGTCATTTTAGTTGTTGTCAACTTGTACTGATGTTATTTTGTGTACCTTTTAGGTATAGTTCAACTAATAGCCTTGAGGTATCAAATGCTCAAACCAAAGAATTTGAGCTGAAGTGGAAAGTTAGAGTATTACGCTTGAATTCCTTTCTAAATGAAAGAAATGAAGTACATAAAATATCACCAATTATGAATGTAATTTGTGAACAGCTCTGGATCAGAGATCAAGACTATCTTCTAAAGCAAGGACTTAACTCCTGATTGTTTTAAGTTTTTAGAAGCTACAACCGGAAGAATAGCACTGAAGAATTTCCAGTCAACTAAAAAGAGGAAATAGGAGTTAACAACTGCAATTAAAACATGTGATATAATTTATTTCTTAAACATACATATTATTAAAAAATTGAGCATGTACATGAAAATGCAAATTGGATATAATTTTACAACTCTAGTATAAGGATTTCTTATGAATCAAAGTCTTATTTTTAAAGTAGTTTTCAAGGAAAAAACATGCACCTTATCTAAAATTCACCTTTGTGCACAGGACTGCCTGTGTGTCCACCAAAACCAATACATGTATTTATTTACCAAAAATTCAGATTAGAGGGTGGCTCCAAAGCACAGGGATTGGCACTGACAAATCACTTGATAAAACAGAATTAACCAATATTGGGTCATTAAAAGATCACACAGAGAGCAACTTTCCAACTAACATTATTTGAGTATGAGGCTGATTTAAGTTCAAATCTGCTTTGAGCAGAGAACAGTTTGTCACACAAATTTGGACAAAGATGAATTAACTGACACAAGACTTAAAGCTTAATATTTGTTCATGGAGACCGGCAGTTTACAAACATCTTTCCTAATGCTACAGCTCACAAATATATACCATAAACTGCTGGTATTGTTAAATTTCCTGTTATTCTTTGACCCTTTGAAAAATTACCATTATAATGTCAGTAATACTGTCACAGTTCTGCAACTTACAATATTTTATGATGGGGTAAGTTTTAGCAGTGGGTCAACTAAAGTCAGAAGAGCTGCAGCAGATGAAATAACGCCAAATACGCCCACAGACCCTGGGCTCAAGTTTAAAAATCCCAGAGCTGTCATTGGAATGACTACATCACAGGCATTTTTTACTGTGTCAACAATTATGTCTTTATGATCTCGGGCACATGAAGCTAGTTTTTTACGAGCATCACACCCGTCTGAAATAATATCAGACAGACCTATCTGGCGAATCTTTAAGATTCTGTAGATTTCATAAGCATCTCTCAACAGATTCATAAACAAAGCGTACATCCAGTATTTGTTTGCAACCTTACCCCACCTATCGCCATTAACTGAACAAAGACCAGTTCGCCCAATCCACAATATGTGATCAGCTAGAAGATATAGTGACATGGATATTCTTGACAAAGTTGTTGTGACTCTGACTGTTATATTTGGATAGTGTATTGATGATAGTGCAGTATACATTACATCGACACATTTCCCTAATCTAAGCACTGCAAAAATAAAATGAAACTTAGATGGGTGAAAAAATACATCGTCACAGTACTCCACTTACCATACTTACGTTTTCTGAAAGAACTGAAAGTGTATTCCAATGCACGTAGTTTCTCAATCGTCTGATGGTTCAACTTTTTTTGCTGCATATAATACCACAATGCTCTGCTTCCATATTGCAATATTCTGTTCAAATTTAATAAAACATGAGTGTCTTAAACCCTTGTCGTAACATACATATACATGCATTTTCATGAATACCAGTGGCTATGTCAAGGAGCTGACACAGGGTTAACACATTCACCACGTTCATATAAATGATAAAATGTAACGCTTATTTATTTTTTATTGTAATTTTTGGTTTACCGGTAAATACCGAAAATCATTTCATGCAAGTATTTGCGACGGGTGGGTGACCGGAGCACCAAGTGTAGTCTAACCGCAAATCGTACCGACTAGCCGGGTCAGCTCAATGCAATGCAGTTTCACACAGGCAGATGGTCTAACGACATATCAATATCAGTTGTCAAAACTCACCTCGCTAATTTATCTCGCCCGGCTGCTTGATTGTTCAACTTGATTATCGTCTCCATTATGACATGTGTCAATGAAAAGTGGGGAAGATGCGACGGTAACCGAAAGTTGTTATGAGGTCATATATTCCACCCGTGAAGTGACAGGTACTCCGCTGACGCCGCACATTCAGAACGGGTGGGTATTTGCGGCTTAGTTCAGAGTTCAGTCTTAACTAGAGTTGTTTATTCAGCAAGATAACAAAGACAAAAAAAACCTAGAAGAAAGAAAATAAACATGAGACATTAGATGAGAAACTCGTATTGAGGAAGAGTCACGTGATTCGTGGCGCTCTCTTTCAAGTGCGAGTGACGTCGGCCGGCAAGCGTACACGCGTGCGTGGCGAGAGAGGCGGTCGCGTGCGTTTCGCACACAGTACCTAGTACAGCCCCCTGGGCTCCACGACGACCCTCTTGACGAGGTGGAGCTGCTGGTCGCTCTCGAGGCCGCGCTGCCCCCAGGACTCGCAGCAGGTGGGCTCGACGGGGCGCGCGTGCTCGCGGGGCGACAGCGCGCCGTAGGGGGCCCCGGGGGCGCTGGCCACGCACCGCAGCGAGCCCCGGCAGCCCCACCGCGGGCACCAGCACTGCATGCCGTTCCTCTTCAGGCACAGGCAGCTGGTGAGGTGCCTGCCCCCGCGGAGCTCGGGGAGCTTCCAGCGGAAATACGGCGACAGCCTGACCCGGGGCTGCGGGACGGAACAGTGTCCGCGAGAAAAGTACCCGACCAACGCCCCGGCGTGGGGTGGTACCACCCTCACTTGTCCCGGTCCCACCCCTAGCCTCAGCCCCTAAGCCCCCCCCCCTACCCAATCCCCACCCCGTGGGAGGTCAGTCAGAGGTCGCTGTGGCTGCGGGTGACTCTCTACGGGTGTCCCCCTATCGGGTACAATTGGGGGGGGGGGGGCAAAAGGGTGTCACCCGAAAAGCCATGCAGCAGAGTAGTGACCGTATTTCTTACGTCAGTGATCGATCGTGGTAGGAAGGAGGTCGGCGTCTCCCCTGTTCGAAGGTGGCGATTGAGTTGCGTCGAGTAGAAGTTGAGATGGCTCGGCTCATCGGGGAAGTTCCTGGTGGTGTGGTGAGATGCGTATGAATCCCAAGTTTTGGCCCGTTTTTGCTTGTTTTGCTCTCGCGCAGACGCGGCAGTCTGAATAAAAGGCGTTTCGTCTTTCGCACTTACTTCACCTCCCCTGCTAAGTGGCCCAGGTTCTCCTTGAGGCCTTCGCGGTACTTGGCAGCCAGCGGGTAGCGGAGGCGGCGTACTGAACCGTCCTCGTTCACAATCTCAGCAAACTGGAACTTGATCATGATGCAGCGTTTTTGCTGCTGTTGTAGTTTCTTAAAAAAGATGTGTTTTTTGTGTATATTTTTATAAATAAAAGTAGATTTCGTTTTTTTTATTTCATTATTGGATTATTTTATGTTGGTGGCGCTTGGTGGTCTTAGGGGGCCCGGCTTGTCATTGTTTCAGCCAAAGAATAAGCGGTCCTATGGTAACGCCTTTTTTCAGCCACTATTATCGAAACCTGCTATCATCGAATGAAAGTCAAGGCTCGTGGAAAAAGTACCGCACCCTTACCCCTCACCTTGGACAGATTAAAACTGACAATTAAAATGACAAATTTTACCCATCCCTTAAGCAGTGGCTGAGTCCCGCAATGCGCGTTCAGGTCGTGCGTACGGTGAAAGAGAGGGGGATGGGGCGAGGGTTCTACCCCCTTGAGCACTAAAGCAGGATTCTATTTCCTCACACACGCACACACATCCTAGACAAACACCACCGGCGCTCGCTCGCATGGACGGCCGGGGTAGGATTAGACGTGGACGTTGTGAGGTCTCCTGCTCAGGACCGAGACGAGAAAGGGACACTCTGCTGTGCTGTGCGGGGCGGGCGGGGACGGGGGCGATCTAGTCATATCGTGTGACACCTTCAACGGGCGCTTGGGCGCGGGGAAAGGTTTTGGCACGCCGAGCTCGAAATGGTGAAAGTGCCCCCGCCCCCGCCCCCCGGCATGCGCGGAACCCCTCCCACAACCCCTCAAGGTTTGTTGCAGGCTGTCTTAACTCGGCCACGCCACGTCCCGCCTCGCCGCCGTCCCAGTGGAAACCGGGCGTTATCCTTGTATGGATTGGTAGTATCCTATCCTAGCCGAGCGTGCGGCTGGAAAAGTAGTGGCAGCCGCCGCCGTGAGCGGCCGAAGTAAGCGAGCGGCAGCCTGCAGCGTGCGTCTAGGCCATGCAGGCGCGCCTCGTCGAAAGCCTACGCCTAGATAACGTGGCTCTCTGGCGGACCGCGGACCACAGGGTGGTCGCTGTGCCGGTGTCCCCGGTGTCCCGTCCCACTGGCCCGCCTGCTCGGGTGGGTTTGCCGATTGTTTGAAGCTATTGGCCATGGCTCCCAATGGCGCCATGGCGCCTTCTGGCCCCCGTGCGAACAGGCAACCCGCTCGCACCCGCGTGCTTGCGGGCTAATGTACCGCCTTTACTGGGCGG
>NW_026267131.1:5022246-5026597 GCF_000697945.3 Frankliniella occidentalis | reverse complement strand
GGCGAGAATAAGTAATAAGTCTCCCCCGGCCGGCTGTGGATTGATTGCAAATCGGATTTTCACAACTGGCCGATGCGGTCCGGTCCCACGCCGCTTCCCCCTCTCACTTCCTCTCATTCTCGGCGTTTGTTTCTTTCGCCCTCCCCCCTCCTCTCCCGCCCGTTCGTCACAGGCGTGGTCGCGTGGTGGCCGCGAAGGAACAAACACAAGGCGGGCGGCGGGAGTGCGAGAGGGAGAGGGAGAGAGGGGCGCTGGAGAGAGGGACGGAGACGGACGCGAAAGAAAAGCAGCAAGAAGAGAAGTGCGTTGGCGGGCCAGTATTCCTGTGAACAGAAGACGACGGCGGGGCCGGGCGGGCGGGGCTCTGCGGGGGGCGCGGGAGGGGAAGGGGTTACCTGCAGAAGGGCGGGGCGTGCGGGGAGGGGAGGGGGGGTGTCTCCGGTGCGCGCCGTGTCGTACCCTACCTCATTCCAGCTCAGCCTCGTCAGCTGGAGCCAGCTCGGAGCGCGTGCTGCTCAGCGGGTCACGGTGCTGGTCTTCCCCGTCGTCGCCCGCCCCCCTGTCCGTCGGTCGTCGCCGACCTGGAAGAAGAACCCCGGCCCCCCTCTCCCCCCGCTGTAGCACCCGACTGGGCGCCCCCTCACGTCGATCGGGAGGCCAGGACCCCGCGAGTGGAAACTTACGGAGAAGAAGGTTTCTGACCGGAAGTGATCGCGAAAAAGGAACGCCAGTGACCGTGCAGCGAGTGTGTGAGGGAGTGTGTTGTGCAGTGTGTCGCGGGTTCGTCGTCGCCGGGATGTCGTCGCCAGCGCCGCCCCCGGCCCTGCCCAGGATACGGCGCTGCCGCCCTCACTGATGACCCCCACCAACGCGAGGAGGTAACTAGAGCGCAGTGATGGGATGGTGGTGCTCTGGCCACCGGCAAGAAGGTAGTTGTGCACGTGTTGTTAATGAGGCATGCCGCTGCGTTTTTGTTTTTTTCGAGGTTTCGAGTATCCCGAAAGTTCTTTTAAGCCAAAATTATTTTGAATGTGAGTTAAAAGCGCGACTAATAATAAGCAAAGTAGGCACCCATATGTATTACTTAAACGTCCGATGGCTGCAACGCAAACTCTCGTTTTTGGATTTCACTGTCATTGTACCAGGTGGCTGATTCACGCCGCGCACTTTCGTGGTTATACTTTACAGCATGCACGCGGGCGGGCGGGTTGCCGACTCGCATGGGGCTATAAGGAGCCGTGGGCATAGGCAAACCTGCCCACGGCCGTGCATGCGGTACAGTATAACTACGGAAACGCGCGGCGTGAGGCAGCCACTCCGTAGACGGTCGGCTTAACTCGGTCCTACGTATGCAGGCGGTGCAAGAATGTTCTACTAGCTAGTGCCCCACTCTACAAAGTCCGATGAAGTTTCTTCAGCTAGCGAAACGTAACTCCCGGGATACGTCAGCCTCTGTTTGCCCTCATATATTACTCTTCCTTTGGAGACGAGTAATAAAACCTCCTAGGATCAGATTTGATCCTAGGAGGTGTAAACTATATCAGAGGAGAACACACCTCTGTGCTGCGGGTTAGCCTACTCTTGCGTGGCGCCGCCGTGGCCCATGCGCCATGCGCGGCCCGGAGGAGGAGCGTATGCAAACCCACAACTCTGAGGGAAGGTGTGCACTCCCCCGGTTACACCCGGTGCGCACGGTGTGTCCACTCACTAATTCCCGTCCATTCATTCAGCCGCCTCTCATTCTGCAGCTGCCCCATTCATTCGGTATGCACCTGGCTGGTGCTCTCTCTCTCTCTCTCTCTCTCTCTCTCTCTCTCTCTCTCTCTCTCTCTCTCGCTCTCTCTCTTACACACACACACACACACACACACACACACACACACACACACACACACACACACACGCGCAGGCAGAGGCGTCGCCTTCGCTCCGTCTCGCTCCTAAAAACTGCATCGCTCCCGCCCACCCCAATATCCCCCGGTGTTCGCCGCTGACAGATTTCTCCCGGGCCCGGGCTCGCCTCCTCCTCGCAGCCTCCGCGCGGTGTGCTCCGCCAGCTCCGCCAGCTCCGCCACGGCGGCGCGGTTGCGTCGCGTCGCCGCCCGGCCCCGTCGTTGGCACCGCGACGCCCAGGCGATCGCACGTGGGCGTCGCACGAGGCGCGGCGGCACGTCGGCGAGGTGACTGCTGGGCGTGGCGGGGCGTGGCGAGGCGTGGCGAGGCGTGGCGGGGCGTGGCGGCCAGCGGGGCCCTAGTAGTAGTCGGCTAGCTGTCCGTTTCCGCTCGTCGCTGCACTCTGCTAAGGACACGTTCGAGAAAACGCAGCGGGCCACCAACCAGCGGACGGGCACACGGCTGTTCACCGCTGGCCTATACGGCTTTTAGTGCCGTGCGACCACATACGGCTGTGCCGTGCGGTCCCCGCCTCTCGAGCACTCCAGGGTGTACAGACCCTTACGACACGGCCGTTTTTGTAGGGCGCGCGCAGTGACTTCTCTTCCTTTTCTCTCCGCGGTGAAGTCTTTTGGAGTAACGTGGATATGGGGTCACCGAGTGTCGAGCGTAGGTACATGATGGTGTCGCCGAACACAACAGCTCGCGATGACAAGCCCCATCAAAGAGCGCCATTTCCAGACCGGGCGAGACCATACTTGCTCCCAGAAAGGTCGTGAAATAGTAAAGCGAGAAAGATATGGTCTCTCAACTCGATATACTTGCAGTGGCAGACCTTCAGACGCGCCACTGGGTACATCTCCACGAGGAGCACCCGAGGGGCTTCCCTCCCTCGGGGTGGCCTCGGCGGACCGCCGCGCTGCCCCCTCCTCGCTGTGCGTCTGCTAATCCGTGCGGTTAGGCCCTTCGGCGGGGAGGGGACCGCGGGGGAGCTCCCCGAGTAAAGCGGAAAACAGCAAATATTTTCCCACGAAATGTCATCAGCGATACAGTGGGAGTTTTTAGTCGTTTCGCCGACCTATTTTTCAGATATCTTACCTATAGTGATCGCTAGTGGCTGATGAACCCCACGCGTTATAGAACGTGTTATAGAGCGGTTAAGCGGACGGAAGAAGAAGACTTGAGCGAATGAAACAAGGTGCGGTTTCTGATTGGTCGCGACTCCATTCCGTGGCCTAACGGCGTAGGGAGGGGGTGGTGTATCGAGAGTTGCCTATACAGGTTTTTAAAGGACAAATTGACTACCTTTATGCGGCTATCTGGTGGACCACAGGGGGGCCGATCGCCCCCCCCCCCCCGCCCTTAATACGTGCCTACCTCGTGCGCCAGGTGGGGTCTTCACTTCACCAGAAGCCCAAAACCGTCACGGCGCGAGGGGATCTGTATGCAGGAGGCGAGCGGAAGTCCGTCCATACGACGCGGTCCTGGTGGAGTCGTCGGCGGCGGCGGGCTCCACACGCGTGCCGTGTCACCGGCTCTGGGCCCCGCCCGCGCGTGCGTCGTGCGCCACGTGCACGCGCACGTACTTCATTTGCCGAACAATGGTGGCGCCTTAGAGGGCGGGCGCATCCGGCGGCGGCGCCGCGGCACGGGCGTGGAGAGGCACTCATCGGAGGACGTGTCGGGGGGCCCCGCGCACGCAGCGGACACGAAGGCTCTCGTAGGGGTCGTTCAGAAACGACATTAGGGAGGCACCAAATATTTTAGGGTCCGGGTTATAGGTTCCCTATAGGATAAAGACGATCATTGGAGTCCAAGGAGACACCATGATATTTTTACCCCAGGGTATAAGCACCAAGCATCATATGCCCCTCACCCTCTGGGCTCCCAATCATCACCACCCTCACCCTTTTGGGTTTGGGACCCCATAACAAGTCCACGTGCTTCCCGAAGAGTCTCTCCTCCCGGCTACTGTCGGGACACGAGACAATACCAGCGCGGTTGAGTGCGTGGGTCATCGGCCAGGATGTAGTTCGCCTGCTCCCAGCCCCAGCAGCGCGTCCCGCACCCACCCCGCACACTGGCTCGGGCATCATTCTCGACCCGACCCAAATTGTCTTTCTTTCTTTTATTTTTTACGTTTTTGATAAATGTTGGCGATAAGCCGCGCCGCTGGCCTACTGGTCCCGCCACGCCGCTGGCCTGCCCTGCCTACCCCTGCCCCGCAGCGGCGGGAGCGGGAGCGGTATGCGCGCTGGAGCCTGCTGGCTGGAGCTGGCTGCTGGCTGGAGCCCCGGCCTGGAGGCCCGGCGCGGCTGCTGGCTGGGGCCGGAGTCCGTGGGTGGCGCCAACACCGTGCAGGTCGCCTCGCTAGCCTCGCTATGCTGGAACTCACGTGGGCGGGACAGAACGGCGTGGCCTTACGCCCGTAGTGGGGCGTGGCGGGGGCGGGGTGGGG
>NW_026267131.1:5013146-5021486 GCF_000697945.3 Frankliniella occidentalis | reverse complement strand
AACTCGTGTCGCGGCCTGACCCTTGCTTCCCTTCCCCCGCGACCGGACCCCGCCCCGCCCTCCCCATCCTGCTCGGCCCAGCACTCGGCATGAGCAGGCACACCGCAGGCACCTGCCCGAGCCGCTTCTCACCTTGTATACTCCTCCCGCCCACTCACCCTTTCCGCCGTCGCGTCGGCGTCCTCATCACCGTCGGTGGCGCCTCCCCCCTCTCTCTCTCACACACTCTGTTCGTGGACTTCCCTCGGTGCTCTCCTCTCTCCCCGTCGTTTCTCTTCTTCTTCTTCTTCGCCGGAGTTCGCAGTTGGATCTATTTGGACGCCGAAAAGGCGTCAGAGGTCTCTGAATGCACCGTCAATGTTTTGGCCAATTCGTCGCGGTCTCTCTGGAGAGGGATTACGATTACGGAGCTTGTGACTTGCAATTCGGCGCGCCCTCTAGATCAGCTTGAGTAGAGTGAGGGGGTGTGAAGGGTACCCCACCCCCTCCGAATAGCAATTTGTGAGCTCCGTCCATCCTGGCTGCGGGTGCGGGTGAATATGGGGATGAGGTGCGCGGAGCGGGGCGAGCGGGGCGAGCGGAGCATGGTCAGAGACAGACACACCCGACCCAGAACAGTGCAGGGCTCTGGCCACCAAGGCGTAGCCCAGCCCCGCACTAGCCCCGCACGCAGCCCACACCATCCGCTTGCGGTGCACTGCAAGCAAACGCACCACGAGTATACCAGGTGGCTGATTCACGCCGCACACTTTCGTAGTTATACTGTACCGCATGCACGCATGCGGGCGGGTTGCCTACCCGGGAGCCGTGGGCGGCGAGCATAGGCAAACCCACCCGCACACGTGCATGCGGTATAGTATAACTACCACGGTGGAGGGAGAGCGTGAATCAGCCACCTGGTTCATACTCTGTCGACTCCGTCCTACCAACAGGGCCGAAGAACCAAAGACCCTCGGCCACCTCGGCCACGAGGAGTGACCTCTGAATTTCTCATTAGCACCTGGCTGGCTCCGGACGTGGAGGTTTCGGAGTTTCCCCGAGAGATGGCGTCGGCCCAGTCGGACCGATCAGCTTTGCGCGATGTGTATTCGCTACGCCGTATCGGTTGGTCGGTCACATTTACCTCTAGTCGTTACTCTGGTCTCCCTTCAAAACGAACAAATCTTTCGCCTTTTACTAAAGATTTCCGTGGAGGGGGACACTTGATGAGTCTATTCGTCAATTTTTTGTATGCCCTGCGCAAGCGGGGCGAATTATCTCTAATTATTTCATTAATGCAAGGGGGGTTATACCTGCGCGCACTGTGTCCCCTGTTGTTTTCCTTATCTGTGCTGTGGAATATCGGGACCCTATGCTGATTACAGTAGCTGATTTCAGTATACCTTCACATTTTACTTCTTCCTCCAAAGCGCGGATGTGTCATCAATTTGATGAATTCAGAAACGCTCATCTTAAATCTTCGCCCCTTTTGCCTCACCTAAAGAAATGTTCTCTTAATGTAAGTCAGAAGTCAGTGGGTGATGGATTAGGTTGGGTTCCTCGTAATGTCTCCTGCTCGTAGGAGTGACTCCGCTCGCTGCCCCAGCGCGGCGCGGAGAGACACCGGGACACGGGAGCCAAGGAGGCAGCTCGACAGCGGACGGGTGCTGCGCTCTAGCGGCCGCCGCGACAACCGCCACGGCAGTGAGAGAGGCCACGTACGCGTCGCTCTGCTGACAATACCATGTTATCGTGGAGTGCGAGAGAGAGGGAGACAACAGCGTTTCAGACGTGACCCTACCACCATCAGCGACGTCGTCAGTCAAGTCCACGCCAGATGGCGTTTTAGCCAAAGGTTCAGAAAGTGCACGAGTATTTCTTTAAATTTCTCACTTTGCCGGTATGATGTAGAACCGACTCCCTGATATTCATGTGCACCGGTCTCCCCCGAACCTGTCGCCTGCCTCTGGTCCCGGGTGCTCGGAGCCCCGCGTCGACGGCGAGGTGCAGAAGTCCGCCGCGCGGTGGGTCCCCGAAGTGCACATTTAGTTGGTCGCGCGCCGGGCCGGTCTACAATTCATACTTACCTGGCGTAGGAGTTAACCGTGATCACGAAGGCGGTTCTCCCAGGTCGAGGCCCTCTCATTGCACTTCGATTGGGCTGAAGCCTGCGAGTATCCCAAATGTGGATACCTCGGGCGTATAATTTTTGATAGTCGGGATTGCGTTCGCGCTCTCCCGGAATAATCTTTCAATGAACCTACGTCTGCTGACAGGACCATACCTGGTGAGGCCGTGGCTCTTGCGAATATGCGTAGTAATTTTGGCCCCGATCCCGAGATGTGGTTCCTGATCGTGATGCTGCTGCCCAGCGTTTGTACCCCTTAGACGCCCACCCGTTGAGTTGGAAAATACGAGGTGCATTAAAATTTCACGTACACACTGAAAAATATTTCAAAACATGCCAGAAATTCAAAAAACATTCAATTAAAAATATTGTAAATATTCCAAGAATCTTCCAGATATTCCACAAACACCAAAAAGACTGAGTGGTTGACCCCTGAAAGTAACTGGAGAAATGATTCAGATGAAGCTGTAGTGTTACCAAACACACGTATAACGATCCGTGTCTAACGCAGCCTGCCGTAATAGCGGAATGGTTCAGGATAATGACGGAAGTGTCCTGTTTTTGCTAATTTCTTACCGGTTGTGTCTCCTGCAGCTGATAATGCTGGTGCTGCTGGTGCTCGCGGCCCTCCTGACGCGCGCCCGCTGCCCGCCGCCCACCGCCCCCGTGTCCGCCCCCGTGCCCGCGCTCGCCGCCCCCAGCCATGGCGCGGAGGAGACGCAGTGGGTTTGTCCGCAGATCGGAGTGGAGTGGGAGCCGGAGGAAGAGGAGGAGGAAGGCGGCTGGCGGCGTGCCGGGGACGGCGGGGACGACGCGGACGTGAAGCAGCGCCCCGTTACCTGCTCGTGCGACCTGCCGCACACGCTGCGCTGCACCGGTGGCCTCCACACCTTGCAGGTAAGGCTTCGCCTAAATGTCTGAGAAGTATTAATGGTCGATTTTTCAAAAATGTTTGTGAAAAAATACTCACATTTTTTCCTACCTGTGTTTCATTTTTTTTCAATCTTCTGCAAATACTTCAACTTTTGCCATATAATGGAAAGGCTTCTAAATTTTCCGAAAAAAAAGATTCGTATTGCAACACGTTGAATGCGGCTAGTTTTCCTGGTGCCTATGATTAAACATAGGCACGTCGCACAGAACTTGTTTAAATACCTAGCCCATCCCGCCACCGGACCGCCGCAGCCTGGCCCGCGGCGCGGCCCGCGCGCTGCAGCCGCGTGCCTCGCGGGCCTGGCCGCGACGGCTCACCTCCTCGCGAGCGTGAGCGCCTGACCGGTTGACTCGGCAACATCGATCCCAATGTAAGTTGCACGGTTGCGCGGTTTCGATTCGGGAGGTCGAAGCGATAGCGATACGAGACGGCGGCGACGGGCGCGAGTCGAGTGGTGCGAGGGCCGACCGAGTCTCGCGATGCTGCTGACGCCCGCCCACCGCCGAGGCGAGGGGGAAAGGGAAAGGGGGAGAGGGGCGGGCCAGTGCGCGGCCGGCTCCGCCCCGCCGGTCAGGCGGACGGCTGACCAGTCCGGACGACCTCCTCACCGTTCATGAGGCCCGGGAATGGCAAGTCCCCTATTACCCAATGGTGCTGACGGCCACGTCTACAAGGGGACTTGCTCTCCCCTCGTCTGCCACTTGAAGGAAGGTTGGCGTCAGCGGCGCGCGCGTTTTAGATTAGCCGAATCGAAGTACTCGAGTACCCGCCGATTGTAACAGCACCAACGTTAGAAGATTTTAGTTCGTATGTACTGGCACTGGCAGAGTTCGAAGAATGGGTCGTTGACGTGAGAGTTCATCTTTTTATTTAGGGGCGTCAAAAGTCTGTTGACGGTACACATTGTACACATTGCAACATCGCAAATCCTTGATTATAACATAGTGCGACAACCCATGGATTAAAATAATAGTCATAATGGCACCATGCGTATACTACACAGCCAGTACAAAAACTCGTTCAAATGCAGTCTTTTCAGACGCATTTTGAAAGGAAACGCGTTCATGCTATGTTACTTATTGAGCAGGGACGCTCGGCGCCACATCGCGCTCCTGCGGCGCAACGTCGAAATTCGACCAGGACATCACGAGTCAGAGGAGGTGGCCCGGTGACAGAATGGCTTTTTTACCTGTGGAAACGGTGTCCCTCCCTCCCCCTCCTCTCGCTGTATTGTTCCGGGCGGACCCGAGCCGAACCCGAACTCTCCAACCCGAACGCGTGTCCTTGCCTGCCGCAGGTGGTGGGGACGGCGCTGCGTGCGCTGCCGCCGCGCTACGTGTCGCTGCTGGACGTGAGCCTGTCCGGGGTGTCCGCCCTGGGCTCCCTGCTCCCCGGCGTGGCCCTGCACGGGCTCGTCGTCTCGGGCGAGCTCAAGAGCGTCGAGCCGGACGCCTTCACGAGCCTGCTGCTGGAGGCCGGTGAGCCGAGGCTGCAGGCCCTGGGGCTGCCCAGCAACCTCCTCGAGGCCGTGCCCGCGTCTGCGCTGTCCGCCCTGCCGGACCTGGACCGCCTGGACCTGTCGCACAACCGCCTGCGGTCTTTGCCGACCGACGCATTTCCGGTAAGGGCCCACTGTCGTAGATTATTCCTGAGGAAGCCAAAGAGCTTTCTCGGCGAGCAGTCATCCCTAAATGCCGCGTGCGCTGCCTCTCCTCCAGGGACTGAGCAACCTGACGTTCCTGGACCTGAGCGACAACCTGCTCACGGACATCTCGGCGGGCGCGTTCCGGTCGCTGTCGTCGCTGCAGACGCTGCGCCTGACGGGCAACCGGCTGCGCGTGGCGCCGCTGTCGCTGTCGCTGCTGGACGGGCTGGAGGGGCTGCGGGGGCTGCGCGAGCTCGACCTGTCCAGCAACCAGCTGGCGGGCCCGCTGGGGCCGGGCGCCCTGCCGCGGCTTCCCAACTTGCGCGTGCTCAACCTGGCGCACAACCAGGTGAGCTCTGTGCGGCGCGGCGCGCTGGCAGGCCTGCCGCAGCTCTCGTCGCTCGCGCTGCCGCACAACATGGTGGACGTGCTCGAGGACCACGCCTTCCGCCAGCTCGGCTCGCTCGCCTCGCTCGACCTGGCGCACAACCGCATCGTGGCCGTGGGCGGCGCCTCGCTCGCGCACCTGCAGCGCCTGCGCTCGCTCGCGCTGCAGCACAACTTCCTGCGCGTGCTCACGGCCGACCTGCTGCGCCCGCTCGCCGCGCTCCAGGAGCTGCACCTGGACGACAACGACATCTCGCAGGTGGCCGACGACGCCCTGGAGGCGCTCGAGGCCGCGGCGCCCCGGCTCACCCGCCTCACGCTCGCGGAGAACCCCCTCAACTGCGACTGCGCGCTCGGACCATTCGCTCGGTGAGTATGGGACACTGCATGGCGGCGACGGCGTGGTGTTTCGATAGGCGCAAATCTATTATTCCTGAGCACGGACCTGTCACGAAACACGAGCCAACCGCTAGATATTTCTAGATATCTTTCCGACTTGTTTCATGGCCCCCAAACCAGCACACCAAAGTCATATGATTTGTTTCCCGAAGGTGGTTACGGCGGAACGCGACGCGGGTCCCGTCCGCGGACAGGGCCTCGGCGGTGTGCGCGGCTCCGCCGCACCTGGAGAACGGCCTGGTGGAGGACGTGGCCGAGGGCCTGTGCCAGGACGACGCCGGCGCGGCCGAGGCCGTGGCCGAGGAGGACGCGGCGCTGCGGCCCGGCCCCGGGCCCCAGCACCACCACGCCGACGCGCGGGTGCAGCTGCGCGGCTTCCAGTTCGACGGCGCGCGCGCCGCCATGCTCTGGGCCGTGAACGTGTCGGCCGCGCCGTACGTCTGCGACACGCTGCTCGTGTACGAGGAGGAGGAGGGCGGGCGCGAGGTGCCCCGCGACAGCACGCCGCTCGGCTGCGACTCGTCGCAGCTGGACGACCCGCACCAGCTGCTCGTGTCGCTGCCCGCGGCACCGCACCTGCAGCCCGCGCGCCGCTACCGCTACTGCCTCGTGCTGCTCGTGGGCGGCGGCTCGCACGACGACCTGGCCATCGTGGTGAGCGACCTGCCTCATATTTCCACCTGCCCGAGCACGACCTCTGACCCCTTTGCCGGCCTTACTCACCTTTGTGTCTCGTCCTCCAGGTGGGCTGCTCCGACGTGCTGCCGCTGGTGAAGACTGCCTCCGCCGCGGTCGCGGTCGCCGAGGCCGAGACCGTGGCTATCGCGCCGACGTCCAGCGTCTCGGTCAGCGCCCCATCGGTGGCGTCGGCGGCTGCAGCAGTTGCGGCGGTGGCGTCGCCGAGGATCTCTGGCCTCTCCGCCAACGTGACCGCGACGGGCGCGCTGGCCGTGTGGGTGCAGTTGTCCCCGGCTACGGCGGCCGCCTCCTGCCGCCTCAGCGTGTCCGTGTTCGCCGGCGGCATCCTGGCCGCGCAGGAGCTGCTAAACTGCTCTCTGCCCGGGACCGTGCTGCGGGGGCTGGGCCCCGGCGCTGGGCCGCTGCAGGTGTGCGCCGCGGCGGGCGAGGCCGCGAGCCGAATGCGCTGCACCTCCGTGTCGTGGCCGCAGCGCTCGTCCTCGGCGGCGGCCTCCTCGGGCGCCATCACCGCGAGCCTCATGGCGGCCCTGACGGGGTCGGCGCTGCTCGGCGGCTCGGTGGCCGCCCTCCTGCTCTTCCTGTGGGCGTCCTCGCGCTGGCGGCGGCGCGGGGGGCGGGTCCGGGGGCGGCGAGGGGGAGGCCTCGGCCTGGACCAGGACACGGGGCAGCTGTATCGCCCCGCGCCCGCCCCCGAGTACGAGCAGCACGCCAGGTACGTCAAGCTGCAGGCCACCACCAAGCTGTGACGCGCCCGGGGGCGTGCGTCGTGTCGTGTCTAGTCAAAGAAAAACGTAAGAATCGCTGGATGTAAGAGAATCAATTGTGATTTTGCCAATCTAGTTTAACCCGTTCGTTTCAAGTTCTAAAGCTCCTCTGTAACTCAGTAGGCATTCTGTGGGAAACTAGTCCAATTCTCTGTAGTATTAATTAGAGTGGGTAGTTGTTTTCAATTCTGTAGATTATTTATTTGAAAGATGAAGTTCTTAACGCCAATTTTTAAAATGAAATGTGTTGTGTCGATTTGAAATCCAAAGAAAACTGAGTATTCAGTGTCAAATAGTTATAATTTTAAATTGTTCATTAAGTCATCTGAAAAAATTCCAATTTTCGTTTTTAAAGAGAATGATGAGGAATTGTGATGTTCGTTTTTGTACTTTTGTAATTTTTTAAAAATCTGTATATATGTAAATGAGTGAATATGGAGACCAGACATACTGACATCGCGAACGAAGGTAAAGTCTACGGAAATAGTGAAGGTCGGCTAAGCTTGCTGAAAGTTTGTACTACTGTATGTGCTTAGGAGCAGGACAACAAATTTGTGCCATTTTTACATCTTTCATCTAGATGCTTGTATTTCATCCCATGTTGTAGTTTTAATTCTCATCTGACCCTTTGTATATTATTGAATGTAAGCGGTGAATAATAAATGATAAATAATAAGACGGCTAAGAATTGCTGCCCCAGTGGCTTAAATACTTTTTGAAACGATTTGATCGAGACAATCTTGAAGTTTAATTTGTGTTCCCTAAACGGTAAACATTGAAAGTAAGATGCTCGGCGCTGTGAGGCCAAACCCCCGCAGGGCCCGGGATAGGCAACTTGCCCGCGGCCGTGCCACATGCGTACACTGGTTTGCCTACCCACCAGGCGCTTCCATCTCAGAGTCCGCGGCCCACCAGCGCGCGCAGGTTGTGTTGCATGAAGGGCGTCCCGTCCAGTTACTCAGTGCCACCCCCTTATCCCCCGGCCAGATGGGCACCCAAAACTCCGCGTGGAACGTTAGACCAATAGAAATGGTTTGTGCAGCTGGAAGCAACAGAATAGTCGGAGGGTATTGGCAGACGTACCCCACGCCAAGAGTAAGCGCGGAGTATTGGCACCGACTCCAGAGAGTGTCGTTGTTGGTCATGGCGGCAAGTTCGACCTCCTTCGGGAAAGGAAGTACTACACCCGAGACTACTCCTGTCACCACAAGACAATTAAGCAAAGCACAGCTCAAATTTCATAGGATGCCCTGATATGCTTTGGATTCTTGACAAATGATGTACTTTGCCACAGTCTTTTTTTTTTAAATCGGGGAAACTGGCTGAATCTGTGAGAATCAGGGATACAGTCAATTTACACACGCATTTTACACTCGCATGGCGCATTATTTTTGTTTGAGTGGTT
>NW_026267131.1:5010388-5012612 GCF_000697945.3 Frankliniella occidentalis | reverse complement strand
TGCGCGATACGCTATGGCATGGTAGGTGAAGGGCGGGCGGGCGGTCCGGCAGACGCGTGACGTGGCGTCACACTGCAAAACGATTCGGCGTTTCATCCTCCTCTGCCTTTGCGCGGGGGGACGACTCGCCGCATGAATGCGACTTGGTCTATTCTTCCTATCCTCCTTTCCCCATCTGTTCGCAGGCTCGGCCTTGAGGTCGCACCCTCGACGAGCCTCCGACCCCCCGACCCCGACCCCGACCCCGTGATTAGAAGGGTCGGGGGTCGGGTCGCATGGGGGTGCCGGGTTTCAATCCCCTCCCTTGTTACGGAGCCACCACCGCGAAACAACACGTCACCGCTTCCACTCGACTATGTCGGCGCGCTTCTTCTTTCTCCGAAACCAAAGTTACGTTTACCTCCTGACTTGATGATGGAGTGGGTCCGGGAGTGCCAACTGTCGCACATAGGTCCCCTGCCGCCACCGTGCGCCCAGTGCCCCCTACCCCCTCTTCGACTCCTCTCCCAAACTTCCTGTTCGGACCGGGACCAGGACCTGGGGGTCCACGCGGCGCCGACCGGAACTCGACAGCCACCCTGTTTGGTCCCGTCTGGTGACGGCTGAGCCGGCCAGGCAGACGTCGAGACAACCACCACCAGCCCGCCCGGCTCCGCGGCCGCGGGTGCGATACGTATTTATCTCTCCGCGCAACAACAAATGAACGGAGAGCTGCGAAAAGCGGCGGCGGCCGCTAAGAGCCGCCCTCCGCCACCGCGCCGCCCACCCGCGCACCCCGCAACGGCCGGAACGAAACAAAGCGAGCGCATTTTTCTTGGGCTCGGCTCGGCTCACCTCCGGTGCAGCCGGCGGCGGCTCGCTGGGCTGGCGGCTCCCGAGCCGGCCGCGTCGGTCTGCCTGCTGGTGAAGCGGGCCTCGTGGGAAATCTCGGCCTCCACGCTGATTTGTTTCGCGCCGCCTGGGAGGTAGGCAGCCATCAAGACAGCCCGAGCCGGGGCGGAGGGCCGGGCCGGGCCGGGCGCGGCAGCCCGGCGATACACAACATATATCATCTCATTATTTCGTTTGAAGACATATTTATGGCGCGGCCTCCGGCCCGGAGCGCCTCCGGCTCGCCTCCGGCCGGCAGAGCGGCCCCCGGAGGCCCTGCAGGCCCTCCGCGGGGCGGGGGGAGGCTGCCGGAGTGTCCCGGCGGGAGCGGGGCGCGCTCACCGCTCACACCCCTCCCCGCCACCCACCCGCGGCTGCGCGCCCCGTCGTGATATCCCTCTGCCCTCTCGCAACCGATGATCGCCTGTTCATTAAGTAGAGTCCTCCCCCTCCCCTTCTTCCTGTTACCCCCTCTGCTTCTGCCCCGGTACGACCCGCCTCTCCCCCCCCCCATCCCCCGCTCAGTAAACGTACCGCGCGTCGGGCCGTGCTCCTCCAATCTGAGATATAAACTATTCGCTTCAGTTGCTATGGGTGTTCAGCTCAGCAGGTCGCGAACGTCGCGAAAAAGGCAATTTTGTCTGACCACGCTTCTAGGCCTAGCAACAAGTGAAAATGTAAAAGTAGGGAACCTCCCAAAGAAAGAATTTGAGTCGTGTGACTATCAACGTCAGGTCTAAATGATCCCTTGAGTGACCTCTTTCTGCACTTTTCCTGATGTCATTGTGACCAATATTTTCGACTTTTGACATCATATTTAGTCATGTGTAGTATGACGTTCTGTAGTAATACAATTACGGTACTAGAGACACCAGGTAAAACATAGAAAGGTTTAACAAAAATACTTAAGAATTTCTTGATAAGTTACCACGTAGTTCAAACTTTAGTAGTCGCTAGGGTACCCTAGTTACGTAATTTTCAAGTAACGTTTAGAGTGTCGGGCGATATCCGAACTGGTTAGGAAGAAACAATTCGCACAGCTCTGTATCGGATGCAAAGCGGAACACTGCGTCTGTATTGCTGCTGTAGCTACCCCTGGCCAAGGGGCCTGGTTGCACAGCACTCCTCCTCGGATAGCAACCTTCCGTGTATTTGTGAGTGTTATCTGCCGATCCCAATGAACCAATATCAGAGCGCCCCTCCCACCCTGCGCCGCGCCGAGCTACCCGTCGGGATGCCTTTCTATTTGCGGGCAAGATGGAGGGAGGGTAGGAGAGGGAGGGGGAAGGAGAGAGTGAGGGAAAGCGAGCGAGAAAGAGAGAGAGAGAGAGAGAGAGAGAGAGAGAGAGAGAGA